>NC_084970.1:36096830-36408348 GCF_963691925.1 Scomber scombrus | reverse complement strand
TATGTGTTAATTGAATAAAACAAGCAGCATGATGAATGATTAATAGAGGACAATAACATAAGATGCAGTTGTCTTGTTATTCATATAAAAAGCAGCAGAGCAGAATAATATAAGAACAATAGTAGAGGAGGAAAAGGAAACGTCCATAAAGCTTTTAAACTTCCAATAATTCACACTGAACGACTCTCAGCTTCATCATTAACCTTCCTGTCGTCCTCCAGGGTCAAAGTGACCCCGTCTCTCTTTTGACTGTTCCTTCCTTCCTTCCTTCCTCCCTCTTCCTTTGTTCCCTCTTCCTTCCATACTTCTTTCCTCACTTCCTTTCTCCTTTCAATCCTTCTCTCCTTACTCCTTTCCTTCCTTCCTTCCTTCATTCCTTCCTTACTTCTTTGCTTTCTTCCTTCCTTCCTTCCTTCCGTCCTTCTTTCCTTCCTCCCTCCCTCACTCCCTCCTTTCCTTCCTTCTCTCCTTCCTTCCTTCATTCATTTCTTCCTCATTC
Organism: Scomber scombrus; assembly: GCF_963691925.1. Taxonomy (NCBI): domain Eukaryota; kingdom Metazoa; phylum Chordata; class Actinopteri; order Scombriformes; family Scombridae; genus Scomber; species Scomber scombrus. The sequence continues at coordinate 36,407,849 of NC_084970.1, read as the reverse complement.
CTTCCTTACTTCTTTCCTTCTTTCCTTCCTTCCTTCCTTCTCTCCTTACTCCTTTCCTTCCTTCCTCATTCCTTCCTTACTTCTTTCCTTTCTTCCTTCCTTCCTTCATTCATTTCTTCCTCATTCCTTCCTTACTTCTTTCCTTCTTTCCTTCCTCCCTTCCTTCTCTCCTTACTCCTTTCCTTCCTTCCTCATTACTTCCTTACTTCTTTCCTTTCTTCCTTCCTTCCTTCTTTCCTTCCTCCCTCCCTCCCCCTCTCCTTACTCCTTTCCTTCCTTCCTTCCTTCCTTCCTTCCTTTTTTCCTTCCTCCTTCCCTCCCTCCCTCACTCCCTCATTTCCTTCCTTCCTTCCTTCCTCCTTTCCTTCCTTCCTTCCTCCTTTCCTTCCTTCCTTCCTTCCTTCCTTCCTCCTTTCCTTCCTTCTCTCCTTCCTCCTTTCCTTCCTTCTCTCCTTACTCATTTCCTTCCTTCTCTCCTTCCTTCCTTCCTTCCTTCTTTCCTTCCTTCCTTCTTTCCTTCCTCCCTCACTCCCTCCTTTCCTTCCTTCTCTCCTTACTCATTTCCTTCTTTCCTTCCTTCCTTCCCTGAGGACAACAGGAGGGTTAAAGCATGTATGTGGAGAAGTAAACACTGTGATAGTGATAGTTAGACATGACATTGCTCCATTCAGCCCAACGAGCAGAAGAGAAGTCTGACACTGATGTTGGGTGAGCTGCTTTCAGATCAGGTTGAGGTCAAGTTTTATTCACTAAACTAAGGAAACCATTTCTTACTTTGTGGCACAGGAGCAGAGTCATGTTGAAACAGGAGAGAGAGAGAAACACACTGTTGACACACAGCTGGAAGAACTGCTGCTTTAACATCATTTACAGATTTCCTCCACAGTGGAACAAAGAGCCCCCCCCCCCCCCCCAAACCCAAACCCAAACCAGGAAACATCCAGGTTGGATTATCATGTCATCAAATTCAACATGAATCCACTTTAACCCTTAAAACTTATTCCATTAGAAACAGTCAGAGATATAATAAAAATGCTCCAGCTGAGCACTGAGCGGCTGTCAGCTCTATCTGCGTCCGACCATGAGTGACTATCTGCGGCTTCAAAAATCACCCACAAACTGCTCTCTATTCGTGCATTTGCATGTGTGTGTGTGTGTGTGTGTGTGTGTGTGTGTGTGTGTGTGTGTGTGTGTGTGTGTGTGTGTGTGTGTGTGTGTGTGTCAGACTTGCACAGATCAAACTGCTCACAGACCGTTTGAAGTTGCTGCAGCAGCGGGCTTGACAGCTCAAACGCTCCCCGGCTGTTATCCTTTCTACAACCCCCCCCCCCCCCTAAAAAAATCAAGATAAATCTCCAGCTTGCAGTCTTACCTTTGCTGGAGGAGCTGGACCCGGAGCTGTGTCTCCTCGCCGGAGTCAGGTGCTCTCCGCCCCGCAGGGTCTCCAGGCTCGGCGGCGTCTCCGTGACCGGCGTGCCCGGCTCAGAGCAGCTTCTGCCCGGGTCGCTCGCCGCCGAATCCTGCGGGGAAGACTCCATCCATGCACCGATATTGAAAATAAAAATAAAAATATATAAAACACCCAGAAATAGAAAGATTCCTTCTCAGCAGTCAGTAGTTGTTTCGCAGAGAGAAAGTGTTGCTGGCAGCCGGAGGAGCTGCTGCTGCTGCTGCTGCTGCTGTCAGCGCCGTTTGGAGGAGGATTGAAGCCGGGCTGAGAGAGAGGGAGGGCGGCGCTGTGGAGAGCAAAGCTGCCCTCCCTGGAGGTTGACACCCGGACAAGATCCAAAAACTAAACCCTACCACTCTGAACCACAAATGAGGTCTAAAGTCTGTCAGAGACCAACTTCAGTCAAGAGTCACACATATCGATGAAGTAAACTGTGAGTGAAGTTGCTGCAGGTCTGGAGCGATATGAGAGGAAAGGGAAAGGAAAGAATGAGCTTCCTATGAAGCTGCAGCAGAACATGTGGGCATGCAAAGGTAGGGCAGGTTTATTTATGAACATACGCACAAGTGCTTTATATATATATATATATATATATAATTAAAACATCTAATTAAAAGAAACCATTTAAAGTGAAGAACAGAGATACATGTAGGATAAATCAGATACAATTAGACATTAAATAAATATTATATAGTTAAGGAAATATATTATACAACAACACATTAAAGTGCAGATAGAGGGACCAACCAATCAAAGGCTAGGGTTTAATTTAGATGTGGAAGTGACAATAAATGACTGTTTTCAGCTTCATTCACACAATACTGGTGTCACCTTTAATTCAGACCTCTGTCATGACACCTGACTCATCCATCATCCTTTATATGTCATTAAATACAGATATTAAATTGATTTTAAGTAAAGGTTCCAGTTTAGGATTTTCATAAAGAGCTATTGTATGCATATGCTGATATTTAATAATACTTTACTGATGTTGTTACACTTAAAGTAGTGACAGAAGAAGTATTCAGATCCTTAAACTGTAAAAATACTGATAACTAGACTGAATACGACTATTTCTGTTACAGGTTTTATTATTATTTATTATGATGCTTTTATGTTGAAGTAGCATCTTACAGTTGTAGATTGTGATGCTTATTATAACAAATGTGAGCTAGTTTATCACGTTTTGATTTGAAAAGTAACTGCAGCTATCTGATAAATGTAGAGAAGTAGAAATATGAAATAGCATAAAATGAGAATATTCTATTAAAGTATTGGTTCTTTAAAATGCTGCTTAAGTACGATACTTAAATAAATGTACAGTACGAAAGAGTTCAGGCCCCTTACTTTAACCTTTGTGTCGGCCTCCCGGGTCAAATTGACCCCATCTGTTTTGTCTGTTCCTTCCTTCCTTCCTTCCTCCCTTCCTTCCTTCTGCCCTCCTTCCTTTCCTTCCTTCTTTCCTTTCCTCCTTTTCTTCTTTCCCTCCTTCCTTTCCTTCCTTCTTCCTTCCTCCTTACCTTTCCTCCTTTCCTTCCTTCCCTCCTTCCTTTCCTTCCTTATTCCTTCCTTCCTTCCCTCCGTCCCTGCATCCTTCCTTCCTTCTTCCTCCCTTCCTTCCTTCCTCCTTTCCTTCCTTCTTCCTCCCTCCCCTCCTTTCCTTCCTTCCCTCCTTCCTACCTTCCTCCCTTCCTTCCTTTCCTTCCTCCCTCCTTCTCTCTTTCTTTCCTCCCCCTTCCTTACTCCCTTCCTTCCTTCCTTCTTCCTCCGTCCCTCCATCCATCCTTCCTTCCTTCTTCCTCCATTCCTCCTTTTCTTCCTTCCTTCCTTGACTCGAGGACAACAGGATGGTTAATGTTCCTCACATAGACACCACACAGACAGTTTTTAAATGATTGATTCTGTGTATTCATATGCTATATTATTAATAACTATTACTACACACTGATCAGCCACCTGCTTAATATTGTGTAGCTCCTCCGTCGATGCATGGACTCCACTAGACCTCCGAGTGTTTCCTCTGCTATCTGACACCAAGACGTCAGCAGCCTTTAAATCCTGTCAATTGTGAGGTGTGGTCTTCATGGACTGGACTTGTTTTTCCAGCACATCCCACAGACGCTGGACTGGAATGACATCTGGAGAATCTGGAGGCCAAACGAACACCTTGAACTCTTTGTCATGTTCCTTTAAACCAGAACATTTTTACAGTGTTGCAGGGATCATTATCCTGCTGAAAGAGGCCACTGCCTTCAGGGGAAACCCTCGTTATGAAGGGGGGACAGAGTTTAGGTAGGTAAGTGGTACATAAATACAGAGGATAAGGTCAGATATTCCTGTATTAGTCCCACAATGGGGGAGATTTGCATTATTATAGCAGCAAAGTGGACGGTAAAAATAGAAGAGCGTCAATAAAAAAGAATAGGAACAATAAATACTGAAGACATAAGCAATAAAAAAACAATAGTGTGTGTGTGTGTGTGTGTGTGTGTGTGTGTGTGTGTGTGTGTGTGTGTGTGTGTGTGTGTGTGTGTGTGTGTGTGGAGGGGGCAAAAATAAGGTAAATGGAGGTAGAATAACACAGAATGAGGGATTATTTAATAAATAAATGAGGGTCATCAAATGTTAACAGATAACAACTTTCCTAAAAAAAGAATAAAAAGTGTGGCCCCATTAGAACAAAACGCCACCGATTATCACAATAACAAATTACTTGCAGCTTATTGTAACACCACAATGACACTGATCCCCTTTTAACTGCCTCAATCAGCAAGTAGATGCTGGTGTGCTCAGTCAGGAAGGAGGGTGAACCCTTACAAGAGAAACAGAACAGGTGAAAGACAAAAGAAAAGAAACACACACACACACACACACACACACACACACACACACCTACTCCACCTGTAACAGACATCCACATGAGTGCCGGGATCCAACGCTTCCCATTGGCATCACATTGTCTTCTTCCCATCTTGGTGCCATCTCTTCTCCAGGTAAACGAGGCAAACCTTCTTCTGTTGCTCCATGTTTCAGGTCTGATGCTCACAAACCTGTTTGAGGCACTTTCAGCAGTGGACAGTGGTCAGTATGGACACTCTGGTCGTTCTGTGGCTACGCAGCCCCATACTGAACCTGTGAACCAATCAACCTGTCAATCACCACGTAGCCACGCCCTAATGCATACCCTGCTTTATCGTCACATATAAAATCAGGGAGGCCAAAATGTCCCAAATGAACATCATACTGCATTGAAGAAGGCTTTAAACTAGCGATTGAGACCATAAACACATTTTGAAAACGTTTACTGAGGTTAGAAATCAAGTGAGAAGTTGGTGAATTCTCCATTGACTTGTATAGAGACGGAAGTCCTTTTGACACCAAAACGGTCGCCCCCTGGTGGCCTTTTGTTAGAATGCAGTTTTAAGTTACTTCCAGGTTGGCCTCATTTCAGAGGACCGGAACTCCCCGCCTGGGTTTTCCTTATTTTTTCGTACTCCGTGTAGGTCTTAAATTTAATTCATAATGGTCTTAAAAAGTCTTAAATTTAACTTGTTCAAACCTGCAGAAACCCTGAGATTCAACTTTTTGACCAATTTGTGCTTCACTGGCTCCTCTGAAGGATCTTTGCTTTCCATGTGCATCAGTGAGCTCTGGTCGCCCGTGACCCTGCCTCAGGTTCATCGACTGTCCTTCCTTGGACCACGTTTGGTAGCGTACCAGGAAGAACCAACAAGACCTGCTGTTTTAGAGATGCTCTGACCCACATTAACCCTCCTGTTGTCTTTCTGCAATTTTTGTCCTCCTGGGTCAAATTTGACACAGTTCGGTTTGACTTTTCAAAGCATAACATATAAATTATCACCCAATTCTGTGTTAGACCTTTTTAGCCAACTTCATTCCAACTTATCACCACAGGTTTTACATATATTTATTAGAAATTATGGTCAACAGGCCTCATTTAAATGAAACTATATCTCATTTTTGAGTTAACGTCTGTTGTCTTCCCGGATCAAAGTTGACCTGAGGACAGCAGGAGGGTTAAACATCACTATTTGGCCCTGGTCAAAGTCGCTCAGATGTTTACACTTTCACATTTTTCCTGCTTCAAACACAACAATTGACTGTTGATGAAACTCACCTCACCACATTGACAGATGCCACTGAAACAAGATAATGTTATTCACCTCGCCTGACAGTTATCAGCCTGTTTTAATGTTTTGGCTAACTGGTGTATACTTTATTTTCTACATTAAATACTTTTCTCTTTCTAAAAGTGATTGATTTTTAATATATCTTGTCCTAATATGTTCTGTTGTATACTGTACTATTCTAAAATGAACCACTCTGTATACTTTTGGTATATTTTGATGCTGATACTTCAAGGTTTTTCTTCTTGTTCCTACAGTAGAAGCTGATTCACCTTCATCTGCTGAAAGAGTTTCTGTGAGTTTATTGAAAATTGAAAACAATTTGGAGCCAATCCTGGTCCAACATCTTGTGTCCAGCATATTTACAGATTCTGAGAAGCAGTGGGTGTAATTTTAAAGATTTTAATTAGATGATTGAACCATAAGACAGACATTATTATTCAGAGTGGAGTCTTTTCTAAGCTTAAAACATGTCTGGAGGATCTTTAATGAAACTTAACCCTCCTGTTGTCTTGGAGTCAAGGAAGGGAGGGAGGAAGAAGGAAGTAAAGGAGGGAGAGAGGAAGAACGAAGGAAAGGAGGGAGGGAGGAAGGAAAGAAGGAGGGAAAGAAGGAAGGGAGGAAAGGAAGGAAGGAAGGACGGAGGAAAGAAGGAATGAAGGTAGGAGGGAGGGAGGAAAGAAGGAACAAGGTAGGGAGGGAGAAAGGAAAGGAGGAAGGGAGGAAGGAAGGAAAGAAAGACAGAGGAAAGAAGGAAGGGAGGAAGTTAGGGTGGAGGAAAGAACGAGATAGAAGGAAGGAAAGAAGGAGGGAGGGAGGAAGGAAAGAAGGAAGGGAGGAAGAAAGGGGGATGGAGGAAGGAAAGAAGGAAAGAAGGAAGGGAGGAAAGAAGGAACAGTCAAAACAGACGGACTCAATTTGACCCGGGAGGACGACAGGAAGGTTAACTTCAGCAGAATGTTGAAGGCAGGACTTTAACTTGAGTATTTCTACACTGTCGTAACGTTACTTTTATAGATATAGAAAACACATTTCCGCTGCATGCTGTCTGAGCAGAGATGCAGTTATCAAACACGGAGAGGTTTTATTTTATCTTGGACTCTCCTGCAGCCGTCCTCCGCTCAGCGAACCCTGCCAGCTGTGTTACTGCCTCACACTCTACCTTTTCATCATCAGCTTCTTCTATCACTGATTTCCTTTTTGCCAAAAGCTCCACAATGCCTGGAACATTTTAAACGGAGGATATTGCTCCTGATTTCATCACTTTAATTAGTTCAGATGAAATAAAAGAGCTGAATATGATCATTATTTAGAGCCTCGGCAAAGGACTGGAGCGGCCTTCTTCTTTAGCCTGCAGTGAAAAGCCTCGGGAGCGATACTCATTTCCATCTCAGTGCGGCGTAAAGAAACCGTCCACCTGCTGCAAACCTGCTTTTAAACCTCTCTCCGACTAGAGAAGTTACACTTTTATATTCTCCTCCTTAAAGCTTTATCTCAACAGTGCGGAGTCAGCTTTTTCTTTTCCCCGGGTATCGAACACCAGTCGTTCATCTAACCGATAGCAAAGAGGTCAAAGATCAGAAGTCAGAAGTCCAGCAACACAAAACCAATATTTGTCTGTGTTGGATTGATTGGTGTGATGTCAACTACAGACGAGAGATCAGGGAAATAGAAATAATTATAATAATAAAGATAATAACATAGAAGTCTGGTGGTGAAGGGCTCCTGAGCTGGATGAGGATGTTATAAAGTCTCTGAGGAAACTTCAGAGGTTCTTTAAAGGGTCTTCAGCTTCTTGAGGAGGTGATTTTCCCGTAAGAGGTAAGAGAGTCTTTAACCTTTGTGTCGTCCTCCCGGGGCAAATTGACCCCGTCTGTTTTGACTGTTCTTTCTTTCCTCCCTTCCTTCCTTCCGTCTGTCTTTCCTTTGTCCCTCCTTCTCTCTTTCTTTCCTTCTTCTCTCTTTCCTCCCTTCCTTCTTTCTTTCCTCCATCCCCCTTTCTTCCTTCCTTCCTTCCGTCTTTCTTTCCTCCCTCCATCCTTCTCTCTTTCTTTCCTCCCCCCTACCTTCCTCCCTTCCTTCTTTCCTCTGTCCTTCTTTCCTTCCTTCCTCCCTTCCTCTTTTCCTTTCTCCCTCCCTCCTTCCTTCCTTCTTTCCTCCGTCCTTCCTACCTTTCCTTCCTCCCTTCCTTCTTTCCTTTCCTTTCCTCCCTTCCTTCCTCCTTCATTTCCTCTCTTCCTTCCCTCTCTCCTTCCTCCTGCCTTTCCTTCCTTCTTCCTCCCTCCTTTCCTTCCTTCTTCCTCCCTCCCTTCCTCCTTTCCTTCCTTCCTTCCTCCCTCCTTTCCTTCCTTCCTTCCTTCCTTCCTTCTTGCCTGCCTGCCTTCCCTCCTTCCTCCCTTCCATCCTTCCCTCCTCCTTTCCTTCCTTCCTTCTTCCTCCCTTCCTTCCTTGACTCGAGGAAAACAGGAGGGTTAGGCTCTTTAGTTTCTCAAGAAGGCTTCATAAGTGAAGCAGTTCTACAGGATCAGGTCATATAGATTCCTCAGGAGTACCAAAGGTTCTTGAGCAGGATTCAAAGTTTAGGGGGTTCTTGCTTCTTGGGAAGGTTCCAGTGTGTTCCTGATAGAAACGCATCCTGCAAGAACTAAAACAAGACAAAAAAGGAAACTTTTATTTCCTCTCAGGCAACAGTTTCCCCCCCAACGAGCACCACTAATTATATTCATCCAGCACGAATCATCACATGGAAGTAAACAGGTAATAAAGACGTCAGAGCAGGTAAAGTGGACAGGTGAGATAAAGGCAGCTCATCATCATGATAACATCCTGTTGTGACTTCAGAACAGATTAGGTGAGTTTTCCCACCGGCAGCAACGTGCAGCTCAACAACACACACACTGTACACATCTGCTTCAGCCTGAAAAAAACTGCATGCAAATATCAGCCTGAGGCCTGATCCTCCCTCTGCAGCTGTAAAACACACACATGCAAACACACACACACTGTTGTCTTATATATTTTCCATCTGTAAGTTGATTAATCAGTTCACTATTTCAGTCCAGATCTAAATGTCTGAACAACAATTGGACATATTGCCAAGAAATGCTGCAGATACTGACTTTACCCCGAGGATGAACTCAAAAGTTGAAATGAACAGTTGCTGTTATGTAACTCAGGCCTGATCATTATCAGCATGATGCCTACTAGTACTTTTTTCAGTTTTGTAGTGACGTAAGGACCAGTGAGCAGGGTCACACCAGTTTCTCAGTGTCCCTGGGGAGAAAAGTCTTATATCAGCAGTCCTTTGGTGATTTAGTGTTTGGCTCTGATGTCTCAGCAGCATTTTTTTTTTTTTTGCATGAGGCAGAATTCCCTTTGAAAGTTCAACTTTGGTCTCAGAGTTGAAATCCAATATTTGTTGTTGCCAAATGTTGCAGCCATAGATCACACCAAATTGTTGGTGAACATATTCTGAAATAAATAAATAAAACAAACAATGATTTGTGCTGCGTTCCTCAGAGTTTTACTGCATCTGAACAATGTCCAATATCTAATATAACAACAATCACATAATCAGTGTTTGTATATATTGTCTATAATCCCATTTAAAATAAATAAACTCAGAAATCAAAAATACAATCATTATAAAGTAAGCTTATAATAAAGTATTTAGAAATGATCATTTTAATAAATCACGTTATCAGATGCACCTGATCTTTTCCTGCTATAACATCCTGTGTCTCTCATCCCTAAGAGCCCAGACTAGAGCTGGGCAATATATTGATATTATATCGTTATCGTAATATGAGACTATATATCGTCTCAAAAATCTGGATATCGTAATATCGTGATACAGCAGAAGTGTCGTCTTTTCCTGTTTTTTGAGGCATTACAGTAAAATGTACAAGATTGTTCTAGTTGTTCTATTATTTACCTTTTACCCACTTTGTCATTATATCCTCATTACTGATGATTATTTATCAAAAATCTCATCGTGCAATTATTTTGTGAAAGTACCATTAGTCATCCCTACGATATTGTTGTGATATTGATATCTAGTTATTTGGTAAAAAATATACCAATCCAACTTTATTTGTTAAGCACTTTAAAACAACCAAAGTGCTGTACAGAAGAATAAAAAATAAACATAATAAATAAAAGACATAACAGCTCACATGAGGCCCAAAATTGCATATAAAATACAAAAATAAATTAATAAAACATGAGTAAAAATAATAGCCGACCAATAAAAAGCAATCAAAATAAGAAATTAAATCAAGTAAATAAAGTCGACATCTTACTAGGTGTCAAAGGCCAAGGAGAAGAGATGGGTTTCTATCATAGACTGTATATAAGAAATGGACGTAACATCCGTGACGTCACCCATTGGTTTGTGGACTGCTGCTCGGAGGCCAATAGTATCGGATCTGAGCAGCACCATCTTGAACATTTCAGGTGCATGCTGGGAAAAATAAAAACATGGATTCTACTTATATGGGCATCAGGAGGAGCATGAGGCGCCCTCCTGAACCTGTGAACCAATCAACCTGTCAATCATGACGTAGCCACGCCCTAATGCATACCCTGCTTTATCGTCACATATAAAATCAGGGAGGCCAAAATGTCCCAAATGAACATCATACTGCATTGAAGAAGGCTTTAAACTAGCGATTGAGACCATAAACACATTTTGAAAATGTTTACTGAGGTTAGAAATCAAGTGAGAAGTTGGTGAATTCTCCATTGACTTGTATAGAGACGGAAGTCCTTTTGACACCAAAGGGTCGCCCCCTGGTGGCCTTTTGATAGAATGCAGTTTTAAGTTACTTCCACGTTGGCCTCATTTCAGAGGACCGGAACTCCCCGCCTGGTTTTAAGAAGTGATTTTAAAACATATTGTGATATATGAATTTATCTAAATGGCCCAGTCTTAGTCCAGACTCCCAAATTCAAGGAAGGCTTCATGACAGTTTGATATAAGGTGCACGGGTCAGTGAGCGAGCAGCTACAACGTCTGCTGGATCAACTAAATGATCATAACCTCAGTTTGGGGCAGTTTTTGTCTCCAGCTCTGTGTGATTAAACACAGCGGAGGGAAGGTGGAGCTGCGACGCCCCCTTCATCATCCATCGGCCTCATCAATCACTGTTCAAACTCTGGAGAGAGTGCGTCCACCTCTCTGCCCCCCCCCCTCCCAATCCCCCCTTTGGCTCAAGCTCCGAGAGACGCCATCATTTATCTTTAGGGGAGTGAAGCAACAGCTCGTCCTTGTTGTGAATGACACTGATGTCACAGACAGAGAGGAATGAAGTACAATGAGTTCACAAAGCAAAGAGAAAGAACTTCAGCTGAGATGTTCTGTCAGAACTAAATAAAAGTTTTATAAATGTATTTAAAACCTGTTAACTTTAACCTGCGTGTCGTCCTCCCGGGTCAAATTGACCCCGTCTGTTTTAACTGTTCCTTCCTTCCTTCCTTCCTTCCATCTGTCCTTTCTTCCTCCCTCCTTCTTTCCTTCCTCTCTCCCTCCTTCCCTCCGTCCTTCCTTCCTTCCCTCCTTCCTCCCTCCTTCTCTCTTTCTTTCCTCCCCTATCTTCCTCCCTTCCTTCTTTCCTCTGTCCTTCTTTCCTTCCTCCCTTCCTCTCTTCCTTTTCTCCCTCGCTCCTTCCTTCTTTCCTCCGTCCCTCCTTCCTTCCTTCTTTCCTCCATCCTTCCTTCCTTCCTTCTTCCTCTTTTCCTTCCTTCTTCCTCCCTTCCTTCTACCTTCCTCCCTTCCTTCCTTGACTCGAGGACAACAGGAGGGTTAAATCAAAATTAAATATAAATATAATGAGGATACAGAGCCTTGATATATTGGAAGTGAGTTTCTTTTAATGGATGTTCTGTGATGATTATGTGTTGCTGTATAATATGGATGTAAAAGGAAAAGAATAAAAGATCATTGAAGTCAGAGAGGCTGCTGACAGACAGAGAATTGATTTTGGCCCTTGCTGTTCCGCCTGGTTATAATTTCGTGTTTTAAGGGTTAATCTGAGCCTCAGAACCAGCTGTCTCCGTCTCTGCAGACTTACATACCAGCGCCGAGTTCAGCCGGGTCGAGTGGAGGGATCTCAGTACTGCAGGTCGCCGGGGTCAGATCTGCAGAGGAGATATCTGCAGCTTCAGGAATCCAGCTCGGGTCTGCTAAAGCCAAAACATAACGATCCAAAATATGAGCCTCTGAATCAGTGGGACACTTTTATATTGATACTATAGTTAGTGTAAATAAAAAGCATCTTCTGTGGTGAAACAAGTCAAATCTTAACATACAGGCCTGATTAAAGTGTTCTTAATCAGGCTTTTTCAAGTGTCTCACCAAAAATACTAAAAAAACAAAAAAAATGTCACTAACAATAATAAACAACGATAGAAGAAGCTCTACATTCCCCCAATAGTCAGCTCTGTCAAGATGATTTACTGTTGCTTTACAGCTCAAATATCCTCTTCATAATTCCCTAAAGTGTAACACGATGCCAAATATTCACACTGATTTGCTTTGCCCCTGTGAACTTGTGAACTATTCTTTATTTGGATCCCTGTTAGCTTCCACAGAGTGTTGTTAGTTTTCCTGCTGCTTCACCCACAGCACCCCGTTTACTGGGCTCCAGCCCCTCCCATTAAGACGACGTCTTTGGGCCCCCAGAGCAAGGAATTCCTTTATCCCGTCAGCGAATGCACTCTATGACACACACACACACACACACACACACACACACACACACACTCACACACACACACACACACACACACACACACACACACACACACACACACACACACACACACACACACACACACACACACACACACACACACACACACACACAGCACAGGGATGTGTAAGTCTTGCACCCAGTACTAGGTAAGCTGCAGTGCTGCACAGTGGAAAGTAACACACTGTGTATATTTCTGTGCTTCAATGTGTCTTCTCTCAAATCGAATCTTTGCATTTTTTATATGTTTCTTTTTGCTGTGTATGGATCGATGAGGTTTTTTTGGTGTCCATGTGTTTTAGTTTAAATTTAAAGGTGTTAAAATGTGAAAATAAACGTATGAATAACTTGCACACATTCTTTTTTTGTGGACCCAGCATCAAATTTCTGCTTTTAATCCATTTTGAGAGAATATATTAGAGGATTATGGCAAAAATGTCTAAGTGGTGTAACCATAAAAACTTTGTACCAAATAATGTTACTTGCTTAAAAACAGTAAATTGTCAATAAAACACCATATCAACTAGTTTGGCATGATCTTACATTATAACTTTATATTAAATAAAGGTAATGGAATACAATTGTTCTAAATATTACATTTACTCTGGTTACCATGGAGATCAGGAAACATTTGAAGTCATTATTAGTATAAATCCACTTAAATACACTGTAGGTGATAAAATATGTAATATGTATCATTCTTTTGTGGTTACTCCATTTGACATTTTCAGGAGCATTCAGTCTTACTTTTGGTAAAAAATGGTGCAAATGTCATTTCAAATTATATAAAACCAACAAAAATACTAAATGTACATTTTAACAAACCTGATGCTGCTTTAAAACTATTTTTGAATTCATCATCTTGTCAACCCTTATTTTTCACTGACCCGTATGTTAAATTTTAGGCAAACACTGCCAATCCATTTTATCTTCAATTCATAGACAAAAGGATTAATTGGGACACCTCTGACTAGATTTACTGTCTCCTCTCCCCACATAAAAAAAAAAATGTATTCATTTATTCATTTCTCCATGTTGTGTGTGTGAAGTCCGTATGGATTGCTGTTTTTGATTGCACTGTTTCCTTGTTTATTGCATTTGATTTCAGCATTACAGTTAAAGGTGCAGTGTGTAGAATTTACTGGCTCTACAAAGAGCCTTTCACATTTTTTGCAACTTTTGTGGCCACGGTTTTTTTCTCATGTATAACCAACAAAAAACTCCCCCATTGTCTTCCTTGGATTTTGGTTAAACACAATAACAAACAGACTGGATCGAAGTGAAATGAAACACAAACATTTTATTTCTCTATATGGTTCTTTCCATAATGTTTTCAGACACTTTAAATTCCACCTCTGCTTACTGATTTCAGACCATGGGTGCAGTGCTGTAACTATTTAGGCTACACAATAAAATGTATCTTAACATAATATACCATTAAAGCAAAACATAACCAAAAAGTCAGATGGTGATGTCCGATAGGGGTGGGGGGGGGGAAATCGATACAGCATAGCATCGCGATATTTTGCGTGGCAATATTGTATCGATACACAGACGCCAAGTATCGATATTTTCTTATATAAATTGCAAATTAAAATTTAAGTTTTTGGAGCTGGAATAATAAAATCAATTGCTTTTTCAGTCCACTAGATGGCTCCAGTTTGTTTTCTGGTGAGGTCAGCAGAGGTGACAGTCAGCATGCAGGAGGAAGTTTTCCTTTGGGGAAATAATTTACAGTTGAAAAAAGGTAATGAATTGCAATATATCATGTATCAATAATATCGTATCGTGATAATATCATATCGTGAAGCCTCTGGTGATTCCCACCCCTACTGTCCATCCAGCGGTTTGTAAACAAAAACCGTAATAAAGCCAGATATCCAAAACAAAGAACACACATTCAATAAAATATGAGTCATTTATACCGACAGACAGAAAAAAAGACCAAACCCCCCCCCCCCCCCCCCCCCAAAAAAAAGATGGTATTATACATGAAGCTGAAGTTTGACACAAGATAAAAATGCTGCAAGTTAATTTATTTTCAGAGGTTTCTGCATCCTCCATCATCCCACCACCTTCCCTTCTCATAACCAACATTACACAATGCTTTAAACAAAACAAACACAAACATACATGAAGAAAATAAAGCTGTAAAAAAGACATAACGTGCAGCATATTAAAAAAATAAAAATGAGTTTTAAGAACTGATTTAAAGGAAGATAATGACTTATCAGACTGAGCTCCTCAAACAGGTTGAACTCAAGTCTCCTCACAGCAAAAAATTCGGTCCATGTTATTTTCTACAGCAATGTCTCACTCTCTCTCCTAGGAGTAATCTCTCTCCTCCTGAAAATCAGTAAATTCTCATCTGGTTCATATATCATTTTTCATCCTCAGTTAACTCGCAGTGCAATTCTGAGACACTTGATCAATATGGGCCCATAATCAGAGTCTGACCTATAACACCTGTTTCTTTAATGCATCAAACAGGTCATGTAGCAAATCTGTTAAGTGTTTAACTTTAACAAAATCCAGAAATAACTGGATAAAAGTTAACTGGAAAACTGGAAAACACTTCAGGCTGAAGTGAAGATGATAAAATCCAGATCCAGACTCCAGTCCAGATGGATCATCAGGATACAGCTGATCCTCTCTCAACACTCCTGGATGTTCACTCACACTCTGACAGAGATCATCACTTCAATCTAATGAGAGAAGAAGAAACAACAGAGGTCATGAATCAGCTGTCAGTCAGTGATGCAGCACATCCAGTATAAAGAGCAGCAGGGACTTTAGTCTTGTTCAGACCAGAAGTGGAACATCTGTGCAGTGTGTGTATAAAGACCACATGGTTACTAAATGCAATGATGCATCTGTGAAATCAGAGCCAGTGATTTGCAGGCTGCAGTCAGACTGATCTTAGAGCTCTGACAAAGATGAACTGATCTATTGTTTAGTGTTGAAATGAGAGAACAAACACTTTGAGATCAGATTTGATGGTGTGACAGTTTGATGATGAGAATGTAAGGCTTTATTTCCTGCAGACATCAACACAACAAGAAGTGTCTTCATATTAAGTCAAACACATACACACATACACTTCTGGCTGATTTGATTGGCTGACCGTTTTCTCTCTTATCTCTTTTCAACCAGGCTGGCGCCGATGTCGATGCAGAGCCAGTTCTGTCTTGGGGCCTTTTTCAAACTGGCCCATATTTAGACTGGACCAAGTTGGGTTGGTGTAAGATGGAGTGATTTATGCAACGGTAAACATACATTATGATGGACAGGGCATATCTACTTGGACATTGTATCTTGCATTTGAAGGTTGAAGTCCAGACATCGCTGTTGAGTTTGTTAACCAAACAACGGCTTATATGTATGCATTTGCTTAACTTACAACTGCTAATGGTTTGATGAATATTATTTCTCTTTCGCTATTCAGATTTTAAGGCTCATCATCTGCTGTTTGAGCTTTTCCTGCTAGTTTGTTTTGTATATCAGGCCCAGAGTGCCAACAAACCACTGGTCTCTTCCACAAACCACGGCTGCCTGCTGCTTTCACACATTGTTTTAATTAACACTACACCAGACTAAATCCAACTCTCTACTGACCTCAGAGTCTCCAGTCTACAGTCTGGACTCTCCGTAAGATGAGACAGCAGCCTCACTCTTGAATCCTGCAGCTCGTTTCCGCTCAGATCCAGCTCTCTCAGATGGGAGGGGTTGGACTTCAGAGCTGAGGCCAGAGAAGCACAGCTGATCTCTGACAAACCGCAGTGACTCAACCTGAAAACAGAATAAATGTCACTTTAGAGGACAATGTTTCTGCTTGAAATCATTCAATGTTCCACTTTTTCAGAGCTGAAGAACTCCAAACACCTGAACCCAACAGGATGCAGGTTAAAAGCTGACAAATAGAAACAGTGAAAAAGAGCTTTCATTAATATTTATGACAACATGCTGCTACTTCAATAAAGACGTAGTGTTGTCACCTCTTAAACTCTGCAGCTCCACCACTGACTCCATCTATACAAACTCATGCTGTGCAGCCAAGCACAAGTAAAAATACAAAACAGACTAAAACATGACACATGATCTATATTTTTTAGGTCTACATGTGCAAAATAGTATGAGCAAGAATAACAAAAGACCTGCATCACTTGCAAGTCCTTCATCATTATGTACATTTTAAAAACACAAATTCTGTCCCATGAAGCAACACATGGACTGTCAGTAGCTGCTGTTTCAACTTTTCACTTTGATCACAGACAGCAGAAACTGAAAGTCTTCTCATTAGTTAATCTGCACTGTCTGTATTTGAGTTGACATCAGTCTGATTCCTGCAGACAGCTGCTGGTTGGCGTTAGCTCCCAGCAGGTAGAGACAGACTGAATACAGTAGAATCTGCACACTGTTCAGTACACGTGCACGGTTTCTCATCTAATTTTTAGAGATAATTTTTAATTAAAAAACACATACCTAGACCTCAGATGAGTGTGTGTACTCTGTTTTCAGTTTGTTCATTATGTTATTCTTGTAGATGTGATCTCTTAATCCCCTATGAGATAGCCAGAGTCAGCTGATCATCTTGAGTCTCAACAGTTCCTTAAACTGCGGTGGGTCCACAGACAGGACAGTCATGACTCAAGGCAGCTCATATAGCAGCTACCATCTATGTTACTTTTAAACTTAGAATAAGATTTTTGTGCAGGTTGTAATAACTTAATATCCACAAAGTAGACATTTTACACATTGTACTGCTCTAACCATTTACAACAAGTAACACCTGCATTCACACAACACAGTGCACAATCCAAAGTGTGCACTGTGTTTAGTTGTATTATCTATGAAAATACAAGCATCAGGTTGGGACTTGATATCAGCAAATGCTCAGTATTAAATGTGAAATGTAAAAATTGTGTCTGACCCCAGAGTCTCCAGTCCACAGTTTGGCCTCTCCAGAAAAGCACACAACAGCTTGACCCCTGAATCCTGCAGCTTGTTCCAGCTCAGCTCCAACTCTCTCAGATGGGAGGGGTTGGACTTCAGAGCTGAGGCCAGAGAACCACAGCTGATCTCTGACAAACTGCACCACCTCAATCTGAATAAAGACAAAATGGATTATAAAAAAAGCAATTTACAACCCAAATCAGATGTATTCAAGTTTTAAATGTGTAGTTCAACATTACTATTTCCTCATCAAAGAGCTTTTCAGTGTAATGAGCAGAATGACTTTGTCATTGTGTTATTGTGGATCATCATCATGTCAGCCTTCTACTGACATCATCCAAATGTCACCACAACATTCAAACACATTGATGTCAAACTAAGTCATTAAAAATACTATTTTCATACTTCAAACAGATGCATTGATCTCTCAGTGTCTCTCACCGTGTATATGTATGTTCTAATAGATCAATAAAAATGACACATTACTGACATTATTCATTAAAATACAATAATGAATATAATGAAAATATTTTACCCTAAGCAAGTAAACTTGATCAATTTAAAACAGATATTAGATGAGAGGATCTTGTGTATAGCGATTTGACTCTTTACCAAAATGTATAAGCATTAATTTACTTTAACAAATAACAGTGGATATTTTCTACAGTTTCTTTAAGAATCAGTAATTTTTGGTAACTACCACTTCAATTTTTTTGTATTATTTTGTACAGTAAAAACGTAATTCTAAGTTATGTAAGTACATAAATTAGGTTCAATTGTGAAACATTAAGATCAACAAAACTAAGTTAGACAGTTATTGAACAGACCTCAGAATCTTCAGTTTACAGACTGGATTCTCCAGAAAATTACCCAGCAGCTTCATTCCTGAATCCTGCAGGTTGTTGTCACTCAGCTCCAGCTCTCTCAGATGGGAGGGGTTGGACTTCAGAGCTGAGATCACATAAGCACAGCTGGTCTCTGACAACCCGCACAACCTCAATCTGAATAAAGAATAAATTATATAGATAAAAATCCATCCATATTCAAATCAGATATGTTCAAGTGTGTTTAATTATTTAGTTCAATATCACTATGTCCTAATCAATGACTTGTTCTCTTAAATGAGCAGAGTGACTTTGTCATTGTGTTATTATGATCATCACAATGTCAGCCTTCTACAACCATCATCCAAATATCACCACAACATTCAGACATAAATTCATGCTATGCCAACACTGAGACATGAATCATAACACATTAAAATGTATGTAAACTTAAAATATATTTCCATTTCAGCAAATACATTTCATCAATTTCAAACATATATTAGCTGAGAGGATCTTCTGCATACTGATGTGACACTTAACCAAAAATTACAAACATTAATTTAATATAACAACAAACAGTGGACATTTTCTACAGTTTCTTTAAGAACCAACCATCCTTTATACACACTACAGTTTGCCTTGTAAAACAGTGAAAATATGAATTAACTGACTTGATGGGTGTAAGGTATATATGTATATATACATCTGTTACAAAATCAACAATAGTAACAGAAAGTCAGTGAACTAACCTCAGAGTCTCCAGTCTACAGTGTGGACTCGCCAGAAAGTCATGCAGCTTCACTCCTGAATCCCGCAGCTTGTTGTTGTAGCTCAGGTCCAGCTCTCTCAGAAGGGAGGGGTTGGACCTCAAAGCTGAAGCCACGACTTCAAATTGAGTCTCTGAGAGTCCAACACGATCAAGTCTGTCATGACATATATATTCAACTTACGTTATCATGAAAGAGGACACTTTAAATTTACTCCATTTAATGACCAAACAGACAGTGATTGACATGCAACAGAGGTCCGACAGAGGTTGCTGAAATCAAACTAAACTACTTAGCTACACTGCTGTATAATGCTAATCACATCAGGACTTACTTAGCTTTTCTGCAGTTCCCCACAGCTGGGATCAATCTTAGTCGTCCATCCCTTGATGTGATGTACGTCTTAAGGTTTAACACATCCAGAGCCTCCTCTGATATCTGCAGCATGTAGGCTACAGCTGAGCAGTGGATATCAGCGAGTCTTTTCGCTGGTCTGTTCTCTGTCTGCATGAACTCTTGGATCTCCTGATGTACTGAGCGGTCGTTCATCTCTATCAGACAGTGGAAGATGTTGATGCTTCTGTCAGGCAAGACTTGGGTCTTTTTCTCCTTCAGGTTTTTGATGGCTCTCTGGATGGTTTCTGGACTGTTGTCTGTCTGACCCAGCAGATCTCCTAAGAGACTCTGGTTGGACTCCAGAGAGAGGCCATGAAGGAAGCGGACAAACAGGTCCAAGTGGCCATTTTTACTCACAAGGGATTTCTCCATGGCTTCCATCAGGAAGACATCCAGAGATAGGTCACTGTGTTTTTTCCCCAGGAATCCCTCCAGTACCTCTGTGTTGCTGTTGGTGAAACAGTGGTACAAGTAGACTGCAGCCAGAAACTCCTGAATGCTCAGATGAACAAAGCAGTAGACTGTTTTCTGGAAGATCACACTCTCTCTTTTGAAGATCTGTGTACAAACTCCTGATAACACTGAGGCCTCTGTGACATCAAGACCACACTGCTCCAGGTCTTCTTGGTAGAACATGATGTTTCCTTTCTCCAGTTGTTCAAACGCCAGCCTCCCCAGCTTCAGAAGAAGTTTCCTTTCAGCCTCCGTCAGCTCCTGTGGACTCGTCTCATGTCCCTCATCATACTTGTTCTTTTTCATCTTTGTCTGAACCAGCAGGAAGTGTGAGTACATGTCAGTCAGGGTCTTGGGCAGCTCTCCTCTCTGGTCTGCAGTCAACATGTGGTCCAGAACTGTAGCAGTGATCCAGCAGAAGACTGGGATGTGACACATGATGTGGAGGCTCCTGGATGTCTTGATGTGTGAGATGATTCTGCTGGACTGCTCTTCATCACTGAATCTCCTCCTGAAGTACTCCTCCTTCTGGGCGTCAGTGAAGCCTCGTACTTCTGTTACCCTGTCGATATGTGTCTTAGGGATCTGACCGGCTGCTGCAGGTCTGGTAGTTATCCAGACAAGAGCTGAGTGAAGCAGCTTCCCCTTGATGAGGTTTGTCAACAGCACGCTGACTGATGACTTCTGTGTGACATCAGACACGACCTCACTGTTGTTGAAATCCAGTGAAAGTCTGCTTTCATCCAGGCCGTCAAAGACGAACAAAACTTTACAGACAGTGAGCATCTCTGCTTTGAGCTTCTGTAATGCTGGATGGAAAACATGGATCAGCATGAGCAGACTGTACTGCTCATCTTTGATCAAGTTCAGCGACCTGAACGAGAGCAGAATCAGCAGACTGATATCGTGGTTGTTGGAGCGCTGTGCCCAGTCCAGAGTGAACTTCTGCACTGAGAAGGTTTTTCCAACGCCAGGGACGCCGTTCATCAGAACCACTCTGATGTGTTTCTGTTGGTCAGGTAAGACTTTAAAGATGTCCTGACACTTGATTGGAGCGTCATGGAGGGTTTCCATCCTGGAAGCTCTCTCAAGCTGCTTCACCTCATGTTGGGTATTAACCTCTTCACTCTGTCCCTCTGTGATGTAGACCTCAGTGAAGATGCTGTTGAGGGGGGTTTTACTTCCTCCTTCATCAGTTCCGTCAGGCACTGATTCACATGTGCTGCTCAGACTGATCTGATGTTCATCTAAAACCTCCTGCAGACCACTTTCTGCTAAAAGAGAAGAAAGGAAGGTATAATTAAAAAATAAATATGTCTGAATGCATTCCTGTTCAGTAGGATAGAGGAAGTAGATTCCTGTTTTCGGAGATGATGACATAAGCAGACAGATCTTCAGTCTTACTTTGTACAGTGCTGATCTGACTGTCTGTCTGCAGTCCAGGTCTGGTTCTGGATCCTTTTCCACACTGGGGACAGGAGGAGTCTCCTGATGAAGCAGACTGGTCCCAGTATGAGGTGATGCACTGTCTGCAGAACCAGTGTCCACAGCTGGTAGAGACTGGATCCTTCAGGACGTCCTGACACAAAGAACAGCAGGACAGCTGCTCCTCCACAGAAACACTTTTCCTCTTCTTCTGTCTGTGGACGTGAACACATTCTTATTGACACAAAACTTTGGCGGAGGCCAACCAACAGCTCACAAGTTGCATGTAGCTCCTTCCCGAGCACATTCAAGTTGAAGGATTACACTGATTTGGTGAAAAATGTAACCAATTTTGACCACTTGAGAATTGATAGAAATAATCAGAAATCCCTTCAAAATACCACATACTACCAAGACCTTGAGGAACTCCACAGAAAATTCAAGCTATGATTTGGTGTCAAAAACTTTTGATATTTGGAGATTTCTGTAAGAACGGCATTTTTTCGGCCGGTCAAATTTCAAAAAGTGGTCTCACTACAATGAAATAGCTACAACGTGGACTAATATTATTACACAACACAGTCGGGGTCATTGAATACATACTGTGGTCCTTAAATAGTCTTGGAAGTGTATAAATTAGGTATGACGAGAAAAATGAGATTCTTGTGCTATCAAAATGTATTCAGGACATTCAATTTGAAATAAAATAGTGGGTACTATAATTGCAAAGCTTCAAAGATAATTGAGCAGATACAACAAAGTGCAAGCAAAGGCAGAGAAGACAATTACTGCAAGTTAGTAGGCTGGCAGTTAGTGGTTTGTTTTTAAATGACATTTCAACACTTAATCATCTTCAGGTCAGTTCACAGTAGAAACAGTCTCTTACTTTGTGTCCGAGGGTCCAGGTTCATTACTGAAGTATGGAGGATCATCTTTGGAAAAGTCGCTCTTCACAGACACACAGCTGGATATCAGAGACTCTGCTCTGTGTCTGTGGTGCTGACCTCTGGAAACAACAAATCTACATCATTACTTTTAATAAAGAGCAGATACAAACACATGTAACGTGGGCTGTCAGTTAGTGGTTTGTTTTTAAATGACATTTCAACACTGAATCTTCTTTCGGGTCAGTTCACAGTAGAAACAGTCTCTTACTTTGTGTCTGAGGGTCCAGGTTCATTACTGAAGTATGGAGGATCATCTTTGGAAAAGTCGCTTTTCACAGACACACAGCTGGATATCAGAGACTCTGCTCTCCGTCTGTGGTGCTGACCTCTGGAAACAACAAAGGTTTTACATACATCATTACTTCTTATAAAGAGCAGATACAAACACATGCAACATTTAATATCACTATTTAGTTCATCGCAACAGCTGGAAACTCTACATGTGTAAACACTAAATTACTATCTATCGTGAATATTTATCATCTTTAAATGTCTATATGTAAGAATTATGTCAGAGTTTAGTTTCAAAACATTCAAAAATTTACTAAAATTATAATTTGCCAGGAAAATCTAAAGGATGTGACGTTCATGCATGCTACTGATTGGCTTTCATCTCACTACAGCGCCAACAAGGTGCAACAGAAGGTCCGCTAATATCAACAAATGACTCACACCCAAGCTGGTAAGCTAACATTACTGCAAACCATGTGAAACATATTGTGATATTGTTGTTTCTGCTACTCGATCAGCCTGATGGAGTGTGAGCATGTGTTCCAGTGTAAGCAAGAGGATGCTGACTGTGGTCCAGCAGTGCCATTAATGAAAAGGAATATCTGATTCTTACATGTAGCATCTTTAAATTCATAAATAGTTTGTAGAGTCTGATGCATGCATGTAGTACATCAGTATCATTTATAGATATGTTCCTGAGCTGCACAGCTTTGCTAAATACATCATCTGCTGCTTTATATTTAATTGCATGAACTTGCTGCATAAGATCTTAAGACCCCCAATAATAACTGATGGAGATGGTTTAGTAGAGTGTGGGTTGGCAGTTGTAGTTGTCTCTTACTTTGTGTCTGAGGGTCCAGGTTCATCACTGAAGTATGGAGGATCATCTTTGGAAAAGTCGCTCTTCACAGACACACAGCTGGATATCAGAGACTCTGCTCTCCGTCTGTGGTGCTGACCTCTGGAAACAACAAATCTACATCATTACTTTTAATAAAGAGCAGATACAAACGCATGTAACGTGGGCTGTCAGTTAGTGGTTTGTTTTTAAATGACATTTCCACACTGAATCATTTTCGGGTCAGTTTACAGTAGAAACAGTCTCTTACTTTGTGTCTGAGGGTCCAGGTTCAGCACTGAAGTATGGAGGATCATCTTTGGAAAAGTCGCTCTTCACAGACACACAGCTGGATATCAGAGACTCTGCTCCGTCCTCCTCTTCCTCCAAATCATTCATTGTCTTGAGTATGAGAGGTAAACCAGTAACACTGTAGACACACACACACACACACACACACACACACACACACACACACACACACACACACACACACACACACACACACACACACACACACACACACACACACACACACACACACACACACATAGTATAATAAACCCAATCCTGCCTCTCACCTTAGTAGCTTTTTATTAGTTTACATTAACTATAACCAGGATTGGGAGGGTTACTTTAAAAATGTATTCCAATACAAATAATAAAAACCTGTTATAAGCCAACCTCTGTACCAAACATGCAATAATAAAGACATAGGGCCAAATCCACAAAAGGAAGGCTGTTAAACCAGTTTAAATGAGATAAAAAATGTGTGTAATTCACGAAACACCCATGAACCGTGAAATGGGTGCAAATTGTGCTGCAAATAAAATCATTTTGTTTCTGTGTCCATTTTTATGCATGTACATCAGGTAATATTTATACATTCGGCGCAGAATTGTGTAATTTCTATGCAAATAAAGATTGTTGCAAAAACCGTCTAATTCACAAAGACCATGCAGTTAGTGTGGTGCTATTACTGTCTTCAGAGAGCTTGTGAGGCTTGAATGATATTTAATTGATATTTAATGATATCAAAGGTGAAATCTTCAGACATTGGACTACTTGAAATTATTTCAGCTACTTAAAAATAAAAACGAGGTGCTTTATTGCAAACAATCCCACTTATTAACCTAAATATGTGTGTAACAGCTGACCTTTGTAGATGTTGGGCAAAACACAGAACATTAATTACCATTAAGATTCTGACAGATATTTTCTTTTCTTTTTAAATCTAGTCTAAATTTTTGTTGTTTTCTATTTCTTCTTCTTCTTTCTGGTATGCTTTGAACATATAGTGCTTCTCTCTTGCATTCTCTCTTTTTTCTTTCAATTCTTTTGTTGTAT
Organism: Scomber scombrus; assembly: GCF_963691925.1. NCBI lineage: Eukaryota > Metazoa > Chordata > Actinopteri > Scombriformes > Scombridae > Scomber > Scomber scombrus. The sequence goes on along the minus strand of NC_084970.1, from coordinate 36,383,315 downwards.
TGTATTTTTTGTATTATATCCTGGGTTTATAAAAACTGTATTGTTTTTGTCTGTGTTAATTGTGGACACCAGGAACAGTAGCTGTTGCCCTGGACAATGGCTAATGGGGATCATAATGAACTAAACTTAACTTAACTAAACTAAACAGATCCAGTATTAATGATTGTATTGGTGTGTATAATGCACATAAGCCTCTTTCTCAGTTCGGAGACGCACTTATCAGTTCAACTGCTGTATGATTCTCCAACAACAAACAGAACATCAATTACAGATACATTCAGTGACACCTGTTCGAACATTCATTTAACATCTTTCAGACCTGCCTGTTAATTAATAGCTGTATTTTGACATTTCAGTACATTGTGTTACAATAAAAGAAGCAAAATACATGAACATTGTTTTTTGACTGAGCTCTCTGCAGTTATCAGTATGGGTCGATCTTTGAAAGGTTGAGAAAAGCCTGAAACACTGGAAACCACTCTGCTTACAGACACAGAAAGTGGCGCAAAATCTTTAGTGGATAGGACGTTAAAATGGAGCAGATAGTGAGTGCAGACGCTGCGCCTCGTTCTCAGAGAAAGCCTCTTATGAAACAACACGTGGCCTGCTAGCTGTGTGAATGCTGAGTTTTCTGACTCATTCTGAGATTCCTCTGACTCAGTTATGAACGTGTTTGGCGACCAGTGACCACATTATGCATATACAGTTATATCAGGGGCCATTATGTGTTTTACAAACTGTCATAAACTCAAGCTCTTTTTTAACTAATTTGTAAGAGTCTCTGGGACTACAGTACCACACTGGGTAACAAACATTTAAGTTCAATATGTGTGTATGTACGTCTGTGTGCAGCTGTATGTGCTGCCAAGTGGTATCATCCTCGACTCACACCACCTCTGCTTACATTTGAGACTTTTACAGTGTAATGGTAGTATATCGTTCCTGTTTTAAAATTGTAATCCTGCTAAATAATCCCCATTCTTACTAAATGTATGTCTTTTTTCTCTTACTGTAACAGAATTGCGTATCCTAATTATGTAAAGCTCTTACATGGATTCTGTTATTACTGTCTGACCACCACCATGTTTGTTCTCCAGCCATCATAAAGACAAACTGACTCCGGTTCAAATCAAACAGACTTCAGATAAACATCGGTGTCGTTATTAACTGTGACTTCTGTCTACTGCATGTTAACACTCACCCAGACTCACACTTGCTGTTGTCCTTCTTCTGCCCAGCTGGCTTTAAAATGGAGTTCTAACAGACGTTAACATTTATGTCCTGCATGCTCCTCTATAAACAGTGTGTGTGTGTGTGTGTGTGTGTGTGTGTGTGTGTGTGTGTGAGGCTGCGTGGGGGTGAGAGTGAGAGTTTCACATTCACTCCTGTTTGCTCCTCCTTTCTTCTTTATTGTGTGCCTGCGTGTACTGCATTTGTGTGTGTGTGTGTGTGTGTGTGTGTGTGTGTGTGTGTGTGTGTGTGTGTGTGTGTGTGTGTGTGTGTGTGTGTGTGAGAGATAACTATGGTATGCTGACATTGAGTGTGTTTATATCAAACCTTGAACTCTGTTATTTGTATTTTCCTTTTCTCCTTAATGCTCTGTTTCTCTCTTCAGTCAACTGTCGGGTTTAAAGTTCAGTTTTTCTCAAAAAAGAGGAACTTTACTCCCGTGTACTTGACTAAACATACATCATTACACCTCTGTTGGTGTCCCTCCCTTTTTCCCATCTCCTAAAGTTCTGCTAATCACCATCTCCTGACTTCACAGCTCAAAGTGTGAGCAGAGAATTTAACTGAAGAATGATACATTTGCTCTAGTCACAAACTCAGAGACTTCCTCGTCTTACCAAAAAATGAATTGTCCAGCCCAACTATCCACAGAGAGAACAAACCAGACCACCTGAGAGTGAAATAATGTTCATAATAATAAAGCTCATAATGCATCATCATTCTGACAGCAATGGTCAAACTTTCACTTTATTCATTCAGAATAAAAGTCTACTTTCTTTTTTTGTACATTATACTGCCCTCAGAAGGAGTAGTCCTAATCCCCTGCTAGACAGTTAGTTAACAGACTATTGTAGTCCTCCAATAAACACAAGGCGTGACATTTCTTATGGTTTAATAAGGAGCCACAATTATTCTTTATCTGTAAAACTGCAAAAACACGAAATACAAACATAAATCAATATTTTAGCAGTTTACACAACACAGTGTACATAACATAAAAAAATGCTGCATCACAGTGAGTTAGCTACTTCCACTACAGCTATGCCAGCAATCAATTAAGCAGTCTTTTGACCGAAGTAGAAATAAAACAAATACAGAGCTGATAGATATAACATTGATAAAACCTATAAATCAACAATACTCACAGACAAATAGTGTCCAAAGCAACAATGTGAAAGGTAACTGCAGCAGTAGAGGAAGGCACATGTGCTCTCTGAAATACTCTGCTCTGCAACTGTTGCTGCTAAAATGACCAAAAGGAGGAACTGCAGGGCATGAAATGATGTTGATACTCAAACAAAAGGCAGAACGGACATTTTTATCATTTTGATCTACTTGAATAATAAACACAATTTTTCTAATTGTCATAGCTACATAATAATTGTAATTCAAAGCACTGATGGTGACTCTAGTTCCTAAGCTGTTGTGAGTATTTAATTTCCTAACTTTTTTTTAATAACTTTTATATACTTACTACTTATCTGTATCCACCTTTTTAATTTTGAACATAGACTGTATATAAGAAATGGACGTAACATCCGTGACGTCACCCATTGGTTTGTGGACTGCTGCTCGGAGGACAATAGTATCGGATCTGAGCAGCGCCATCTTGAAAATTTCAGGTGCATGCTGGGAAAAATAAAAACATGGATTCTACTTATATGGGCATCAGGAGGAGCATGAGGCGCCCTCCTGAACCTGTGAACCAATCAACCTGTCAATCACCACGTAGCCACGCCCTAATGCATACCCTGCTTTATCGTCACATATAAAATCAGGGAGGCCAAAATGTCCCAAATGAACATCATACTGCATTGAAGAAGGCTTTAAACTAGCGATTGAGACCATAAATGCATTTTGAAAACGTTTACTGAGGTTAGAAATCAAGTGAGAAGTTGGTGAATTCTCCATTGACTTGTATAGAGACGGAAGTCCTTTTGACACCAAAACGGTCGCCCCCTGGTGGCCTTTTGATAGAATGCAGTTTTAAGTTACTTCCGCGTTGGCCTCATTTCAAAGGACCGGACCGAATTTGCCCAAAAATTGTTTCTGTCATTTTAGGTAGGTAGGGATATTTACTCAAGTCTTTCTGATAAGTTTGCTTTCAATTCATTTTTTGATTATAAAAGAAGAGTGTTCATATCCTCATGAACAGGCAGACACTTCATTTTGGCCACGTTGTGTTTCTGAAACAAAGGAGGGATACAAAGCTGCTGCAGGCAGTTTTGGCAGCGAATAAAACATAATTCACTAGAAAGTGGCTAAATACAACCTACAGTGCAAGATTGGTATGGCATAATTTTAGAAATATTTAAGATGGAAAAATTAACTTACCCTTTAAGGACTCAAATTTCTACCAAATTTGGAAGAAATTGACTGAATTTATAACCCCAGTGTGAGCAGACTTTGTATAACTCCATTAACATTTTAAACTCCTTTCTTTCTATTGTTGAGAACAATGTAGAAATGCGAGCTCCCTTCACTTCTGTTGTATATAGTTACAGTTTCTTGGAATAAGAGATGAGCATATGTATGAAAGTGGAAGTACAGTAGAAACTTGCAGGATTTTATAGCTATTTGATGCTTTGTAGGTGTAAATAGATGAACATGTTCACCAAAGTGATGAGTTTCTTTTGAATACACATCTCTGGAAGAAAAGTACGGTTTCTGAGGACTGAGCTACAGCTCATGAAAAGCGGCTTCCAGATTCTTTTCCTGTACGTATGCAGATAAATCTAAAAAGGAAAAACTGGAAAATTTGAAAAATTGTAGTAACTCTGTATGCTGAAATGATTTTTCAAATAAAAATATAATCACTAAAACAAAACATAAAAAGGGTGTGTGATGTCACGATAGACAGCGTTGACAGCCGCTCTCGAATCATCTGATGCCGGAGGACGGCTGAGGAAGCCAACAGGCCGTCATCACGCTGCCCGACTCTAGTACGCAGACTCTGGCTCCAAATGACGTCATACAAGCAATTTGGCCGCTTCTAGAAACGGGATATTTTGGCTTCACTTTTGCCAAGTCAAGATGCACCATCCATATTTATATACAGTTAATGAGGACTGTCCAGAGCAGCAATGGTAGAGATGAGACAGGGACTGTGCTTTCTTGTCATATGCTTCCCTGTTTATTTGGATCAGCCAAATCTTACACATTGTATCTTGAAGTACATTATGCTATTAATACCTCCACACTTTTAACTTATAACAGAACTGCTAAGTGATGTTTTTCATGCAGGTCTTTTACTTCAACTGGAGTTTTTTATATGGCAGTATTGTTATTTTTAGCTAAAGATCCCCTCCAGACATTATATGTAAACCTCTATTTAAACTCAAAGAACCATTTACAATGAAGTCGAGTTAAAACAAGTTAAAATATTTACAGTGTGAAGTAGAAGGTTAGTGATCAGGGTTTTAAACTGTCCAGTGTGTGTTAAAGATCATTCCAAGACTTTCTTACACTAAAGGAAAAAGCTGACAGACATGTTTAAGATATGAAAATATCTCTGTTCCGAATAATAACTTATGGCTGATATAGTTTAACTACCAAGTTCAAATCCTTGTAACATCTTCTTTCTCCTTCAATTTCAGAATCTCTGAATCGGTAAATATTGTTTCTAAAGTTTTCCAGCTTGACACAAGATGTCTCCTCCTTCACTGTAAAGTCCATTCTCAGTGTTTGCACCATGTATGTATAAAGAGAACTGTATACAGTGTCCTATGAAAGCCGCTCTGTGGAGCATAAAGCACCAAATAAGTTCTTCCTCTTCCATATCATTGGGCCCATAAAGTGATAGCACTAAGGACTTCAGCTAGCCATGCTGGCTAAATCCGGTTTCGCCTTCCGGCTAATTTGAATGAGGATGAAATGATTTATTTGTTCGGCTCTTCTGGACTTTTGAAACCTGACCGGACCGAATCGGTCAAATTCTGGTAATGAATTCTGAGTCATTTTGCGGGGTTGTTGATGGTCCATTCACTTCCATTCATCCATTTTTCTACAGGTTATCTGGGGCCAGATCATGGTGGCTTTAAGCTGAGCAATGAAATCCAGACATCCTTCTCTCCAGAAACGCCCTCCAGCTCCTCCTGCAGGATCCCAAGGTGTGCCCAGACAATAAATCAATCAATCAATCAATCAATCAATCAATCAATCAATCAATCAATCAATCAATCTTTATTTGTATAACGCCAAGTCATATCAAGGCACTTTACACATAGAGCAGGTCTAAACCGAACTCTTCAGGTTTAATTTAAAGAGACCCAACATTCCCACATGAGCAGCACTTGGTGACAGTGGAGAGAAAAAACTCTTTTAACAGGAAGAAACCTCAGAACCAGAACCAGACTCAAAGTGGGAGAACATCTGCCTCAACCGGTTGAAGTAGAGAGGAGAGAAAGCACAATGAAAATCAACATTGAAACCAGGAGAGATATGTAATCCCTCCAGTGTGTTCAGGGTCTCCTCCCAGTTGGACGTAATTGCAACTCCTCTAAAGACCCAGACACTCTACAGAGGAAACTGTTTGGGTCACTACCTAAAGCTGGTGACCATAGCTGAGGGTTGGCATGTAGACTGACTGCTAAACTGAGAGCTTCACCTTCAGGCTCAGCTCTTTTTTCACCAGGATGATCTGGTGCAACAGCTGCATCACTGCTGATGCTGCACCGATCCGATTACAATGTAAGTCTATGGGGAAAAGTCATTTTAGGCCCAATAGTTTCACATTGTAATGACTAAGTTTGGCTGCTATGTCTAATTGGCTTCAAAGCACAGCGCTCTTCCTGGAGGCTTAGTTTGTGCACTGAACTTTCCACATCACACCGGTGTAAATTGCATACTGGACCAAGACTAGCACCCAACTAGTTGTGATGTCATTAATCCTGCAGGTACGTCCAGGTGTTGAACTGAGATTTAAGGTGAGCTCAGAGAAACGTTCCTTCTTCAGCAGATGAGTGAAAAAAAGACTCATTATGCACAGAGAAGAGAACAACATCCAGCTGAAAGAACAAGAAGAAAAACATGTCTTTGAATTGTTGTTGTGAATACTTCCACATTCATTTACATATTTATCACTTTTAGATTTCCTTTTGAAACAGGACAAGCTTTAAGATTTATTTATATCTCACTAAACAAATAATTACCGCTGATTAAAAGCAACACACCCGTCTCCTCTTACATCCGAATCTGTTTCCTACACAGATCGGCTTCACTGATAAAGTAAAGCTGAGCGGATGAGCTGCAGACGTCTCCTCGGTGATCACAGGAAACTGAAGCTGCTGCGGCGGCTTCACGTCTTCAGAATAACAGCGAGTGAGTCATCATTGGACTAACAGCTCAGTTCAATAATTCAGCGCTCCTCTGTAAGCATGAATTATTGAGTCTGGAGACTGTGTCCTGCTCGCCTGAATGTTTCTGCTCTTATCAGGAATATCTTTTCTCATCTCAGCAGAGCAGCAGGAGAGTGTATAGTGTTTGTTTAACTGAAGTAGAGTAAGTCTGTGAGTTATTAGAGGCAGTCTTAACAAAGAAGAATCCACCGTTTCAACTTCCCATGAACTGTGCATTTACATAATTTACATAAAAACAGATTAGCACATGTTTGCCTCCAAACATCTGCTGTCCTGTCAGGTGTTGTGATGTCTTAGTATTAAAAATATGACCAACATTTCAACCACTTGGACTTTATTTTCCCTTGTTGGACACTTTTAATGTGAAGATATCAACTGAAGTTTTACAATTTTTTACTTGTTCTATGCTAGTCTGTTGTAATGCTGTTCTTCTGTTGAGCGGCTCGGTGAATGAACCCAGGAGGCAGGAGGCTGTGACCAGCTGCGTGTTGCTCTCAGCTGCAGATTAGAGTAAAATCTTTTGTGTGTAGGCCCATAAAACGGAGCAGATAGCAGGGGCTGATACTGTGCAGTTAACAGTGCTGTAACATTCTCAGGTAAAGCCTCTGATGAAACAACACCTGGTCCGCTGGCTGGGTGAAGTCTGACTTTTCTTGCTTTGCTGACCTTTTCAGTGCAACAATGAACTGGACTGTGAATACTGCCGTGTCTCATTGCCTCTTATTTATTTATTTATTTATTTATTTATTTACATTTTAGACCATATTTCAAGTTTTATGGGTATGAATGTGTATGTGATCATGGCTATGGGTGAGATGTGTTTGGCTCATGCATATGTGTATTAGTGTTATGTGTATATATCTTATTATATCTTTTTTTAATGTTGCATTGGACTGCTCAAACAGCGTTTCATTGTATACTTGCAATGACAATAAAGATCTATTCTATTCTACACACACATAGTTACATCAATGGAGAGCAGTTATGTGCACTACAAGCTGTTATCAACTCAAGTTCTCTTTTAATTAATTTATAATACTAATGTCCCTGCCAACTTTTAAGTTCAGTGTGTGTGTGAAGTGAGTGCACCTACATGCGTCATGTGGTATCATCCTCCACTCAGACCATCGTGGATCAGAGAGTTAATTTACCCTCTCGTTTCTGCTTCTGCTAACCCTAACCCTAATGTTTGGGAATGTTACAGTGCATGATAGTATATTGTTCTTTATTGTAAAATGTGTTCTACAATTATCCCAATTTTAACTAAATGTACCTGTAATCTGATTACGTCTTTTTTGTCTGTAACTGTAGCTGAATTTTGATCCTAATTACATAACGCTGTTACGTTCCTTTACTCCCCAAGCCCGGTCATTGAGACATTGAGCCGCCGATTGAAGGTGGAATCTGAAGGAGGTGTGCTATTTGAAGAAAATTCATTAAGATCCTGTTGTCCACTTTGCTCCTGCAAAAGTAAATTTCCCCATCGTTGGAGAATAAAACAGGAATATCTTATCTTATCTTATCTTATTTTGTCTTTATTCCATCCTGCAGTATTTATGACTGATTCGCTCCATATCTTGTTGTGTTGACCTGTTTTTATTGTACTTTAAAGATCATTTGGTGACACAAATTTCATTTCCTATATCTTCTAATAAAAGTCTGCTGTGGAAAGCTTTTAATGGGAAGCAGCAATAGAAGGAAATGTTGGGTTTTCATCAGCAGTAAGTGCACACGACTCCGATACGGCTGAAAGCGATCAGGAAACCGTAAAATAAATATCAGGACAGAAACTGAACTTCAAACCACAAAAAAATCATTTAGAAGCTACAAAAGTACTGAGAGCTGAACACAGAGAGACTTTTACAGGCCTCTAGCACACAAGTCAAGTCTCGCAACAGTACTTATTTGAGGAGGAGGAGGGGGGGGGGGGGTGTCTGGGGGGGGTGTCTGCCAGCAAGCAGGACCGCATCAGCTGAACCCGTCTTCCCTCCGGCCTCCTGCTGCGAGACTGTACCAGAAACAGGGTTAATTGCAGGTTGGATTGGTAGCAGACCGATCCAGGCTAATGCAAAAACCCAATTAGTCTTTGGAGTCGTTTCTAAATAAAGAGGAAAGATATAGAAACCATAACTAGTGTCAAAAATGTAATGTTATATTCTGTTCATGCTGTGTGTTGTTTGATTTTTGTTCCACTCCAACAGGACAGTGAGGCTGTTAAACTCTGAGAGGTTCAGATAGAAAGCTGCTCCGACGTTCCTGTAATGAAACTGAACCATCTGCACACGGTTTCCCCTCTCATCTTCACATGAATCGCTAATAAAGTGTCACAATCATTTCATCACACCCGGCCCTGATGAAACACAAACTACAAAGGGAAGTTTTTAAATTATAATGCCGCGCATTAGCACTCACTGAATATTTTCTTTCTTTTTAGCCGGATGCATTTTAATAAGACACACCGCATAAATTTGCATTTTCTGCAAACTCTTCTCTCACTCAGAGGAGAAGGGTTGGACGTGGACGGCATGAGAGGAAAGAAGTTGTAGTGAAGGTTTTAATAGAAGCCTTTAAAAGAGAAAAATCTCCACTGATGCTGTCTGATGGACGTCCAAATGGTTTCACACTTTATAAACTGTCATGTGGGCCAATGTAAATGTTTAAACGTAAGTGAATGTAACAACAATACTCATTCTTCTAGCTCTGGTTTGGTGTCTGACTCCTGAAAGAAATGTCTGTGTGTGTGTGTGTGTGTGTGTGTGTGAATGCAAGAAATATATTAACTTCTTTTTGGACTTCAGGAGCTTTGTGGGCAATTAAGCTGCTCAATGTTTCATTTTCTTCATGAGCTAGTCTCCAACTTTGTGTGCAGTGGGTTTAACAGAAACACTGAGACTGACCACAAGGAGCTAAAAGAGTCCAAGACTGATTTCAACCCTGAAGTTCGGTCCGTTTGAACAGGACTTGGTTGGTTTTCCTCCACAGCTTGGAATCAGTCTTGGTTCATTTGTGGTGGGAACACGATCCAACCTCCGTCTGAGTGACTGCACAATGAGGCTGCAAGTTTGAGCTAAGTGTCTCCCATAGGCACGAGCACCTGGCACGCTGGGATGATCAACCACATTGTCTTCTTGATATTTGTTAAGATAGGAGCTTCTTCCTTCTTTTTGCGTCAATGCTCCTGCCCCAGGCACATCTGACCAATGAGAGGCGAGACAGGCGAGAGGAACGCTCTCATTAGAGATCAAACCATTTATTGCAACACATGGAGATATAGTTTTCGCTTGGTGCTGGTGGCTCCACTCTTAGATGCTCCCTGCATTACCCAGCAGCATGCTAATCCCATACAGAGTGGGCCTAAAGCAAGACATTGAATTCCAGGTTGACCTTTGAGCCATGGTGGGACCCTGAACCAGGAAGGTGGAGACTGGGCTGGTAAAGCTTTGCCAGCAGCAGCAGGAGAGTCAGCATTAGTGTAACAGGGAACAGTGTAGGAGGGAGTCATATTTAAATGGGCCACCTTGTTTGAGAAAGGCCGTGATTAGTTTGTGTTTGATAAGTTTTAATGATTCAATCAGCGGCTGTGAGCTGATTATAGTTGAGGTGATGACTTCTGTGCCCTGCATGAACTAATGTGGTGCTTCATTAATATGAACCTACTGTTACTTTGCATTAAAACCTAGTATTTTGGTGTATAAAGCCTCTTTCTGATCAGCAAAGTATTCTATGTTACATATTTTGTGACAAACTGCTGTACAAATGGACTGATTGACAGCTCAGTGAGTTATGATGCTGTGAGACAGACCTCTTCATACCTGTTAAATGTTTGCTAGTCTATCTTTAACCCTGCCTTGAAAGATCTGATTGACTCGGTAGCTTTTCTGAACTGGGAGATCAGCCATCAATGAGCCCAACACCGAAGCTGTTTGAATCACTCAACTAATCAGAGACGTTGGCAGTGATTCGGAGGTCTGGATCAAGGCGAGTCCTCTGCAGCCTTCTGTAACAACCAGCTCGTGGGCCCTCCTCCCTCCCTGCTGCCTCGGCTCTGATGAGGTCGTCTTTCTTTCCCTCTCTGGCTTGACATGGTGTGGTCGTTTAGTAGATATTGTGTAAAGGTTTTGTAAAGTCCTGTTAACGAGTCCCAGGCGGGATGAGCTCAGTGTGCAGGAAACACACCTCCGGCTGGACGCTGGAGATCAGGGTGTCGGTCAGAGCTGACCCAGTGACTGCAGCATCCTGAGTTCACGCTCAGTCGTTGGAGAGCAGTGTTGTGGTGTATTATACGCCTCGTTACCACGACAACACAAGCCGAGTTTACTCTCTGTAATAATTTCCACTGGCTTGCGTCTGCTTCTAGTTCTGACTCTTGTTTAACTTTTACAGCTGCAGCTTCACTTCAACACAAAATGTGGAGTGATCTAATCTGACTGCACGAGATCAAACGCTCAGATCTCACCAGACATGATATATTTTACATGAACTTACCAGATATACAGCAAATATGCATTCCTGCCTCTCCTCTACAGAGTGCCGTTAGTGAGGGGAAAAAAAGATTAAACACAGATGGAGCAAAAAGGGGAGACTGTTAGCATTTGTACAAGAGAGGACCGAGATGATAAATAATGTAGAGATACAGTAGAGAGATAAATGTTTCAGTGACGGACTTTCAGCAGAGCTTTGATTATTGAACAAAAAGCATTGAGCATGTCAAGAAAGAAAATCAAAGGAGCTACAAACTCAAAAGTGTTTTTAACACTGAAAATAATTTATGATTACATGATGCTTTTAACATAAGACTGAGTGGACTGAAGCCTTCGTTTGTTCTCCTTCCTATGAAGTCAGAAGATTGCAAAAGAAGAAAAAAGGGAATTTTAACATGGTTTGCTGGATGAGGATGTTTTCTCACATTTAAAAACCAAAAGCAGCTTTGTTTAAAGAAAATGTGTCGCTGGGAGTGTCAAGCAGAGGTGAAATGAGCAGAGCTTGTAATGAGCTTACAAATGATGACAGCATCATGTTGAACAACTTACTGACACTTGTGAGTAGATTTATGAGACCTACAATGCTCTCATATGCTCATATGTTTGTCACAGGTGTGGCTGTCGTGTTTCTGAGGGTTAAAAAACAACTTATGCATCGACTTGTAGAATTGGTTTATTGCAAGGAACCCAAGAAATCCATCGTACATCTCATATTTATACACATCAAACCAGAACCAAAACATTTCCTTCTTCTATGATATTGTAAGGTCTTTGCATGCAGTGGTTAACCTGGTGGTGATACGTATGAAAATATGTGAGAGGAAATTATCTCATGCTGCTCGTTTTATTAAAACAGGCTCCAGGAAGACCAGTTTGATTAACAGATCTGTGAGTTTAAAGGTCCATCTGACGTCAACACACTACACAGCCGTTTAAAATGCAATGAGACAGGATTTAACAACTCTTTTACAACCTTACATTTATGTAGGAATGTAATGTTTATTTCTTCTGGGGCAAGTATATAGCGTGTACTAATTGTAGCCGGAGCTTAATAGTAAACCTCAACAATAAAAAACACAAAACAATGACATAGTTTCATTTAATGACTCGCAGCAGATCACTCATGACTAAAGAATGATCCCTCTTTAAAAACTGTTTCGATTGATCACAGTCATGGTCCAGTTTGAGTTCCACATGTTGATCCTAATGAATTTACCGTGTCCTTAAATTACTGACTGAGCGTGTTCTCACAGTTAACGTGAAAACCTCTCAGTAGGACAAAAGAACAAACTGTTTCAGGTTGTTAGTCAGGACAGAAAGATCACCGGAGTCAAACAACTGCAGCTCCATGACTTATTTTCTCAATCCACAACTGAAAAGGCAATCCAGATTTACAGTCACCCCACCCCACCCAACCCTCCTCCACCCATCCTGCATGCCATCAGGCCAACGGCCAAAAAGAACGAATACAAGAAATCATTTATTTCTTCAGCTGTGGCCATCGTCAACATGAGTTCTGCTGTGATGGTGATGACAGACTTACTTACATGGAAGTGGAAAAACAGCCCACTCATCATTTTTATTACTCCCACTTACCACTTAGTCCCTTTAAGATGTTATCCTAACTTTCATGTATGATTATTGTGCATTGCTATGTATGATGTGTATTGTCTTATATGCCAGTGCCAAAGACAAATTTCCATTTTTTTGCAAATTTAATGGACAATAAAGTAGTCTGAGCCTGAATGAGAATTAATTAAAATAAAGGCTCCTTGCAGTTCCCAGCAGACTCACCTCATGTTTCTGAACCACAAACCCTGAGAGATCCCTGCAGCTCACTGAGCACCTGAAAGCTGCTTGTTTAGGCATTTATCAGTGAGTTTATTGAACTGCTGTTGATCATTTTCATTCTCCACAATCAGCTGGCAAACAAAATTATGGACTATGTGATGATGGACTAATGCTAAAAATTTAATGGATTTAAGATTTTGTTGGTGACTTCAGGATATGATGGTGACTATCATCATGGGATTGGTGAGATGTCAGTTAAATGAATGTCCAAAGTTCAGTGAATAATATTTACCCTTAGTAATAAAACACACACACACATGGGCTAGACTCTCTTCGATTGTTTGCACCTTTCAGAGTGAACAGGTGCAAACGATCAGGTAAAGCAGTGGGGGCAGGGACCAATGAGGAACTGTGAAGGGCTCTTGGGATGGGTGGGATGAAAAGAATAGGGATCGAAGACGTTAAACAAATAGGAAAAGGTGATTTCTTCTGTTAAAATGCAGTGTTTACCTGCTGACGTTGTACTGACTCTGAATCTGATTCATTAGCAAAGTATGTTTATGTGTAAGGAGTTATATTCTGCTTTACTTTTCTCAATGTGCTCACACACAAGTTGTAAAAAGATAATTAAACACAAATATATCACTATAACGTACAAGGAGTTGAATTACAAATAGGCAAAGGTGTAAAGAGTGCTGAAATAAACACTGTATGGGTACAAAAGTAAGTTACTTTATATACTGTACATAATGTAGGTGGTTATGGACAGTATCACGAGTGGAAAGCAGAGATAAATGAAGCTTAACTCTAACACACATGACAGGCATTCAGGGGTAACTTTCCTGCCTTCTTTCTTTCACGCATGCTCATCTATTTCCTAGTTGTCAATGTCCAGGGGACGTGATCTTGACTGAGTTGTCACCACACTTCATCCTTAGCCTATCATCTTGTTGCGGTCTTTTTAAATATGCCTCTCTCTCTCTGCTTCAGACTGTCATACAGCTGTTTCGTGCCCCACCATCTCCACATCTGCGCAGGATCTGCAATCATCTACCATTCTGCCATCTCTCATGTCTGGACTTCATGGGGGATCTATATATATATATTGCAGTCATTACAGGATGATTCCTCATGGAGTTCAAGCGCCAAATACTTTGTCTATATTTACTAAAGACTTTGTTCTCTTATATATTCACAATAAATATCTTTCTTTGTTCACTTGTCTCTCCTGATTGAAATGTCTTTACTCCAATGGAACTAAATGATAGAATGAGAACTGACAAAATCAAACAAGAACTGAAGAAGACTGACAAGGCGTGATAAGACTCAGCAGAACAGACTAAGGGCATGTATACATGTAGCCAGTATCTGGAAAAACTGATGTATTTTCATGCATTTTTGCCTTTCATCCATTCATGTCTGTGTGTACAGGGGAAAACTGAGTTTTAGGTTCCCGGACGTCACAGTATGCGACAGAAAATGCATCAACCTCAGGTGTGCAACTCTTTATGTGATATATTTCTGCAGGTTTGTGGAGATGAAAACTTCTCTGAAAATGATCTGGTGTGTACGATGTTATTATTGAAAACGAAAGGGGGGGGAATGTATAAATGTGTATAAATGGCCTAAACCAAACAAAAAACCCAGACTTAAATACACAGGGGTAATGCAAATAGGACACAGGTGAGTAGAACGAGACACAGGTGAAACCTATGAGGAAATCAACTAAGGTGGGAAAACACAGGACATAGTAGAAATAACAGAAACACAAGGAGAACACATTTCAAAATAAAACAGGAACTAAAAAACAACCAGAAAGCTCAGGCAGGATGTGATAGTACACAGTAAAAACAGTCTGCTCAAATATACAGTAATGAATGAATTTTTTTTTACCTTTAAACTAAAATAAATATATATTATTTGTGAGTGGGTATTACAGTATGCAGGGTCACAGTGAGTTAACTGGTCATAGGAGTGACAGCGAGGGAAAGAACCTGTTCCTGTGTGTGATGGTTTTGGTGCACATTGCTCTGTAGCACCTCCCAGAGGGGAGAAGGTGACATTACATCCAGGGTGTAAAGGGCAGCTGTTTGCATTGGGGAAAATGTTTTGTTGGTTGATCCTGTGGAGTATGATTAATTTGCAACTACTTATATTTTGGATTGGTTTGTAAATAAATTATAAATTCCTTTTCAGTTTTATTTTATTTTATTTTATTGTAAAGCAGCTTTCTGACAGGTTCAGTGTCATTCAAAGTGCTTTACAGAAACCATGAAGAAAGAACACATTTAATCAGTGAGGCCTCGTTTATACCGGACATTAATTGTGTCTCAGTTGATCCGAACACAGCAGAGACACATCACTGTTCACACCTGTCTCTATTATGAGTCTCCAGCTGACCAGTTGTATCCTGATTATGTTGCTGCTGACATCACTTATGCAAGAAGGTCAAACAGCTCCAGTCGCAGTTATTAAGTCAGTCAGACAAGCACCAGCTTAGTTTCTATTAATGTTAAAGAGCAAATAAAAATGTTTCAAAATCTAATCTTCATGTACGAGCTATTCTAACTGTTCAGATTACTCCATTCACGTTCATCTGAGCTCATCACCTTTTTTCAAACGTTTAAAGAAAAGACGTATTTTCCTGTTAAATCCTGGCCGGAGACGCATCAGGACACATTTATACTACAAGTGATATGTAGTCAGATGTATCCCAGAACATCTCTGCAACACTTTTCGGAGCTTCAGCTTAGAGGGAACATGTTTCAGTCTAGTGAATGGAAGTATTTCAAAATAAGGAGTATGGTTCCACTGAGGTTGAACCCAGGACCTTCTGCGTGTAAAGCAGACATGATGACCACTACACTATGGAACCTGTACTGATGTGTTTAGTGCTCTAATCTGGGTTTTTATAGTGTTTCTGCCTGTAGTCCAACAGTCAGAAGTGGTTTAGGTCAATTTATTTTAGCTCACAGTAAAGAAATAGAAAAGAAACATGGCATGTCATGAAGACAGACAAAGAAGCACTTTAGGTACAACCAACTTCAGTTTTCTTCTATGACCAAGATGCCATATATCAGGTACTGACAGGAGGAGAGCCTGTCAACACCAGTCATATGATAGTACGACTGATTACTGGTTTCACTGGGGATTGAACCCAGGATCTTCTGCATGTAAAGCAGACGTATTGACCACTACACCAGAACATCTTGACAACTTGTCTGAGTGATCGGATCACAACGTGCCTTAGAAGTTGTTCACACTTGTATTTATTGCGCCCACTTTTCAGAGCTTCAGTTTAGAGAGAACATGTTTCCGTCTAGGTCAGGTTTTGATAAATGAATGGAAGGATTAGGAGATAAGAAGTCTGGTTCCACTGGGGATTGAACCCAGGACCTTCTGCGTGTAAAGCAGACGTGATGACCACTACACTATGGAACCTGCACTGATGTGTTTACTGCTCTAATCTGTGAAGTGTGTCTGACTATAGTCCAACAGTCAGAAGTGGTTTAGGTCCATTTATTTTAGCTCATAGTAAAGGAATAAAAAAGTAATATTAGTGAAGACTGGCTGGGAGATTTAGCTACAACCAACCTTTAGTTTCCGTATACAACGAACATGCTATATATCAGGAGAGCCTGTCTACACTGATCATATTACTGGTTCCACTGGGGATTGAACCCAGGACCTTGTGCGTGTAAAGCAGACGTGATGACCACTACACTATGGAACCTTAACAAATATCAATGTTACATAAATACAATACAAGATTACTGAATAGTCACATTGAATAATAGCTAAATGGGCAGAATTTTAGATTTTATTCTGAGCTGTTGCCTCAATTTATTCTGCTCATATTAGTTTGGGACATGTTATTATTTGTTTGTATAAAACAATCCATCTTTATTGGCAAGCAGAGTTTTTAAAGTCAATTTACAGCTATGTTTAGATTAGGTTTTTATCTAATGTTACACCAAATCCAGCCATTCATAAAGAGAACACCATCTGGTTCCACTGGGGATTGAACCCAGGACCTTCTGCGTGTAAAGCAGACGTGATGACCACTACACTATGGAACCACTGATACAAGTTTCTCCTAATCCAAACACACATTTTTAAGCAGTTTCTTGTGAAACATAACAGGCCTATTCTTTAAAGTGAGACTATAAATGTATCAAGCCTGAATTAATGAAATAGAGTTTAAGAGTTTAGGAGGATATTGTATATTTTGGCTGAGCTGAGGATTAATCAAAGTTTTCCTCAGATTTCTAAGCAGCTCCATGAAGTAAACTGAGCTCTAAGCAGTTTGTCTGTATCATAATAATGTTGGAGCGCCATCTTGTGGTTCCTCCTTAACAGGGCCAATGAGTTTAATGCAACTTGTGGTTAGTTTCTGATGGCTTCCAGTACACCTACACATCTCTGCCTGCTTTGTTTCTTAGCTGTGAAAAACCTATGAACATTACTTCAACCGGCATCAGTATACACTTACACTCTGTTGTGACTTCAAAAATACTGCTGGTTCTGTGATGTTGGCATTTCATATAATATATTTAAAAAATGAAAGACGCTATCTGTAATATACAAAAATGTTGCCTAATGTTGCCTAAGATATCTGCAGTGTGGTGTGTTTACACGGCTAATTTTGGATAATGTCCTATTTTACCTAAGACATGAAAATATAACAAAGCAATAATGATTTTTATTGAAAGTGAAAATTACTTTCAGAACTTTATGGAACCATAAAAAGAAAACCTCATAACTACTTATAAAACTATTCATAACATAACAATCTTAAACAACTATTATTATTATTATTATTATTATCATTATTATAACTATTAATTTAACAAAAAAACAAAAATGTGTAGTTCCTATACAAATGTACAGCTGTCAAATGTATTGTGTTGAATTGTTTTCTGGTCAGGATGGAAAAACCCTCTGAAGTAGCAGAAAAATTGGAGTTGCTTTTCCATCATTTTCATACTTTGCAAAGTTATCCAGCGAGTCAGATTGGACTCCTTGGCAGGCCGATTATGTAAGCCTTAATATCAAATGTGTTAAACTGATGAACAAGGACATGACATGGTTAATCACTGTCAGCTCGGGTGTTGTCATGATTATGCAGATATGAAAGTTCACACTCAGGCCAAAAAGACGTATTGGCAGGAGTTCAAAAGTGTAAATGCAGGGTTACCGGAAGTGCAAAAGGTCAGATCACCGTCTTAAGTGGAACTAGTACGGAGCTGCAGATGCATAGAAACCGTTTAACAGGAAGCCCAAGCGCAGCAGCAAGCTCCTTTGCAGGAAGCAACTCCAGTCACATAGCTATTTTTAAAAGGCGACAAAAAGATGGTATGATAAGAATAATAAACCTTTACATAGAAAACCGTCAAAAATATATGACATACCCATAGCTGATTGGCTGACACCAAAAATAACCATAGCAACAAGAACGAACCAATTGAATATAAGGGATTGAAATATACATTCAGGGCTTTTTCTATGGAACTCGAGCGAAGTAGATTAAATCTGCAGCTGTGCATTCAGTTCTTTGCTTTGTCAATAAACCCTTTGATCTTTAAACATCGAGAGTATATCGCTTTACTCAAATTTGAACATGACAAAACTCCTGCTGCTCTAGTGGAAATTTGAAGAAGACAAGGTAATAAAGTAATAAAGCAATAAACCAATGAGCACTGCTAAGCATCTGCTGACCTCCTAACAAATTAGACACAGTCAGTTCTACTACCAGGTGTCTTCACTGTACAAATGTCTCCACCAGCAGCTTATAGGCATTCACAGAAGTTAAGGCACTGTTAGACAAGTCTTACACAGCGGTACAGAGTTAACTGACTAAATACATGAAGCGATAGTTCTTTTATAGTCTTAATACATGAATGAAGCTGTGACAGGCGCCCCTTTGATAATATAATGCTACTATAATTTACGACATAGTATCAAGATTGAATAACAGGTAACACCAGCTGGTTCTGTGAGAAGACAACATCTAGTCTTGATAAACGGAAGTTCATTACAGAAGTCAAACAGTTACTACAAAGTAGACTGAGTTCATATACAGAGTGAAGGCCGTGCTGCAGACATATCAAACATCATAATAGAAATGTTTTTCTAAGAGGCACACACATTGAAACAAAACATTTCTCACAAGCTCACAGTCTTTTTCTTCCCTTCATGGCATCCTGAGCCATTATTTGCAGTTTTGCAAGTTTTAGATTTTTCTAAATGTTGGATTTTCTTTTATTGCTCAGTGTATGTAGGCTGGAAATGCTGTATTTTTATTTTTAATTTAAACAGACCCCACCAACGTTTTTCTAACATCCTTTACAACAAGGTAGAACAGCTTCATGTCAGTGTGGTGGAAGAAATGTACCTTGACGAGAAGAAACACAGAAGACAAAAATGTCTTTAGGATTATTTAATACATTTAGAAGCAAAACAGAATTACACTCTTGCAAGCATTGGGTCAGAACAGTGTTCAGAACTGACTGACAAAGCTTGTATCTAGTGTGAGTAAGTGGTGTGTACGTGACCTGACCTGACAGAGGAGGTCAGTGAGAAGATAAAGACAAAAACAGAAAAAGTAGAAGTGTGGGTTGCAAATTAGGTAAGAGGTGTCTGAAATGTCATGAGCAAAAGAACCGGACAAGAGATGGTTCTGTGGTTAATATGTGGGGGTGTAAGCGTGTATGTGCCATGTCAAAAATGTACATGTGAACATTTGCAAATTACAGGGAGCAAAACAAAACAAACGAACTCACCTGCAATTCCCGTCACAGTCACTAGATGGTGCTCTGCTGCAGGGAGGAGACTGCAGCCGGATGTAAACTGGAAAAGCTGTATGCTAGTTTTACTTAACTTTTCTAGAGACTTTAGAACACATTTTTTTAACTGCACTTATACCAGAGTGTTTTGGGAAGCTTTTCAAGACTGGATATCTGAAAAAAAACAACAAAAATCGCCCAAGCTGGAATACAAAGACATTAAGTATGGAGTTATATTATAAAACAAAAACCGGGAAATGATGTATAACACCTTAATTATTATTGCCAAACAATTTATCCATAGATGCAGATTCATGAAGTGTCACCCACTGTTCTTAGTTTATATGAATGAAATAACAAACTTTAAATAAATTAAAAAAAACACTGAAGTGTATGAAAACCAAACAAGCCTTGACTGTTGCTGAATGTATTGATTTCTGATTAGACCTCTGACTTTTATTTTAGTTATTTATTTTATTTTGTGATGTGTGTACCGTTCTATACATAATGTGCTGTAAAATCCTCAGTCTGAAAAATAGTATTTTCCCATGCAATCTTTTGAATGTAATGCCAGATTTTGATTAATAAAGTTGAGGGGGGAAAAAATGTTTTAACTTTTCTCACATCCCTACGTCAATGTAGTACAGCTTCAGGTCAGTAGGTGGTGCTCTGCTGCAGGGAGGAGCTGCAGCTTCGGCTCAGCTCTGCAGAAACAGACGAGCTCCGACCTGATGTAGACCTGAACTCCAGTCCTCTCTCCACCAACCCACCACAGGTACTAAAACACTCATTTTTCTACGTGTTGAATGAGTGTTTGCAGGACTGTGTTTGTTAATATGTGAGAAACTGTAGGAATTAGAGTAAAGTGAATGAGTGCTTTGATTCACATTATTGGTATTTTGAGTTAAACCAAGTGGAATATATGTCACATTATTTTGAATTCATGCATATTTATTTTCCTTCATGCAGAATGTTTTATATTATTTTTCTCTATATGTTTGGCTTTAGTATTTATTGAATTTGCACTTTAGATAGATGCTGTACTGTCGTGTTCAAATTTGAAGAAGGTGATGCAGGCAATGTTTGAAAGTTAAAAGATCAAAGTATGTATTTGACATAGTAAAGAATTATACGCAGCTGCGGACTTATTCTACTTTGTTTGGAAGTTCTGTAGAAAATTCCTTACATACCTTTGCAGTGATGCTATGTGCTTCAACCCCATTGGCCCTCTCTGGATGCTTTTGTTATTTTTAGGGGGGTTTTCCAAATCATATATGGTCATGTGATATGATTTAAGTTTATTGCTGTTTCAGGTCTTGGACCCCTCAAAATAGGTCCGGCTCTGCGTTATTTGATGAGATGTACAAAAACGTATTTCTTACATTATGCCTGATTAAAATTAATTAATAAAAGGATGCAAAACCTCACAGTACACAGATACAAACAAGCTCTGGTCTGAACAAGACAATAACTTTGGTTCTCTATCAGTCCACAGTTTATATTGGACAACAATGTCTACACACACTGGAAATCACTGGGTTAAATGTTTGGGTCAATAAGCAACACACGACTATTAATGTTACCCAGAAATGACTCGAGACAAGAGTTAGTTCAGACACAGTTTAGTGTTATTTTTTATTTTTCTGTTGGGTTTTTTACCCAAACTAAAGCTTGTTATACTCTTCTGACAAGTGTTGAAGAAAGTTCTTGTTCAATGTTGAATGTTTATTGACATCTTTGGACATCTGTGAGTGGACCAACTTAGAGCAAAAGAAAAGGAAGCAGTGTATATAGTGGGATTAATGCAGTAATCAGAAAGTGAGAACAAAACAAAAGGGCAGGAAGGGAGGGCATTTGCATTCAGGGCCATCTTACTGAGGGGGAAGTGCTTCTTGGCCAGTCAGGTATCGTGATAACACAGAGAATGGGCCAAAAAAAGGGAGATGTACTGTAGCAAAAGGTAGACTCATCAGGGGCCAGGGATGATCAAAGAGCCTGTCTCCTCTCTACCAAACCAACATTTCTTCCTCACGTGTGACAGTTTCTTACTGATTGTTGTAATGGGAAATGATCATGCTTTAAGACATTGTTGATCTCACTGTATCTGCTGACATAGTACAGAGTTAGGAAACGTATGTGCATAGACAAAAGATTGTGTGAATCTAAGAAAGTCATGACGGCTGAAAGTTTCTTTGTTTACATGTACGGCACAAACTGTGCTCGCTTTGCCTCAAGGACAGATACACGATCCTCAGGCGAGGCAGCCTATCTGTAATAACCTCTTTTGCAAAAGCTTTAATAAAACACACAAAGACAAGTTGCATTAGTATGATGTTATTTCTCAGATTTCCATCACATGGTTAATAACTTGTTTGTCTTTTCAATGTTATATTTACATCACTTAGTATGAGGAACAATACATCTATGACAGTTTTTAGCTAAAGCTTGTTGTGTCTGTGTTATATTGACCCAAATGGGTACAATTTCAAACCAGTAATTCTTGTGCGTACATAAAGGTTTAATAACTTGTTAAGAAAATTCTCTTTCAAGAAGTCACAGAGTCACTGGAATACCAATAACACAAAAGGTCTATTTCTCTTGCAGCAAGTCATATACAGCAGTAGGGCTGGGAGATTATGGCAAAAATCTAAATCACGATTAATTGAACTTTTAACCTCGATTACGATGAATGAACGATTATCTCCTCCCTTGATGAACAATGATGTATTTTCACAGTTTCTTTAGTTTAGTATTTTACACTGCTGCCCTCACACATGAGGATCTTTAGGGAGGGAAAATAATGATGTTTTAAGGTGTGACGCTGTGGTTAATGTCTAGTTTACTTGATCAGAACTATGTAAAGATCATGGTTTGGGTTCAAATGATTACTGGAGATAAGGCTGGGCAATTAATCGAAAAATAATAGAAACCGACATTTAGAAACTCTTAACTCTTACGATTTAATCTTGCTCATGTCAATTAATTGTGGTGTTCACTGTTGCCATGACAGCATTTGAAAACTTGTCTCCAGTGATCATTTGAACCCAAACCATGATCTTTACATAGTTTTAATCAAGTAAATTAGACATTAACCACAGCGTCACACCTTAAAACATCATTATTTGCCTTCCCTGTCAGAAACTGTCAAAATACATAATTTTTCATCAAGGGAGGAGATAATTGTTCATTAATCGTAATCCAGGTTAAAAGTTCAATTCATCGTGATTTTGATTTTTGCCATAATCTCCCAGCCCTAACTGGAGACAAGTTTTCAAATCCCTTAAAGATATGCAACCTTTGCTGTCATGGCAACAGTGAACACCACCATTAATTGACATGAGCAAGATTAAGTTGATTAGAGTTTCTAAATGTCAGTTTCGATTATTTTTCGATTAATTGCCCTGCCCTACACAGCAGTACAGAGTTGTCTGGCTTCATCTTTTTAGCCTACTCCTGTATACAGTAGGGGGAGAGAATTACAAAATGTGTTGAGGGGCTTTCCTATTTGGATGCGGTCCCAAGACTGTCTTATCTCCCCCATACAGACAACAAGAAACACCATGTATAGTAGACAAGAAAATGATGTGTATCACATGAGCTTTATGTCCTCGACTAACAAGGGCAGAATGACCTAATACAATGCGTTCTTTTAACAAAGCTGTATGAGCATTTTTCTTACATAAATACATAAATACATAGATAACTGGATAAATAAATGTTTAGTTTTAATTCAGTCAACCATTAAAATATATATTTGGCCAAAAATAGAATAAACACATGAAGGCCAGAGTACTGTTTCAAAGTCTTCTCTATGATGCCATAAATAGAAAAGTAGTCAAATTTAAATATATTGAGTCTAAAAATGTTCTAATCAATGAAATTCTCATTAAATATTATCATTAAATCAGTGAAATACTTATTATATGTTGCTGAAACCATAGTATGTATGATGGAGACTTACTTAAAGGTGAAATGGAAAACTTAAAAACAAGAAAAATACAGAAATGAAACTCTGTGGTTTGACAGATGGTAATAAGATCAAACTCCCCACCCACCAACCCAAAACAACGGTGCAACTTCCCCTTTTATTAACATTTATTATAAATGTTTTATCCATTATTTGCAGTTTAGCAAGTTTTAATGTTGCTTTTTCTTTTATTGTCCTGTGTATGTAGGCTGGAAATGCTGTATGTTAGTTTTAATGTAAACAGACCTCGCCAATAATAAACTTTTCTCACATCCTTTACGTCAATGTAGTACAGCTTCAGGTCAGTAGGCGGTGCTCTGCTGCAGCTTCGGCTCAGCTCTGCAGAAACAGACGAGCTCCGACCTGATGCAGACCTGAACTCCAGTCCTCTCTCCACCAACCCACCACAGGTACTAAAACACTCATTTTTCTACCTGTGAATGTTGTAGAAAGTTTTGTGTATGTTGTGCAAGAGTTGAATGAGTGTTTGCAGGACTGTGTTTGTTAATATGTGAGAAACTGTAAGAATTAGAGTAAAGTGAATGAGTGTTTTAAATTAACACTGTTTTGGTACATATTGGTATTTTGAGTTAAACCAAGTGGAATATATGTCACATTATTTTAAATTCATGCATATTTATTTTCCTTCAGGCAGAATGATTAATATTATTTATCTGTATATGTTTGGCTTTAGTATTTATTGAATTTGCTCTTTAATCAGACAGTTTAGAGAGTCTCCGTATACAGAATTGTTTGCAACTCTATACAAAAATAAACGAGCTCTGGCCTGAAAGCAAGGCAGCTTTATTTATAGAACACATTTCATACTCAGAGACAACTCAATGTGCTTTACATAAAAACAAAACATTTGACAGCAAGAATTGGCAGCATAAAAATATACAATTAAAAAGATACCATAGTATGTATTCGTCAAACTATTAAAATATATATTTTGGTATGAAATGATAAATCTTTATTTTTCTGTTTGTCAACATATTTCATAAAGACTATAATGAAAATGTTACGCTTTAGTTTAGTTATGTTTTAATGTAGATGTGTCTGATGGAGACTTACTCAACGGTGAAATGGAAAACTTAAAAACAAGACAAATGCAGAAATGAAACTTTGTGGTTTGACAGTTGGTAATGATATCAATCTCCCCACCCATCAACCCCAAAACAAGGGTGCAACTGGAACTGTTGCTGTTAGGCATGACTAAGCATACATGTAAGTGTTTATCTCTAGTCAGAGCCCATTTGTCTACACAGACTCTTGGGTAAATAAATGGTTTAATAAATGAATAATCTGTCATTAGGTGTTTTACTTTGGTGCAAACCTGTCATTCCTGCATACATGTCAGTGAAGGCTACCTGATCCTAAAATAGTTGTTCTGACCTTTGGGGTCGATGGAGGAAACACTTAACCCTTACATACTATTCATATTCTGACCCTTCACTGGAGCAAGCCATTCCCTTTTATAATTAGTCCCTATACCAAATGTATTGACAGCTATAATTATTGTCAAGCATGGACCTTGAGGTCACAGTAAAGGCAGCACTATCATCTTGGCAGAAAGACATACTGTTTCTTTCCTTGAGACAGTGAAGGCAGCTGTCTGTGGTGTTTTAGGGAAAGCAGAAGTCACTTTGATAACAGAGGCGCAGCATTGCTGTGGCACCCAACGTCAGAGGATATGACTGTCTGACTCCATAAACCCACAGATGGGTAACTGTGTTTCTTTGTTTGTAGAATAACAAATTACTGTAGATACATTGAGTTTCATCATTTATGGGTAGAGAGTATTCACGGTACTATCTGTGAAAGCTTAAAGATGATCCACGGAGGACAGTGTCCTCAGAGTCGTGGTGGCATCATGCATCAGACGGTGTATTGATAATACTCTGATTCTCCTCGGCCGAGCTTCAATAAACACTTTCAGCGTAGGACATCCTGGACTCCTGTATACTTTTCTCTACTGCTGAGGTTAACCATTGAAAACAAATTCTCCATAACAATTATCTTTTAATTTATTGAAAGTTGATTTTGAGATGAAATTTGAATGGTAGGATTCATTATGACCATTAACATTTTCCTTCTTGTTTTAATATTCTGGGCTTAAATCGGCTTTATTAATGTCATGTAGGATGTTTTCATTGCTTTTAAATGTTCCAAATGACCAGATCAGTATGCAAGGGTTAAAACACATACAAGATCACTTTTAAGTGAGCAGCTCATGTGATGCTAGCTGGGAGGGAAGAAAACGTGGCATTCTGGGTCAGAGTGAACTCTAATTAAAAATAATAAGGATAGCTTTTGTTACCCAATCCGAGGCTTCCACCTCAACACATTTTCTCTGCTGCGCTGAGATAAAACATCTTGTGTGAGAGACCAAGAATGTCAGAGAGACAGAGGTCCTGCACATTAAATCATCATGGCAAGACTTTGTTCACATAAAGCCCATAAATGGAACATTTTCCTTCCACAGGGGGTCAAGTGCAAATCTGTGTTTACTCCTGGAGTGTAACACACCAAACTAGACAAGCTAAATTCCAACTATGTCTTTGTTTGTTTTTGAAGATGTTTCATGATGTGACGACACTGGTTAAGGTCTGGTTAGGTTTAGGCACAAAAAACACTTGTGATGAATGTGTGCAAAACTACTAGTACTACTGGTGGGGGCTTGTTGACATGTCACAGTTTTTTATTGATTGGTAATGTACCTTGTGTTCCTTTTTAAATGCTATATGCACATCATATTGTACAGGAAACAATTTTCAGTTAAAAAACTCAAAATAACCGATTTCTACATTAACACAGTGTTGTGTCAGTGTCATATTGAACTAAACTGGGTCCAATTTCAAACCAGTGATTTGTGTGTAAATTAAGTTTTAATAAATAAATAGAATAGAATAGATCTTTGTCATTGTAACAACCCTTATTAGTGCAAATTATGAAAGTGCAAAGACAAAAGCATTAATACTAGGATAAAAATAAATACATAAACATATATTATGTAATTAAAATATATATTCTGTAAAACAAATAACAATAAAGTAAAATATTGGTTTATCGGTTTATTTGTACTTTTGTAAAATAAAAGTAAGCGAAAAATAGTAAAATAAAAAATAAAACACGTGCAGGTGAGGTAGAAACCTACTATGCTTATTTCAAACCTCACCTATAAGAGATAAAACACAATAACAATACAAAGTAAAATATCACAATAAACATGAATTTCATTTATCTAATTAATATTACATACAAATATAAATTGAAATAAAATAAGACAAAATAAAATACTTTAAGGTCAAAGTATTGTTTCAAATCTTTTTTTTTTTTACAATGCCATAAACAGAAAATGTATTTTGCCTGGACCTGGATCATCAATGTTGCAGAATTATATTATATATCTGGACGGATTTCGTATATATACTTTTTACAGTATGTGCATTTCTTAGGATATTTATATAGTTTGAGTGTGTGTGTGTGTGTGTGTGTGTGTGTGTGTGTGTGTGTGTGTGTGTGTGTGTGTGTGTGTGTGTGTGTGTGTGTGTGTGTGTGTGTGTGTGTGTGTGTGTGTGTGTTAGTATATGTTGTACTTCAGTGTTTTAATTGAGATGGCAATACATCCACTAGGGGGCAGTTAAGAGTCAAAAGTTGCTGACAACAACAAGCATGGTGATGGTGGAGGAGGTTGTTATGATGTAGCTGTTAAGAAAGAGGCAAAAGTGGAGGCGGTGTTTGTCTGTGAGGCGAAGTAACAACATGGATTTATAATATCTCACACAACCTCTCCTCACACAGTTACACCACGTTTTCAGTGTCTTCATCGTGTCCCACTGCCCCTACAGTTACATACATCTGTATCCATAAACGTATTTAACTTTGAGCACAAATTAACCTGTATTCCTCTGTGCCACTGACCTCCATTGTTGTGTAGCGTATTATGGACACAATTATTGCTTCGTTTATCAGGGGCACCATCCGGAAACTGCGGCAATATACAGTATAATTGCTAATTTTGTGACTAGCCAATTAATATCATAACATTGATTAAATCAGGGAACCAAGAATGTATTCACACCAGAAATAAAATGCACACGCACACAGTTGTCAATAATACTCACGGGTTATTGATAACGTATAATAAGCAGTCAAAATAATACTGGGGATTATAAAATGGAAATATTCATAAAGAAAGGATAATAACAAGATCACTAATGTCACAGCAGTGATAAATGAGATAGTCTAAATGGTATTTTATGTTGCTATATTAACCTTTTTAGAATAAAAATGGAAATGTTGGCTTTGGACAGTTTAGTCAGCAAAAAACTCGGATCGGCTGGCCAAGCAAAGCCGAAGCTAATCAAACTTTAACTAATTTGGTCAAAAGAGTCAAAACGGCACTCTTGAATTCGGCTTGAATTATCAAGAGAAAAGATCTTCCTTTAAGGACTTGATGAATCTTTGAATTGCTATGATGAGTTCATCAGAACTAGTTACTAGTGAACTTTGATTAAAGTAATGTTAAGGTAAGGTAAAAGTAAAAATACAATTGAAACGAAAAGTCTAAGAGGTAGCTGCTTTAAGGTTATCAAAAACAAAAGAGGTTAAACAAGAGAGCTAAAAACAAGAATTAATAACAAGAGTAAAAAAAACAAGAGAACTAAAATTAAGAAGGTGTCAGTTCCACACCGAGGCCTTTTGTAACAAGTGGTCGTGGCCTGATTTTTGGGGTACGTTTTCTCCTCCCTGCTGACAGATCCAAAAGAAAAAGGGGGGGGATACGCTGAGTCTTTGAATAATCTTAATTGTAAAATGAACCTAATTATTTAATTACTCATCACTGCTGTCACACATTTGTACCCGCTAAAGAAAATTCATCCTTCATTTTGGCAAAGATATAACAGACATGAATTAACATCCTATCAGAAGTGTTTGTTATGTCATGATACTTGTAAAATCTATTTAAACACAGAGAATACTTTCAGTAATTTTAAGAAAACATTGTTCACTTGAATCATGAAACAGACAATTAAACCAACATCAACGGATTGCAATGGTTTAAAACACATTATTCCATTTACTAGAAAAGAGAAGACTTATTAATTGTCTAAGGAGGTATTTTGATTGTGCCCCACGTTATGGAGAGCTGAGTTCATCTGGGGGTGAACACACGGAGTGTGTGTGTAGTCTCAAACACGACAGGGGGGAATTAACCTGTCGTAACAATCTGCATTGATGCCATTAAAAGTCTTTTCTCTGGGTTTGAAAGTTCATTTGGGGTGTAAAATATGAAATTTACACCTCTTTCCTTTAGAAGTTGTGTCATTCGTAATCGCATCTCTGTGGCTCAATTTATGATGGTCAGTCTTATCAGATCGAAAGGGGGTGTGAGGAGACCCCCCCTTTGGTTTCTCTGTGGGAAGATAAACTTAGCCAGATGTTCCGGCTACAGTTGTCAAAAAGCTATAAAACTACTTACTACTTACTACTATACTTGCATTTGTAGGATCAGAGGGTCGAGAAAGTGGACGACTGTCGCTGGACAAAGTGACTGAGCTGTGAATCAACCGCGGCTGCAGAACAGTGAGTAAGTCGACCACATAATGGGGTCCAACAGTTCAAAAGGTCAGGGGCAGGGAGAGTTTAAATGTCCCAAAAGACCTAAACATTTACAAAAGAGGGTCAGGGTCATCCTGAAGCAACAGAAACAAAAGGAAGAATGGCGGATGGTTCCACCTGGCAGCCCAGCTGACACCGTCGCAAAGCAAGCAGGAGGTTACTTTGTTTTGCCTTTCAGCTTTGATATGTCCATCGAGACCTATGGGAGGTGGCCTTTAGGGGGTTCGTTTGCCCCGAGTAAAATTGAACTGCTGAGGGAAATGGTGAAAGAAGTGGAGCTGTATCATGACTGGGATCATGTGTACATGCGCGAATGTGTTGCCAAGTGGGAAGAAATAGCCAGAAAGCATAAACCACCGAAAGTTAAACGTAAACCGTCCTCTGCCTCAAACAACTGTGGTAAAGAAAAGTGTGACGAGAGGTTGTGTTCAGTTGTCGACATAATCGCTGCTCATACTGCTGCTGAAAATGTCCCCCAGCTCTTGGCCGCCCTGCAGATTCAGAGCACTGTAGAGCAAAAGATAATGAATACATTTCCAGGTGATGTCAGGAAACAAGCCACCGCCTTGATCCACTGGTGGATCGGCTTACAGCCTCATCCAAGTGTTGAGGGTTTGCTCAGTCAGCTCAAATGTGGGGGTCTAAATGTAGATTGGCTCATTCAGGAGAAACGTGAGTCACCTCCTCAGCTGCATGAACAAGCTGCTGACATCAATGCTCACACCAGTGCTGCAGATGTCCCTCAGCTTTCAGATGGAGGATTGAAGGAGGAAAGAAGGACGGAGGGTGGAAATAATTCTCAGATAATTATCTACGTGACAGAAAAGCAAGTTAAGAATGGAGAAAGTGAGAGGGCCATGGATGCTAAATGGTTCTTAAGAGAGTTCAGCGGCCATTTCACAAACATGCCTGACCCGTTTATCAAACCTAGAGACTTCCACACATGGCTGCGCATTTTTTGCATTCCCTGTAATATGACTCCTGCCAACATCAACATGTTACTGGACTTAGCTTACAGTTACAGGTGGAAAAAGGTGAGCAACAATTTCGACATCCCCAGTGCTGATTGGTCAAACATCGATTCCTTGACAGCATGGCTAGATGGCTCCTGCTTTGACTCTATTAAGAGAACTGCCCGGGAAAACGTTGACATGTCCGACATCCAGTGTTGCTATCAAAAACCAAAAGAACCGCTGGCAGATTTCTTGCAGCGTTTCCAACAGGTGTGGGATTCCAGTGTCGGTTTAGGGATGGATTTCTACAGTGGGTTTGCAGTATCCGTTCTTGTATATTGCATACAATCTGATGTCGCCAAGATTTTCAAAGAGAAAATGATTGGTTGGGAATCGTCAACCTTGCATCATGTCAAAAATGTGTTGTTACACATGGAACATCTCGGCATGTTTGAGTCCAACAGCAGAGCCTTACAACCGTGGTCCAGAGGGTCGAGATACCCACGCAGAGATAAAAGAGGAGATCAGTGCTTTTACTGTGGAAGGTTTGGACATTGGACTCGAGAGTGTAGAGCGAGGCTTCGTCACTATGCTCTCACATATGAAGAAACATATTAAAGTTGCTCTATCTGCTGCAGTCATTTCCCCCACACTGATAATCTTCTTAATTAACTCTGATTAAAGTTGCTCTTCAATGCAGGTTGAAGCCCTGATGTGTGACTTGCAAGGAGCATTTCTACACCTTAAAGTCTGTGTAAAGTAAGAATAAATATGTGTTCTGAGTTTGACATACCACAGAAAAGTGTGTTGTTAACCACACTGCCAAATTTAAATGATTAAAAAAATCGCCAAATATATGAAATTAGGCTTCAAAGTTGTGTAAAAATCAGCCTCTTTCTCAGCTCCCAAACGCTGAAACCCCGCCCCCTACCAAGTGTCACCTGTCAATCAAAGTCACCACCTCTACCAGAAACATGGACGCTAGGCCTGAGAGCTTTCTGCTGCTAACTCAACTGCTAGCTCGGCGGCTAGCTCGGCGGCTAACTCAGCTAACTGGCTAACTGTAGACTGTAGTAGTAGTATGGGCCGAATGTATTTAATCTACAGCAGCAGGGGCGGGTTTATGCCAATCAGACCCGCCCATTAAATCCTGAACACAGAAATGTTGAAACCCAGTTTGTGAAGCCTAGCTCCACAATTCAAATCTAAATGGTTGAAATGCTTTTTACACATTTTTTTAGAAAATACATTCATGACCTATTTAATGTGTTTAGAAGAAACAGTCTTTAAGTTTTGGAACTTTCATTATCATCATTATCATCATTAAAACAGGATGTAAATAACATATAACCACAAAAAGTAGAATATATCCCCTTTAATAGAAACTGATTCTTTTAAAAGAATGATCAAATATTACTTTCAGTCTCTTTAAGACATTGTAGAGGTAGATATGTGTGCATCATAGTAAAATGTGAGAATGAGAGAGACGAAAGGTCAACAGCTGAACCAGTTGGGGATGTCGCAACAAGCCTTTTAACAAGTTGTTTTTATCATATCAATATCCCTAAAAGAGATCAGGAAGCCAGCACTTAAGAGAAATGTTGTTTAGGCTCCCAGGAAATCGAATCTTGGCTGAACACGTCGGGTCAGGTTGACCTGGCACACGCAAAACAAATAATGCTACAGCATCTATCATTAGTACATTTACTGAACTACTATGCTTAAGTACAATTTTGAAGTACTCACACTTTTCTGGAGTACTTCCATTTTCTGTTACTATATACTTTCACTTCACATTTCAAAGGGAAATATTGTATTTGATCATTTTAGTTATTTAGCTGATTAAAATCAAAAATATATAATCAACAAACAAATTATGATGTGTTATAGTATATTAAGGTTACTTTGGATACTGCTGGCTACCTTGTGAATTTCAATCAATAGTGATTAGTATTTATCCAATAATTATCTTATCTTATCTAATAATAATCATTATTCTGAAATGCTATTCTAAAGAGCTTTTCTACTTTTGGTATATTTTACATATTTTTGATGCTGTTTTGATGCTTTTTTGATGCTATTTTGATACTTTGATTTAAATCAAATTTTGAATGCATGACTTTTACTTATTTCTACATTTTGGTAATGCAACTTTTACTTAATTAAAATATCTGTGTATTTCTTCCACTACTGGTGTTACCCTCCATCCCTGTCTTCCAAACCACAACCTTCTAACTATTGTATGTTATGTCCTTTGTTCTTTCACCATGTTTACTGTCTATCTCAATGTTAACTACCAAAAAAGTAAAAAAAAGTGCCTTAAAATTTCAAATGCAATAACATATTGTCTGATATTTTCCTTTTTTGAAACCCAACAGCAAAGACTAACAGGAACCATGGATATCAAGGAATCAGGAAATGTTATGGTCTGCAGCTTAACCAGTCGGCCACCATCAGACCCATCATTGTTTAGTCGCATCTTTTTCCTTTTTTTAACTCAGATGGACTATTAGTAAATCAACAGGAAATTAATTGGCAACTATTTCTGATAATCAAATCATCTTTAAAGTCAATTTCTATGCAAAAATACCAGAAATGTGTTGGTTTCAGTTTCTGAGATGTGATGATTTGATCCTAAATTGAATAACTTTGCATTGTGGAATAGTAATCAGACATAACAAAACATTTGAACATGTTACCTTGGATTCTAAGAAATAATATACATTTAAAACTATTTTCTGACCGATTAATCAATGAAGAAAGTATAGTGGCATCTGTACTCTAAACTAAAACCCCTACATTGCATCATGTCTCAGGATGTTCCAGTGTTGTTGTGTTTATTTCACAAGAATCATGTTGGTTTGGAGACTTCAGCTCCTCCACATCGAAGGATTTTAAAACCAAATGCAGTTTTGCCACAAATTAAACATCATCTTTTAGAGAAGCTGCTGAGGAGAACAGCATGTTACTCATTCTCTTCTTGAGTAGGATGTTTTATTTCCAACTTCAAATTTGTGAAAACACATCTACACCTTCTCATGTCCAAAGCTAACAGGATGGGAAAATGGCACTTCATACTGGATCTCTAAACATGAAATAATTGAATGTTGCTCCTACAGCTCCTTCTGTGGCTGACTTCAATGATATTTTGACTATGCAATTCTAAATTTTACGTTTCTTTTCGTCTTTTTGCTTTCACTTTAGAAGTTCAGCAGTATACAGTACGTAGGCAAGATTTGCACATGGGTTCTCCAACCATTTACGCCACAGTGGTTAAGAGAGACGTTGATGACATTGTGCTCGCAGTGAGAAGTACGTTGAACTCCTGCTCTCGAAGAAACCCTGAAAAACAGTCTCTACTCTCCTCCTCAAACGTCTGGATGAACAACTTCACAAAGCATCAGTGACAAAGTTGCAGTTCTGTCTACAATTCAGAAAATGGAGTCATCCTCTCTCCTGAATGAGCCACCTTCACTGCCTGCTCCACAAACAAAGACTGAAACATGTTCATTTCATTCTTGGGCATGATGAATTATCGCCCTCACTGTGTCAACATCTACACACCAACCTGCCTCTGCTGCCTCTGCTCCTGACCCTGTTCAGTGGACAAAGAACATGACAGCTGCATCTAAAGACTTCTCACATCTGCTCCAGCTTTGTGCACACAGACTATAACCCTGCTTCCACTTCTATGAGCAGGAGAAAGACGGCTTCACTTTGGGCATTTTGTTTCATGGCTTTCGTTACCTCGCTGTAGCGTCTTTGAATCTGACCCTGATGCTGGATTGCCTACGTGCTGTTGCTGTCAGAGTTATGTTGATTGAAAACTTTATCTCCTTGTTGGGTCTGAAGTCAAGTTGATTTTATTGGTATAACCTAGTCTGTACAGCAACACAACATCCTCTGTCCTGAGACCCTCAATTCGAATAAGGAAAACTTCCCTAAAAAGTCCTTTAACGGGGAAAAAGCGGGAAAATGGAAGAAAAAAGACCCTTAGATGTTATGTGTTCAGGCTACAACAGTCCATCTCTTACAGTAAGACAGGACTGCTGTTTGAAGGTTAGGTTATGAAGCTGCCATTTTCTCAACCTCTATCATTTCTGTTCACTTTTAAACCTGGTTACTCTGCTGCCATTGGATGTAGTCACTTCCTGTTGGCCTGGTTTCCTCTAAACACCCTTTCACCAACTCTGCTTTGGATTTAAAAAAAAAAATCTGTGACAGTTCTAACATGAGACCCTCAGATACCCTTCAAGTGATGCTGACACCACTGTCACTGAAGTCCTAAAACCTGGAATCACACACTATAAAACAAAAACAGCCTTATTCACCCTGAAACATGATGTATCTTAGCTAAAAGCCAGGCTCCCACCACTGACACTGATTCTATATTTCTGAACAGTTTCCTCATTTATAACCCACACACAGCGAAGTGCAGACAAATTTGAGCTTCAATACAAAAAAATCATCGAAATTAAAACATACCACACAACTGTTCTCCAGTCCACCATGCTTTATCTATAAGATGTATAAGGTCTATCCCACCTTCATGTTTCCATTGAATACTTTTTACGAATTCATCATGTGACCAACAAATAAAGAGAAAGTAAATGCAACATTGAGTAAAGTCTAAAGAAATATATTTGCAAACTGTTTTAAAATGGATAGGCGCTTTAACTTAGTGTCAAAAGTAAGTCCACATCAGACTAGGGCTGCTAACAACAAAAACTAACAAGAGTACTCATTGTCACTTAATCTGCTTAACTGGTAAGACTATGAAATGTTAAAAGAATGGCATTCACAAGAGACCATTGTTTTGTTTGACAGTTTGAAATGTAAGATATTACCATAGCTGTCATATATGAAAATGAAAAACAGCAATTCTTCATATTTGAGAAGCTGAGTCCATCAAATATTTGGCATTTTGCTTGAAAAATTAAACATTTATTTCTTGCGATAGCCTTATTGTTTCAGTTCTATGTGAGATACTAATCGGAAGATCTTTCTCCACAGGTGCAACCCTGCCACTGAAACCTGTACAAGCCTAAACATACTATATTCTAACCTTCTGAGAAAGCTTCACTTCCAGGTTTCATGCTGCCTGCCAGAGCCTGAAAAGCAGACTTCATATCCATTAACACCATGAGATTCTGTGTATGTGAAATCACCAGATAAAGTGTGTCTGTCTCCTACCAGCTGCTCATGATCATATGAAATGCTAGAAAGGTTGAGTTGGAACCTGAATGGATCTATGCTACAAGCTGCAGGAAGGATCTGGGTGAAGGACTCCTCTGTTTAACCTTATTCATCTAACTTCTCCTGTAGCAGAGAAATAATATTCATTATAATTTCATATCCACTTTAGTCTTTTGAAGGAAAACCTTTACTCTTGTCTTGGTGTAAACAATGTATCTCTCATAGTGTGTGAAAGTGCTGCGGACTGAGCTCCCACTCAGGCACTGATAACACACCACTTGTGATGTTTTGTTATGTCTTAGTATAATGGGCTGATTCTCAGAGCAGGGTCGGATGAGCCGGACAGAGATTATAACTTCTGTTCTGTTAGTTCTCTGTACAATACCTTGTGATTTAATAAAATACTAGTTTGTGATTTAAATTCGTTTACTGGACTGATTAAGGAAATCTCCACAACACTGCTTCTCCTCGGTGCTGATGGAGTTACCTTCATCTTCCTGGACGAATCTAAACGAGATGCTCAATGTGAGAAGAAACTTTACAATACTTATCATTTAGCCTAGACCATGCCAGTAATACCACACCATTACATTACATTAGTACTTTTCAAACATTTTCTAACCCTTTAATTCCTCATATATTCTTGAGGTGACAGATGTCTGATTTTGGGTTTGTCTTAGTGTGGATGTGTCATGGTCCTGTGTTTCACTGACCTGCAGTCTCTCTCTCTCCAGGTGGCTGCCTCCCTCTGTGTGTGCAGGTGTGTAAGTGGAGACAGGTGTGCAGGAGTCAGACCATTCCCACACCAGCTGCACCTCATCACTGTTCCCTTCAGATATGCAGCTCTGCCAGATCTCAGCCTCTGCACCAGTCAGTCTAGACTTTATTCATGCATTACGTGGTTTCTTGTGGTTGCTTGTTTTTAACTTGTCTAACTGTGTCTCCTGTTCCCTGCAGTTCCACCTGTTCAGTCTCCAGCCCCTCATCTCATCTCGTCACCCTTGCTTCCCTTCCTCCGGACCCCCAGTCTTCCAGCCCAAGCACCAGACCCAGT
The DNA here is from genome assembly GCF_963691925.1 of Scomber scombrus. Lineage (NCBI taxonomy): Eukaryota > Metazoa > Chordata > Actinopteri > Scombriformes > Scombridae > Scomber > Scomber scombrus. Next base: position 36,346,876 of record NC_084970.1, on the reverse strand, counting down.
TTATCAGCTACCAGCCCAACTTTTCCCCACCATTCAAAATAAATAATGTAATCATATGATTGTCTCCTTGCCATTGATTGTCTGCCTACATAACAGGACCTTAACATTTAGGCCAGAGTCAAAGATAACACCAGGATTTCTGGTTTGGTTTGTGGTTTTTAACATTAAAATTACTTTGAATTTTTCTTCCTTGGCTCCAAAAACAATTATTTCAGTTAGATTTTTGTTTAACTGAAGATAATTGTGACCCAGTTTGGGTGTTACTTTTTTCCTTGTTGGCATTTTTACACAAACTAAAGCTTGTTATAATGTACTTTATTGTGTTTTAAATGTACATGTCAAGTGATTAATTATTAATAGTTAATAACTTATGTATCCTTTGAATGTCATGTCATTTGAATGTAAAATCACCATGTACCATATTTATAGCATCAGTAACATTAATATCTACAGTTAAACCAAAACTACAATGGATTCTTACAATAGAACAGATAATAATTTAATGTAATCATGTAATTTAATCCCATACTCTAGTTTTTTATATTACAAGGTAAAATGTATATCTCTGTATTTATGGTCCTCTGCTGCCACCGTGTGGAATCTAACAGTAACAGCAGGACGGTTTATCCCAGTTAATATTTGCTCTTCAAACTGTGATTCAGTATTTCACTTTGTATTCATACAACAGATAGTCTCTAATCCTCTTCAGAGTTCATGAGGAACATTAAATTAACAGAGTAGTGGCCAGGCAGATGGCAACGAGGAAGTAACTTGCATTGTAAACTGCATTCTATCAAAAGGCCACCAGGGGGCGACCGTTTTGGTGTCAAAAGGACTTCCGTCTCTATACAAGTCAATGGAGAATTCACCAACTTCTCACTTGATTTCTAACCTCAGTAAACGTTTTCAAAATGTGTTTATGGTCTCAATCGCTAGTTTAAAGCCTTCTTCAATGCAGTATGATGTTCATTTGGGACATTTTGGCCTCCCTGATTTTATATGTGACGATAAAGCAGGGTATGCATTAGGGCGTGGCTACATCGTGATTGACAGGTTGATTGGTTCACAGGTTCAGGAGGGTGCCTCATGCTCCTCCTGATGCCCAAATAAGTAGAATCCGTTGTGGTTCTTACAGCACTGAAAAGTTACATGAAATTGTGATTCAACAGCAGTGTGTTTTTCCAGAAAGTGTGACTGTTACTGTGAATAATCCCCAGTTAATACTGTAAAAAGATGTCAAATTTGTTTAGTAGAAAGTTTTTTCCATTCAGAATAGTTGAGAATGTGTCCTGTGGATGGTCCAGAGTAAGTGAGGACATTGTTTTTAGAAGCTGTGGTACTGTTGAAGTCTCTAAAATGTCACTTTTTAATGTACCTCCACTGTAAAGGGAAAATACTCAAAAACTTTAAAGATAAGAAAAACAAAAATAGAGAGATATTCTAGCATGTAATAATAACCCTCCAAATACCTGTATACCACTCTGTGAATCATACTTTCTAACATTGTGTCTTAATTTAACACAATTTAAATCTAAACATGTTGTGAGTCTGTAGTGTTGATTAATAAATGATAACTGCTGTTGACACTATTGTCCCATAATGCATTGCACAATGGAAATAAAGGATCTACTGACAGCTGGTAAAGACTGACACCATTGTTGTCAGTAGTGCAGTGGCTTTGATCACAGCTTTAAAAAATATAATTAAACTTTATACTCAATATTTGTGAATTTTCAAATGTGAAATTAACTAAAGTTATAGTTTGGTGTATTTTATATTTCTCCATGTGGATGTTTTATACATTAATTATTTATTATGAAACATACTTGCAACATGATCTTTGTACATACAGTATATTATCACTATCACTTATCATTATGCACATAACTATACTGTATGTCAACATGTAAAACAGAAACGCTGACAAAGCTCAACTTCTTTGTATCTTGTTTAATTCATTGTGTCTGAAAACATGTAAGTCAGAAGTTCAACATGATCAACAGACCAGAAGATGCCACATTATTCCCACAGTTGGCTTGTTTAGACAATATTTAAACATAAAGACTTCTTATTCACTAACTTTCATCAAACACACATCAAAAGATCAAATGTTTAGCATGTTCCTGTTAGAAATTAAACTGTGAATCATCATTATATTTAGCTTGTGTCATTATATACATAGTTGTTCTCATTAAAAAGTTAAATGAAAAAATATAAAGAAACGATAAAATGTTCAAAACTACGGTGGCCGACAAGGGCCAAACGCACTGCAACGGCCAAACGCGTCTCCGGTAAGGAAAACAGCTTCAAGTACAGAAACGATTCAAATGTACAAACTCAAACACAAGTCTAAACGAGGTGCAAAAAGAGAAACGTGTTGCAAATGAAAAAACGCGCTGCAAAAAACAAAGACAAATGCAGCATCATCAAACGCGCTGCAAATAGAGAAACGATGCAGAGCACTAAACGATTCAAACCAAGAAACCTTCTTCAAAAGCAAAACGCTTCATAGCCGGTCACTGCTCCAAACCTGCAGGGGGCGCTCGGGATGCAGAGAGACAGAACAGCTGACTGAACAGCTGACTGAACTGTGTTTCAGCGGGAATGGTAATGTGATTTTTATTTGATTATATTTATATATGTTATGTTTATATCACTGTACAAAGCACATTACGTGACGTTTTTTTTATAAATAAATAGTATGTACAACAACTCTCCATAACTCTCTAACTTCTCAGCAACTTGTTCAAGTCATCAATTTTCATTCATCATGTTCATCTCATCATTTGTGAGTTTGAACCACAAAGTCACTTACATTTAAAAGAAACAACATACATAAAAAATAAAACTTGAAAACAAAAAAATGTTTTAGGTAATGTTAATGTTTCAGCCAAGTTGATATTTTTAAACAGTGTTGATCTGATCTTAAACTCAAATGATTGAATTTGACTGATCTGATCTGCTAAAATATCATTTTTTTCAGTTTTGTTTGAAAATTCTTGAATAGTTTCAAACAAAAACAAGACATTTTTATCTTGTTCATCTTATATTGAAGGCATCTTTTAACCCCTTCAGTGCTTGTTCCTTTGTGATTCTCCTCCAGGCCTCTGGAACATCAGCTGGTTTGGCCTTGTATTCTTCAGCAAATCTGTCATTGTATTGTACCAGTACATACTTCCAGTAGTCAGATGCCTCTATGCTGGGATCTGGAGGAATGAGCCAGTCTGGATAGTAAGTGTAATACTCTTTGTAAGGATGATACTCTAATTTAGTATCTGTGTTATTGAATCTACCTTCACCTTGCACATCAGTTGTACACAGTGTTGGAGCCAGCTTCTCTGTGCTTTCATACCTGTATCCACCAAGACCTTGTGGTCGATGCACAGTTGCATGATGCTTATCGTGTCCTTTTCCTCCAGCCTCACAGGGAACTTTACAGAATGGACATTGCTTTCCACAACCAAACACTCGTTTGAAAAGCTCATCCAGTGGTTTGATTGGAAGTTTGATCAGAGTCTCAGTGATGTTTTCAGACTTTGAGAATTGCTCCTGAAGCTGTTTGTTCAAGTCTTTTATTGACATTTTGAGGCTGTTGATAAATGGATGACATGTGCTTTGGATTTTAAACAAGGTGGTTTTTTCATCTTCCTCTGAGATTAAGATGTCTTTAATCAAATACTTCCTCATGTTGCTGATGAGCTCTGTGATGCTTTCATTGTTGTCTAGCAGTTGAACATCATCTGGTGCTTTTGTGGCCTGCTCTAATGCTGCTGTGATTTTATCAACTATGACTTGAAGGTTCTTGTTCTTCAGTTTGCACAAAGTTTCGTCCTTCAGCATTTGTTGTTGGATTTGTTGAAATATCCAATCCTTAACATATATTTCATACTTACGAATGTAGTTGACAAAACTCTTGAAGTCATCCTTTTGCAGTAACTCTTCCTGAAGGTTGCACTGGAAAAAGGAGTGGGAGCTGTACTCTGCTGAATGAGAACTTGTCACTATTTCATCCACAATGTCTATTCCCAAAGATTTATTGATGTACTCTTCCACAGCAGGTTTGATGCAACATCTGACGAATTCCTTTGCTTTGCGTTGACAATCATCTCTATCTTTGTACAAGTCAAGAAAATCTATCAGGTATTGAGACTTCTTTTTCTCCAGCTGAATTTTAGGATCTCTATCAGACAAGTATTTTCTGTGCATTTTGAGGAATTCCCTTGAGGCAATGCCACAAATGTGAAGTTTCAGGTCAAACTCAAACTTTGCATTTGTTTTGTGATGTTTGTAGTTCTGTTGAAGGTATTCATCCATTTTTTCAAGAAGATCTCTTGTAAAAGAGTCATGGTAATCTGTGTTTGACTTTGCTTTATCGAGCACAAACCGTGTGCAAGACTCAATGACTGTGTCAGCAAAATTTTGAAGATTTCCTCGTCCCAAAAGCTTCTTAAATAAATGGTCCGTATGATCACGTTTGGTTTTAAATGGACATTTTCCAGTTTCCTTTAGATCTGTAATGTGTTGTAAGTTCTCAATAACATTCTGGTTTGAGAAATGTTTTCTGAATTGCTCCAGGACACTTGCTGCAATATCTCGCTCTTTTAGACGAGGCACATTTTTAGTGGCTTCAGTCCACATCTTTTCAAACTGGTCTTTCAGCTGTTCATCAGACAGTGTGGAGCCTTTACAGGCACTCAAAAGCTTCATGACCTCGTCTTCAATCCCTTCTCTGTATTCGCTCTGAATGTATTCAGCCTTTTTTGAACTTTTTTTAAGCTCGAGGTTACAATCCAGTTTATTGTTCACAGAATAAATAATTTCCTTTGCAAGACAACTGATGCTGTTGATGAAGTCAGTTTTGTATTTTTCTATCAGATTTACATTCTGGTCTTTCTTTTTGTAGTAGTTTGTGAGTTTCTGCTTCATTTTTCTTTCTTCTTCTGCTATTTTTACTGACACCTCTGATTTTTTTGGTTCAACCAATGTGCTCCAATTTTGAATATCAGATCCAATGTCAGAATTTAAGATTTCCAACTCTGCTTCTTGTTGCCAGGAGAGGATTTCTTTTCTGAACTGCCATTCCCATTGACTGAACTCTTTGCAAAGGTTGTCGTAGGCACGTGCCGCAAGAGTGTTTCTGAAGCTAAAGATGAAGTTCTCATACTTCACAGCTTTCCAGAGACTTCTCATCCATTCTAGAAACTCTGGGATCTTTGAGACTTCATTGCTTCTGTTTGTTTCCACCAGAAGGTTTCTCTTTAAATCTGCTACAGCTTCACTATAACCTGTGCTCACTGGTGCCATCGGAGGGATTCCATGCCAGAGTCCTGGGATGTTCCAGTTGTTTTTGTCCATGTCATAGTCCAGCACATCTGTGAATGCTTTAATAGAAGGCTTCTTTTCCATATCAGCAGCAATTTGTATTATTTCATTGAGCTGGTCCAGAAGATGTTTTCTTTCTGTTATTGTCTTTGCATGAGCTGAAACTCCAGAAACATTTTGATGCACAAAATGACAAACTGGCTTTTTACCAATTTCCTTCATTCTCAGGAAGGCGTGAGCTGCAATTTGCAGGATGTCTTTAATTTCTGTTGAGTTCTCCATTGCAACGTTAATAATGGTGACATCACTTAAACCAATCACAAAGGTTGCCAGCTGGTTGTCATGCTCATAACTTTCCTCTAGTTTTGCCAGATCAGCACACTTTAGACCCTCTGTGTCAATGAGAACTATAAAGTCATAATTAATTTCATGTTTCATATCTTCTCCAACTCTGAGGAAGAGCATATAAGCTCCTCTTGTGCATCTGCCGCTGCTGACAGGAAACTGAACACCAAACATGGTGTTGAGGAGTGTTGACTTCCCTGTATTTTGAACACCCAGCACAGTCAGTACTAACAGTCTGCTCTGCTCTCCAACCTTCTTGTGAAGCTCCATCAGCACATCTGTCACCCATCTCTCTGGGATGTTGGAAGCATCTCCATCGAAGAGCTCTAAAGGAAATCCATCCAACAGCATTTCAGCAGCCAAACCAGGGAGACGAGATATTTCATTAACAGTGTTTCTTGAGCCTTTAATTGAGAACTCATAGATGAGTCCCATCTCTCTCATGTAATGCTCTACTCCTAAAGAGCTTTCCAGCAAAGCCTGATCTAACTCTGCAATGAGTTTGATGTCTTTTTTCTCACATTGCTCTTTGAATTTGTTGCGCAGATCAGACAGTTTGCTCCGTGAATGTGTATCAAGCTTAAGTTTCATCCACTTAAGAAAAACATCTCTTTCCTCTTTGTCACTTGTGGATAAGGTTTTAATAAAACTCTCCATTCCTTTGGATAGTTTTTGTTTTTGTTGCTTCTCACTAATTTTATTTTTTTCTTCATGTAGCTGGCATTTACTCCCTTCAGGGTCTGAGTCACCAGATTTCAATCTACACTCCTCCTTCTCTAACTGTGATAATCTTTTCCAGTTTTCTCCCTGCAGAGGAAGTTGTTGTTTCTTGTAGTCTGGTATACTCTGCTTCTCAATGTCAACCATGATCTCCTCAACTGCTTTCTTTTGTTCACCACTTTTGTTTTCATCCACCAATAGACCAAGCTCAACGGCTTTTCCAACCATATTGACAATGTTCATTGTGGCTGATACATCTGGCAGTGAGGTCTTGATGGCGGCACAAAGTTTCTCTGTAAGCGCTGAAACATTTACTCTTGAGTCTTTGATTTTCACACTGCTGTTTGGTAGCTGTAACTCTTTCTGTGTTTTCTTAACAGACATCATGTCCTCTCTAGAGTTGTCCTTGCGATTAACAACCAAGAAGAGTTTGGATTTCACATCTTGAAGAGAAGTCAGAATCTTGTGTTCATTTTCTTCAACTTTGTCCAGTAACACAAAGGTAGCAGTTGACTCTTGAAAAAGAAAATTGAATTGTGCCAATGACACACAAATGTCTCCTCTTAAATTGGCAAAGGCAACTGGTTCTGGAAATATGTCAAGATTTTCTCTGCCACAGGGAAGGAACCAGCAAACCTCCACCAAACCATTGGAAATTCTTCTTGTAAGTGCTCCTCCTTTCATATCTCTGTGTATGAACATGTTGTGATTCTGTTGGCCACGACTGAGAACATGATTCAGAACCTGTGACTTGGAGAGACTACAGTTTTTCAGCCTGACAAAGGTAAAGAATGGTATATCTGCTTGAACAATGCTATCTTCAACAAATCCTCTAGAGTCAGATAAATGATGTGGACGCCACTCTTTGACGATGTCTCTCAGAGCCCACAGCATCAGAGTAGACTGACTGTTATTGCCATGAGGCAACAGCAGTGGGACAGAAAACTGACACATTGACATCTTGAGGGCCATTTCCTGTTGCAAGAAGCTGTCAGCACAAAGAAAGAGTGCAACTATGAGGTCCAGAGGGTTAACAGTGTTGTCTGCAGAGTCATCTGCAGTGAGCAGGTCAAAGTCAAACAGATCACTGTTTTCATCATCATCATCATCATCATCATCATCATCATCATTATTTGATACTTGTGTACAGTTTCTGCATTCTGCGTTGATTTGAAAGAGTTTCCTAAGAAAGCACCATGGTATTTTCTCCAATGATTCAACAGTTTCATCATAAATACTGTTTTTGTTGATTTCCAAAAGAGAGCGAAGAGTGAGCTTGTTGGGATAAAATGTCTGCATTCCAAGTTTGGAGAGAAAGTTGAAAGGGACTGGGGAAAAGAAAAAAAAAACTTGTAAGAGTTTCAGAAAAATGAATAACCTTTTAGGACTTTATATCTAACATAATATTACTTATTATTTGTGTACTGTTGACACCAAACTGTATGTATACATCGACAAAATAAGGCGATAAGTAAATAAATCATAGATAAATTAAGGCATATTCATACTCTTAATTTCAACATGTTTATTTTTAATAATTAAAACTGTCTTTGTTATGAACACCATAAAGTAAATTCCTTTCACTGTCATTGCACTGAGGTGGAAGCAGAGATGTAAGAGACGGATATCTTAAAACATCAGATGACAGAGCTCAACTATTTGCATGGCTAGATTTAATTCTGGCAATTTATTTATTAATGTTTCACATGCTATTTTTAGATACCACAACAGATGAGATAGAAAAATATTTTTAAAGTGTTGTCAGTGTTGTATTCATGAAGGAATTGATTTGATACAGATTAGGCCCAAGGTTGTGAGTTTGATAAAATATCTTTTTTTCTGAATCATTTTTTTAATAGTAATATTTGTTATGAAATGCAGTTGTGTTTTCTGATTTGTAACTGGGCTTTGTTCAAAGTATGCTCCTCACGGTTTTATGCAAATGTTTTGCATCAAAAAAAAAAAAAAAGTTTTTTTTTCTTTCTGTAGGAGTCTCTGGGACTTCCTCTTGCTTCTTTTTATACTTGATATAGAAATGGAAAGCACTTCATCCACCTTAAAAAAGGCTTTCTGTTGGTTTCTAGAGGAGTGCAGTGAATAAATACTCGTAATCAGTTATATTGAGAATATGGGTATAGTGAACCCAACAATGTCCATGGAAACATTCTCCAGCAGGTGTAAAAAGTGGCAGTTCTAGCTTGTATAATACTATGAGCAAAGTCATGTACTTTAAAGGGATATTTTTCAATTTTTTAATACTTCTATTAACATGGGAGTGGACATATATACTTGCTTTATGCAAATGTATGTTTATTATTATTGAAACAATCCAGAACAATGAAATAATGCATGCTCAACAAATCTGCTGTCAAGTATGATAGCAGTTAAGAACTAGACAGAAGAATGTCATAAGAGCAAAATACAGTCCGTCTCTCTCTCGTTCTCCCTCTCTCTGCTTCATCTAATCTCTCTCTCTTCCTCGCTCACACACGCACTCACTTGCGTGATATATATATATATATATATATTTTAGGGGTGTCACGATTCTCCAAATCATCGATTCGATTTATTTTAAGGTCACGATTCGATTCAATTCGATTCTCAAATTTTTGGGATCCTTTTAGCACAGATGCCTATGCCATTTTTAGACTAATCATGAGTGATATAATCTCCATCAGTTGTTTGCAATGTAAGGGAGAACGTGGTTGGTTGTCACACTTTTTACTTTCCTTTGAATTTCTCATAAACCATAAACTGAATAAATTCCCTTTTAATTTGTAATTAAAGCCTAAAGAGTCAGGTAGGAATAGAGAGGTCTTACTCTCCTTCAGCTGATTCTGTTCAAAAGATATGAACCGTCAAATATGTCTTGTGCACTTGTGACAACCAACCCCACGATGGGGATGGTTGTCACTCACTCTGGGGTTGGTTGTCTCTGTGTTATTTTAATGGGGAAAAATAAAAAATGTATACAGTCTTAAAAAAATATTTAAAATGTTTAGTTTAATTGAAATACAACAACCTAACACATCTCCTGCACCAAGAGAACATAAACAGGAAAAATCATTCCTATAAGTGCCCTTTTCATCCTTATATGACAATATTGTTAATTTTCACCTCTCTGACTGCTCTGAGCTTCACATCTGGAGGAGTCTGACCCTTGTTTGTCTTCCTGACAAAGTTCCTGCTCATTTTGCTCTCTTAAAAGAAAGACAGAACTAGATATATGACACCATATATGTATATATACCAATATGTGACAACCAACCCCAAAGAGAATGTGACAAACATCCCCAACTGGGATTATTTGCTACCAGCAAAGCGAACAACCACATGTTTTGGTGTAGCTAAGAAACAAACCTCCCTTCCTATCGCTCTCTCTTCATACTTTTTAATGGTAATGATGTTTTATTATAAACTCATTGTGTAAAAGCCCAGAAGAGAAATGGAAGTTGAGTTGGATATTTACATTTTCACATGAAAAACACTAAATGTCCTCTCACCTCAATGTCAAGCAGTTTACTTCAGAAATGACCTCTGAAGTAACATCTCACCTAAATTCTGAAACTTTCAGTGCCAAAACGTTTTAACAGCGCCCTCTAGGGACAGAGATCTGATGAATGTGACAACCAACCCCGTTCTCCCCTACCACACTAAGGCGTTACTGTCTAAATTAAATAATTTATTAGCAATATAATATAACAATAAATTGTTTCAGCAGTCAATTGGAAACTTACTGTGAACAAAATAATCATCTACTGACCCTTTTGTAACTCTTCATATTAGTTGATATTCAAGTTCACAATAAAACTTAAACTAAATTAAAACAGCCTAATGTCCATAGCCATCATTGAACAATTAAGTATGGTAAATGGTAAATGGCCTGTACTTATATAGCGCCTTTCTAGTCTTTTTGACCACTCAAAGCGCTTTTTACAATACATTTCATTCACCCCATTCACACACATTCATACACTGATGGCAGGAGCTACCACGCAGGGTGCCAACCTGCACATCAGGGGAAGCTAATCATTCATACACATTCATACACCGTTGGCACAGCAACGGGAGCAATTTGGGGTTAAGCGTCTTGCCCAAGGACACATCGACATGTAGACTGGAGGAGCTGGGAATCGAACCACCAATCTTCCAATTGGTGGACGACCGCTCTACCTCCTGAGCCACAGCCGCCCCTTAACTGTATCTTAACTGTATCGTAACAGTAGCATATATATATATATATACATATATATATATATATATATATATACAAAAAACATAGTCCTCTTTTAGTCCTACTTCAATGAATGAGCCTGACAACTGACTGGCTGTAACTGGCCATAACTTGGCAAATAATACAATAATTAATCCGTATGACACTTGGAAATAGTTCCAAACCACAGACATAACGTCATGCACCGGGCGAGCAAGCTTGTTAGCCACGACAGGTCCAGCGTGTGGTTGTTGTTATACGTCATCAAGCGCGCGCCAGTAAACGTCCCATGCTGCGTTCATGCAGGCTCGGAAATGCTGAAGCTTACAGAACAAACATTGGTTATAAAAACCGATATTTACTTAAAAATTGAATATCGGGAAATATCGGTTTTTATAACCAATGTTTGTAGAAATAATACCGGAGGGCCGAAATTATCGGACATCTCTAATATTCCTATATACATATAGATATATATCTATATAAAGGGCCAGTGGCTAGTGGATCAAAGAGCACACCAAAGCAATCAGCACAGGAGAAGAGAAGTGTTTTTAACCTGGATTTAAAAATATTCACAGTTGGGGCTGATTTCAGTTCTGCCGGTAGTTTGTTCCAGTTGTGTAAAAGCTGCTTCACCATGTTTAGTCTGAACTCTGGGCTCCACTATCTGACCTGAGTCAGTAGATCTCAGAGCTGTACTGGGTTTATATTCTACTAACATGTCATTCATGTATTCTGGACCTAAACCATTCAGTGATTTGTAGACCAGTAGCAGAACTTTAAAATCTATTCTATAGCTGACTGGGAGCCAGTGTAAAGACTTTAGAACTGGAGTAATGTGCTCTGATCTCTTTGTTCTGGTCAAAACTGGAGCTGCAGCGTTCTGAATGAGCTGCAGCTGTTTAATGCTTTTTTGTGGGAGTCCAGTCAGAAGACCATTACAGTAGTCGAGTCTACTGGAGATGAAAGCATGAATCAACTTCTCCTGGTCTGTTTGAGACATAAAACCCTTCACTCTGGATATGTTCTTAAGCTGATAGAAGCTGTTTTGGTGATTGATTTGATGTGACTGCTGAAGGTCAGATCTGAGTCTATCAGCACGCCAAGGTTTCGGACTTGGTCGCTAGTTTTTAGAGAGAGTGACTCGAGATGTTTACTGATAGTAATCCTCTTCTCTTTATTGCTAAAAACAATTACCTCAGTTTTGTCCTGATTTAATTGAAGGAAATTTTGGTTCATCCAATTTGTTACTTGCTCTAAACAGTGACACAATGACTGTATTGGACTGTAGTCATCTGGGGACAGTGCTAGGTATATCTGCGTGTCATCTGCATAACTGTGATAGTCTACATTAGAGTTCTGCAGAATTTGACCCAAAGGCAGCATATATAGACTGAACAGAAGGGGTCCAAGAACTGACCCCTGAGGAACTCCACATGTCATAGCAACTCGATCAGATTCATAATTTCCAATGGTCACAAAATAACTCCGCTCCTCCAAGTAGGACCTGAACCATTCTAGGACTGTTCCGCTGAGTCCTGTCCAAGTTTCCAACCTGTTCAACAGTATACTGTGATCCACAGTGTCAAACGCATCAGACTTGAGCTTTGGCATAACTAAATATTTTGGCATAGGGCTCACATTAGGGGTTTTTTCTGCTGAACTCATATAAATCTCATTGTGGAACTGCAGCTATGAACTCTGCTTTTTAACTCAGACATCCATAAATGTCTCTTTGTAAAAGTGAATCTACACCTATGAATGTAGGTAATGTGATTGAGAATTCACCTGTAGACTCTCTTCCATCTTTGTCCATTGCAGTAGAGGTCAGGCCTTTCTCTTCATTCCCCTGCTCTTCAGTACCTAGAGACACAATTATATATATTGTCTCTTTTGTTTGATAGAACCACTGTCATTTTAAATAAAGGTTGAGTTTTGAAGAACATGTCATCTGATTTGATTACAGCCATACTTAACAGTGTATTGAGTCATGTTAAGGGACTGTACCACAAAGCGAGGCTAGTGAGCTAATCCACTACTTGAAAATTGAAGCTAACATGGAACTTGAGCTTTGGCATGAATAAGTATATTTGTATAGTGTTCACATTAGTTTCTTTTCTTCTGATCTCATAGAAATCTCATTGTGGAACTGCAGCTATGAGCTCTGCTTTCTAACTCAGACATCCATAAATGTCTCTTTGTTACACCGTTTCTACATCCATAAATGTATGTAGTGTGAGTGAGAGTGTACCTGTAGACTCTTTTCCACCTTTGTCCATTGCAGTAGAAGACATGCTTTTGTCTTCATTCCCCTGCTCTTCAGTACCTAGAGACAAATTTATATATTATGTCATTTGTTTGACCAGTGTAATATTTAATAAAGGTTGAGATTTAAAGAAGACATCCAAAGGAATCCACCAGACAATCAAATGACTGTACATATTTCAAATGATCACAACTTGATCAATTTATGATCCGTTTCACATTATATTGGGCTGAAAAGGTTTGTCACATCTTAAGTTCAACACAACAAAGTCAGTCGGTTCCATCGTACTGATGTTCAATGACACTAACCCAACATCAGTCTGCAGGACACTCTGAGACTGTCTCATGCATCTGTTGTATTTATACTTGGTATAAAAATGGAAAGCATTTCATACACCTGAACAACAGCTTTCTGTTTACCTTCTTTGAGCTATGAGGAGGAGTGCAGTAAAGAGATACCTCCAAACCCAATCATTGAAATCACTTATATTGAGATTCTAGGGGATATTTAACCCCATGGACACATTCTCCAGCAGGTGTAAACACCCATGGTTAATCACTGCTAGTCCCCTCAATTAATTTCTCAGAAATCACAGCTTCACTTCCTTGTAGGTATCAGGAGTCATTTTCCTGTACTACCAGATAGATTGATGAATAGTGATGTATCACCTGCTGTTGAAAAACACCTTTACTACACTGCTAAAGGGAAGAAAACAATGTTATCATGATTCAAGAAGCATTTTATTGTAAACCATGATGAACACACAGCTACAAAATGTGAGTTTGTAAAGGTCAAACATGACATTTGCAATGCAGACTGTTATAGGTGGAGACTGTAGGGTGGCTGTTCTGCAGGTACACTTGAATTTAATGTTATCTGATTTGTTATGAGCTCTCCTTTCTGGCTCGGAATTCTAGGAATGTCTCTTTGTAAAAGTGAATCTACACCCATGAATGTAGGTAATGTGATTGAGGTGTTACCTGTAGACTCTTTTCCATCTTTGTCCATTGCAGTAGAGGTCAGGCCTTTCTCTTCATTCCCCTGCTCTTCAGTACCTAGAGACACAATTATATATATTGTCTCTTTTGTTTGATAGAACCACTGTCATCTTAAATAAAGGTTGAGTTTTGAAGAACATGTCATCTGATTTGATTACAGCCATACTTAACAGTGTATTGAGTCATGTTAAGGGACTGTACCACAAAGCGAGTCTAGTGAGCTAATCCCCTACTTGAAAATTGAAGCTAACATGGAACTTGAGCTTTGGCATGAATAAGTATATTTGTATAGTGTTCACATTAGTTTCTTTTCTTCTGATCTCATAGAAATCTCATTGTGGAACTGCAGCTATGAGCTCTGCTTTCTAACTCAGACATCCATAAATGTCTCTTTGTTACACCGTTTCTACATCCATAAATGTATGTAGTGTGAGTGAGAGTGTACCTGTAGACTCTTTTCCACCTTTGTCCATTGCAGTAGAAGACATGCTTTTGTCTTCATTCCCCTGCTCTTCAGTACCTATAGACACATTTATATATTATGTCATTTGTTTGACCAGTGTCATATTTAATAAAGGTTGAGATTTAAAGAAGACATCCAAAGGAATCCACCAGACAATCAAATGACTGTACATATTTCAAATGATCACAAGTTGATCAATTTATGATCCGTTTCACATTATATTGGGCTGAAAAGGTTTGTCACATCTTAAGTTCAACACAACAAAGTCAGTCGGTTCCATCGTACTGATGTTCAATGACACTAACCCAACATCAGTCTGCAGGACACTCTGAGACTGTCTCATGCATCTGTTGTATTTATACTTGGTATAGAAATGGAAAGCATTTCATACACCTGAACAACAGCTTTCTGTTTACCTTCTTTGAGCTATGAGGAGGAGTGCAGTAAAGAGTTTTTCCAAACCCAATCATTGAAATCACTTATATTGAGATTCTAGGGGATATTTAACCCCATGGACACATTCTCCAGCAGGTGTAAACACCCATGGTTAATCACTGCTAGTCCCCTCAATTAATGTCTCAGAAATCACAGCTTCACTTCCTTGTAGGTATCAGGAGTCATTTTCCTGTACTACCACATATATTGATGAATAGTGATTTATCACCTGCTGTTGAAAAAACACCTTTACTACACTGCTAACGGGAAGAAAACAATGTTATCATGATTCAAGAAGTATTTTATTGTAAACCATGATGAACACACAGCTACAAAATGTGAGTTTGTAAAGGTCAAACATGACATTTGCAATGCAATAGTATAATTATTCAGAAAGCTGTTGTTCAGGTGTATGAAATGCTTTCCATTTCTATACCAAGTATAAATACAACAGATGCATGAGACAGTCTCAGAGTGTCCTGCAGACTGATGTTAAGTGTGTGTAAGTGGTGGAATTAAATGTCCTGAGAAATTGAGGGAATGAGAAAAAATGTCCTATGCAAAAATAAATGATTTGACATGAATTACATTCCAAAAAACTCGTTAGGGGAGTCATCAGCCAGAGCCAAATTATAACCTTGATCACCAACGTTTGAATTAAATTAATTAAATTAATTAATAAATCACCAGTTTGCATTGTGGAAAAGTAACTGTGGAAAAATCGCTTTGTAGTTTCAACTGCTAATATTTATATTGTAAGCTTGCATTATATCATAGTTTCCAATTTAAGTTACAATATGATTGATAATATCGTGCCTAAATTGTTAAATAGTCTACTATTTTAATACTAAGTAATACTTCTACAAACAGAGTAATGTCACCATGATTATGAATTCAGAAGTGCAATTTATATATTACAACTCAAAATGTCTTCAAAATAGCGGGATGAACAGGACATAATCCATAAGTCAGGGTGTGAACTACAGGGGAGCCATTTTGGAGGGGTCCCTAAAATACTGATGATATAATATTCACTCAGTCTACACACCGAATCAACATATTATTTTTTCTGCCAAAAAGAAAATCCAAGTGCGTAGACTCTGAAGACCAGAGCCAGTGGCTTCTTCTACCGGAAATTTTAGTGAGCACAGACCTGCTAACACCCGCGATGACAACGCAGGGCAAGCCGGCAGATGAAGCTGAAGATGAGGGTAACAGTTCAACAGCTCGACCTCTCTGTGTCTTATTTGTGCTGATAAACTTTGGAATATAGTATATCACTCTGCAAAGTATAGCTACCGTAACATGCTTGGCTGTATTGTATCATACAGTGATGTATGGTGTTTATACCTGAGTGGTGGTTAATGTGTTCATTAATCATATCATGCCTATCTATACAATGCCAGTCCTCTGTCAGATATGTCTTTTGGGGAAGCTCACATTTTTTCTGCTGGCACACTGCCATTAGACAATTAGACAAGTCATATTTTATTGCTTTGGAGAATGACAGCTTGGTTGTACGTGACAGATACAACAGGTATGCACCACTCATACATTTTGTTCGTAATAAAGAGAAAATCCTAAATATGAGAAAATTGGTGAATGCGGCAAATCCTCGTAAATCACTCCTACACATGATTTAATAACGAATTGTGCAAGTGTTTCTTGCATCTGGCCTATTGTGTTACCTCAGGCTCATTGCACTTCTTTTGATTTGAAATACATCCAAATCAAGCTCGTAAAGTAACTTTCTTTGAATTCATTTGATTCATAATCAAAATACACTGGTATGCTTATATAATAATTATATATTTGTTAATTATTATAATTATATAATAATATAAAGCTTGCTTTACATTGTTACTATGGACTTTAAAACTGTTATGAACTGCAAAATTAAAAGAATTTAAACATGCAATAATGAATTAATCTAAATTTCCAAAATCAGAAAGAAATTGTGGGAGTTTTACTTGAGTTGCAGTGCGGTCCTCTCATCTCGAAGGTTTACTGTAAAGTAGTAATCTGAGCTGTTTTAGGTCAGTCCAGGTCCCCACGCAGACCTCCATCAGTCTGACTGAGTTAATGTAAAATAATTCTTTACAATCATTTTTTATTCCTTTAGAAGGCAGTTAGCTGCGTTTGTCTTACAGTTTAGGTCACCAATCACACCTGTAACTCAATCTAATTAAAAAGTAAGAGGCTCCACTTGTTGCACAACCACATACTAATCTGCAGAACATTTTCTGACAGTTAACATTACACCTCACGTCCCTCGTATACTGAGGCCCCCTTGAGTCACATAATAGAAAATAAGAAAAACTTGATGTATAAACTCCTGCATACAGATTTACAGATTCACAGCACAAAACTGGTTTCACAATAACAATTCTAAAATTGTGAGATGCCCTTGTTTTTGTCCATTCTTTTCTACTGGTCTGCATCCATGTCTCATGTTCCTTTTATTGTCAGTGGAAAATGGAACATTTTAAGATAGTTTTGGCTATCAGGACACTTTGCTCTCACATGCGCTGCATTGATAGTCACACTAACACACACAGGAGGCACAGACACTCTCTAGCTCGCACTCTTGTTTGCTAGCTCCAAATTGTCTTGGTCTTGGATCTTGTCAAGGTTTTCATTTCATTATATTTTTAACATTTCTCAGCGGAAAAATACTAAATTGTCCTAGATAACTTAACAGTACCATTGAAGGTTAATGTTAAGGCCATCAGTTTAATTATCTTTCCTTTGATTCTGAGATATAACGTTTTTTAAAGATTTAAAGTTTTGATTGCAGAAGCAGCTTCATTACCTATGAACTTAATGGACCATTACTATCGAGACAAAGAAAGTCAGTTTTGCATTACACTACAAACCTTTTATTTACTATTATATAAGCTATTTACTTTTAATGACTGAATTTTTTCCAAACTGAACTTTCTTGTGTGCATATGGTTCCACCATCCCACTCCATTCACACACACACATTATTGGTTACTCCACCCAGTTCTGGTGATATAGAGACTGTGTGATTAAAAGCAGCTGACAATATGCCAGGTTTGAACAGACACATTTACAGTGGAAGTCCAGAGTATCATATTATTATAATTAATAATATTTGTACGAATAACTATTCCTTATTCAATTGTTTTTTCTCTCATCTGGCACATAACAGAAAAATCACTGATAAAATTATAACTCACCTTATTTAATCATGCAGCAGTCAGCTGGTAAGGTGTCTCTTCGTCCTGGCTGTGGATGAAGTGAAGCACTTCCCTGCATATGTCAAGGCGGTTCTGCTTTACATGTCTTTTTGTACTGTTGGTGAAGCCACTTTCACTTTTGGTTTGCAAATTATGATCATCTAGTTTCTCTGAAATGAACCCTCCATTTACAGTAAATCACATGAAGTTTAAAACCTGCACAGAGTTGTTTTCCCTTTAAGGAATTTAAAGTATTATGGTCAAATACATTTAGGGTTTTTAACATTGACTTTTTAGTTATAATGGAAACCACATGATCATTGTCTAAAATACAGTACACAAACATACATTTAAATAGTAATAGGAAGTAAGCAATATAAAAAAGTAGAGTACAACTGTCAGGCTAGTCAAGGCTAGTTTATTTGTATGGTACATTTCAGCAGCAATTTTTTGTATTTCAATCCCAACGATTTCTTAAAGGGGAGGCACTGAATTATAAAGATATAATAATAAATATTGTAACATTTCTAATAACAAAGCAAAGCAACTGCAGCTCACATTAACATGTAAATGCAAGTTGAAAGAAGCACAATATGAACTTTGTGACGCTTTTGTGGGAAATGTATTATCTGTTCAGATATTACCAATGTAGTATTGATCAAGTTATATAATCAATCAAAATGAACCAGTTATTTAATATTTTTTGGAAAATCATTATTCCATTTTTATTCTAGTCTTTTAATCTTTTAAATTTAGCTAAAAGTCAAGGTGGATCTTTCAAGTTTTGTTCCTTTCTGTTAGGGAATCGACATTGTCTCTCCCCTCCCCTTTGTGTTTGTCTGTCTCTATGTGTGTGTGTGCTGGGTGTGGCCTGCCTGGTTCCTCCCTTGTCTGTTTTTCTCGCACCTGGCTTCAATCACCTCATCCACTCAACAAGCTGCTGCAGTATTTAAGATCGATTCTTCACCCCATTCATCGCCAGATCGTCCGTTTACCCATGTGGTACACAGCTTGGCTAAACTGAAATATACCTGCCTTAGTATTACTGTTTTGGAAGACCTCTGTTTGTCTCTGCTTCAGATCTATGGAGTTTTTTCCCTATCTTAATTCAAGAGCATATTAAATGGATTTGAGAGCAGTATTTATTGTTTCATGCTCTGATTTTGTGATATTTTCTCTCAAAACTCTGCTCTCGCGATCAAATTTGCTCTGCGCATGCTCGCACCGTGTCCTCGCACTCGGTTACAACGCTGCTCGCGCAGATTTCCTGCGCTCACACTCAAGTTCTTCCTCTCGCACTCAGGGAGTTTGTGCTCACGGATCTCTGCCCTGCTCTCGGATTTTTTGTGGATCCAAGCTGTAAACCAATAGAAGGCCGGCTAGTATTGACCAATCAGCCTGTCCCTGTTTGTTTACAGGTGCGTTCGCTGCTCTTCGTATGCAACACTCCTCGAAGAGCAGCGAACGCACCCGTTTACAGTTTTGATCCGCGAGCACAAACTCCCTGAGTGCGAGAGGAAGAACTCGAGTGTGAGCGCAGGAAATCTGCGCGAGCAGCGTTGTAACCGAGTGCGAGGACACAGTGCGAGCATGCGCAGAGCAAATGTGAGCACGAGAGCAGAGTTTTGAGAGAAAATATCACAAAATCTGAGCATGAAACAATAAATACTGCTCTCAAATCCATTTAATATGCTCTTGAATTAAGATAGGGAATAAACTCCATACAGATCCACCTTACCTGCCCGGTCGCTCTCCTGCTACGCCTAGCCAGCCATCGAATCCTGTTCAAGTTTCCTGGTCCCATTCTCCAACATCCACTCCAGCCCAAATCAGAATCTACGCTCAAACCCAAACTCTCAATAAACTCTGTTTGTACGGAGTTGGCTAATCCGTGGCTGTGTTCTGCTTAGTCGGTCCATAGAGCGAAACCCTAACAACTTTCAATGTGCATCAAAATGTAACTGTTTGTGAAAATAAGTAATACAGGTAGATGCTTGGTCCATCCCCATGAGGATAGCCGAGGAAGGAAAAACATTATAAGCTCGATGGCCACAGCTAGTTTGATGAAAAGTACCCAAAAAACACACCAACTCTGTTTACTTGTATTCTGCTTATTTTACAGTAACTTTGAAATAACATGTTGTGGAAAGCCTGAAGACCTCACTCAGCCAGTTGAATGTTGTTTCCACAACACTTCCTGGTTTTATAGAAATTCTATTGAATAAATACATTTTATAATCATAAATAATTGTGATTCTCCAGCTCTACACGTAAGAAAACCAATTAGAATGCATATGTATTCTCACTGTTTAGTGTACAAGTTACTCTATGGTGTAGTCTACAAGTTAGTCTATGACGATTTCAGGGGAAAAACAAGTAGCCCTTGTTAAAAGGGTTGTAGCTGTTTGCACCCTTCCTCTGTTCCAGCAGCTATGTTCATATTCAGCCACATCTGCCTGATGTCAGGGTAGAAAATGTGTTCTGAACAAACAGACCTTCCCTAAGATGCCTCCAGGGCAAAGGGGATTGTATATATGTATTTAATCATAAACTATTGGTTAGCAAATTACAATAAACTTATTTGAGTGCTGACTCTTCTCATGCTGTTGCTATCGTTGCCATCACTAACTGGCTACTCAGACCTGAAATGTCCACAAACAGCCTTTTGGTAGTACCTCGTAAATATGTTGTACTGGTTAAACAAAACACAGCACTGTCCTGGCTATCTGTGAGTATATTAGATGCAACATACATTTAGACTATTTCAATATATTATTGTGGTCTTTTGTTATAATCTAAGCTTTAAAAAGATAGCAAATTGGGCAGATCAGATCATTAAAAATATATTCTGGATTGTGGGTGGTATAAATGTAAATAATACATAATTTATGAGGAAAATGCCTAAAAATGTGAACATAGCAGAGAGCAGAGCTACAGTCTGCAGTATCAAACTAGATGAAAGGAACTATGAACTATGAAATTAGTTAAAATTTTCCTCAGCAGGACGTAATTGTGGATATGGGACTGATAGCTCAATTGGAAGAGAGAAACAACCCCTGGATAAACCTACATTTAAAATATGGCAAAAAGGTGGTTTAAACGTGAAATCCATAACATGCTTAAGCGTTTTAGATTTTGTACTTACGATACAGAATTTCTTCCCAATAGATGGGACAAAATATTTGAATCCTGGGTAAGGAAAGGAAATACAACTTTCCTTTCTTTTACACACAAAAAAACAACACAGAGTTTTCAATATTTACAGGATGTACATGGACTAGAGCAGAATGATTTCTTCAGGTACCATCAACTGCGGCATCATTTCAATCAGAAGTGCAGACCTACTGCTTTTTCAATAGTAGAAAACTGAGTTCTATGGGATCCTAAAGTCAGCCCTCAGTTTAATTCCATGCAAATCAACTTCTACTGTAAGCTGTACAATACAAAAAATGAAAACACCCTGTATGTTAACGGTATAATAAGCGATAATAATCCAATTTGGAGCCACCAAAACAATGCTCCAGCCAATCAGAGACAGGGAGCGTTCACAGGTCAGATGGAGGGGGTGGGGGGGTCGCGTAGTGGATGTGGTCAGAGCAAAAATCGTGAATCTGGTACAGGCATTGTGAAGGAGAGGCGACCCAAGAAATATCCAGAGAGGAGAAAGTTAGAAGAACAAAAAATATAAAAGAAGGACATTGACCAGACAAAGAACCGGGTACACATTGGTGTTGTATTCCAACCGCGGAGGGTCTGATGGAACCCCGCGGGGGGACTGGCGCTGCTGTGCTTCTGCTGGACAGGTGGGTAACATCAGCTCTGCGGTGATTTACATAAACTGTAACTGTTACGGGGTCAGTGGTTTAGGTCTGTTTTTTTGTTTTTTCTGTTCAGCTGAGTTTATAACCTTTTTCTGGCATAGATGCCTTTATTCAGCAGTAGACATGGGAGAGAGAGGGGGGTTGTGAGAGGCAGCAAAGGACATCCAGCCAGGATTCAAACCGGGGTCAGTTGCGTATGTGGCATACGCTCTAACCACTCGACCACCTGCACGCCCTATTTCCTAACTTTTTGTGTCATTTCAGATCTTGCCACTCCCCTTCTTCCCCCATTTGTCATTCTCTGCTCGTGTCCTGCCTGTTCGGCTCAATCTGAAACTCCTCGGAGATGCTAGAAGTTTTTTTTGGACCTTCCTCTTTCTGTTTGATCAGTTTTTCCTTTGAGTTACTAAATGTTTGATTTTTTGGACACTTTGCTTCTTCTGACTCATGCTTTTGGGTCCAGCATTGTCTGCACCATTACAGTAACGTTACCTTCCCAGACATTCAGCTTACTGCCTAGATTGTCATATGTTGTTGTTGTGATGTTAGCTGTAAAGTAGCCGCAGAGTTGTTACTACAGCTGTCTGCCGCTCTGCATGTTAGCTTTGCAGCTAATGTCAGCAGTGTGCTAACCTAAAACGTAGCTGCTGTGTAGTTGCTCTCTGTGTATCAGGTGTTTGTTCACTGTTTTCAAAGTGTTTACAGCCATGAAGACATATAACACAGGCTGGGTATCACAATAAGATTATTTGGAGTGATACACGGACCAAAATGCTAAGTTTCCTTAGCTTCAACTCGGGTCACTGTAGGTGTGTAAAATCTACCTGAACAGCTAACTCCTGTTTTTTACTCCGTTCTGTTTTGTTACATAAACAAACATATTCATAGACAGAAACAGATTTACTTTACTGATCCCAAATTTGTAAAATCTTGATTTAGAGCAGCAGGTTCTCCAAACATTGTAGAGGAAAAGAAAATGGAACTGTATGTCTATATGTGGTGGTACGAGGGCGACTCGAATTAGTAGATAAGATCCAACTTTATTAATTTTGGAATGAGAACAAACAACGCCACTCTGGGAATTCTTCCTAGGGAATTTTGAATTTATATTAACAGTAAGGAGAAGGCACACAGGTATGTTATACCAAGGAAGGGCAGGAGACGTGGTTCAAAGTTTAACATACAATTACCAATTTATTTGGATGATCACAAAAATAGTTAACACCTGTGGTTTTAAAGACTAACTTTCTAACTCTTCTATAGTGGCTGGGGCTTATCGGTAGGGAGGGGCAATCGTGGGAAGGAACTCCAAGAAAATGAACACCCCACTCATACGTGACACAAACACAGGAAATGGTGACGTGCAACAATTTTTAAAAAACCTAAACCCAGGGTAACAGCACATGAAGGGAAACCACTACCACCGTTGGCCCTCAGCAACTAGAGGTGTAAGGAGTGCACAATTAGTTGGGCACTATACAAAAAACACACTGCACAATCATTATAAATATAAGAGATAACAAATATACAGTCACAGGCACCCAAACACAACAACAAAAAAATTAATGAACAACCCAAGACTGGAAATCAAAAGAAACTATGAAACAAAAAAAAGAGTTAAACTTATTCAATTGGGGGCAACCCCCCCCAAAAAAGAAAAACTAGAAAGGTCTCTGGCCAGAGATGCTAAATCAACGAATGAACGTAGTCAATTATTTCATTAAAGTGAAACTAAATGGTAAATGATCAATCAATTAATTAAAAAGAATAACACAATACAATCAAAGAAAACATCTATTATTTTTAGAATCTGGGGGATAGTCTACCCCAACACTCAAGTGGAAAAATTGTATGGAAACTTTGTATAAACACTCATGATTTATTAAAGCCAGCTTGGTTTGTTATAGGTAATCCATTTATCAGAAATCAGTTAAGGATTTCTTCACTTTGTTGTAAGTGTTACTTCCCCTTTGTGAAAACACAGGGAAAGAGACAATAACATGACAACCAAAGAAACTCAAGGAGAAAGTTGAAGTGGGGAAAAAAAAGGTTATTTATTTTCTGCTCAATATGATACTTCAAATCATCAAAAAAGGTTCTCACCAAAATGTGGGGGAAGGATGGGACAAGATGGTTGTGCCAAACAAACAAATTAATTTAAAAAAAAGAGAGACCTGACTAGTTTCTACCTCCATAAGATGAAACCACAAAAAATACATAGTTAAAAATAACTTTAAAAATGAATACACCGACCAATATCCTAGTGTTTCTAGAAGGAAAGATAATTAAGTGAAAAAGTGGAAGGAGTATCCCAACTTACCCATTGTCCCTTCCCACCTTTTTCTGGTATTTTGAACAAGTTTGTTCAAACAATGCAGCACAGCTCAGGCAAGCAAAGAGCAGGGTAAAAATTAACAGGGATGAACCCTGATGATGTGGAAAACCCCGGATGTTGATTTGCTAGCTCCACATCTGAAGGAAACTATGAGGCAGTTTGATCAGATTGCTTAGGTTGAACCCATTCATGTAGTTGGCACCTAGAGAGAAAACAGAGGTGGGGCAGGAACATAACAAGCGCTTTGGCCTTGCCTGACACAAAACATGAAGCTTAGCGAAAGTTCAGACAGGAAGACCACCTTGTACCACTCTGTATGCTCACATCATAGTTTTATTTCTCATTCTTTAGTCATCTGATCCTTCTCACAGCTCATACTGATCTCTGTCAAAGCTCATATTTTCCTTGCTGTTATTTCTGGAGCATCAATTGACACATCAGCTGTTCACATCACCTGTTCAAGTCTAACCAATAGCACAGTGACACACCTTCACTGTCAGCCTATCATGTTGCAGCTGTCTATTTAAATGTTCTCCCTCTCTGCTCAGGTGCTCTCTTGATGCTCTTTTGCGCGGCCCACCACCTCCCCATCACCACCCAGTCTTCAGATTCCTCAAAGCAACACTTCAACGATCAGTTTCAGCCTTAAGATGACTTGTGATCTGGCCCGAGAAGATTGATGGAAGTCATCAGCCACCACCACCAGTGTCTGGACTCCATGGGGGGATCTATCATACTGATGCTCAGGACTCACATCCTTCGATTCAAAAGCTCTCCCTGCAGAGTCCAAGCGCCAAAGACTTTAACAATACCTAATCATTACTATCATGTGCATAATAAACATATTTTACTTTATCTCTGGTCTCTCCTGATTGAAATGACATGTATCTGTACAGCCAGATACATTCATACAAAATATTTGCACATGCTGTGGAAAAGCACAATGTAGTAAGGAGTCTGTACCACAAAGTAAGCCGAGTGAGCTGTGGAGGATGGGAAGTGTACTGTGGCAAAAATTATACCATATTATTGTATTAATTTTTTATTATTAATTCAGTGTAGAAGTGTATTCAATTGGGGTAGGGGTGGGGGGCACTAAACATTGTCCTGAGCTCTCAACAGGAAATATAAACCAGGATATGGACTATCCCCCTACAACAGCATTGAATAAAGATGATCTCATCAAGGGGGATTGGTAACGTGACAAACTGGGGCTTGAAACCCTGCAGAGTAGCTGAAAGGAACAACCAAGAAGAGGATGTGGTCACAGAGTAGACTGTTGCAGCCTGAGAAATGAGGTAGTACAACCTTCCACTTTACCTTAGCCTGTGCAGTTTACGTGCAGTTGTATATCTACAGCAACCCACCAGAACAGCACATCTCTGAACAAGCAGCTGGGAAAGTTTCAGCTCCTGTGTGATCTGAATATACAACATGAACATGAGTGTTTTAACACATAAGAGATGTTCACCAAGGTCTGTTTTTTTTAACTGTATCAGGTGGACATAAAACAACTATGAACAGTTAATTTAAAGATTCTGTGTGTTTAATTGAATTGTTGTCTCATTACTTTCATATGTGGCTCTGTATGGAATACTATATGCCCCTTTTCTGAAGTATAAATGGACTGCTCTAACCTGACCACCCCACTCTTCAGACCAAAGAGGGGTATGTTGTCAAGCAAGTGGCCAGAACCAAGGGCCATACTAAAAATGTATGTGCACTGTATTCATTAACATTTATTCCAAAATCCAGCATATGGATGTTCTCTAATTTACACAGTTCATATGTGACTGCAGGTGGGGCAGATATAGTCCATAGTCAATACAGCTCAAGCCTCTAGATAATTAAAATGTTAATAAATCAAATTTACTAATTAAACTTATATAAACAAGAGGCTGGGGGCTAAGCCAGGATACCACACAGTCTGTGTGTGTAATAGTCCACACAAAGTCTAGTTGCTATAATGTTGGCCACTGACATGCTCCGCAGTTATGTCCTACTAGCTGCCACTAATGGCAGGTTTCAGAGTTCCTCACAACCAGGCAGCTCTTCTCCTGATATAGGTCTGCGGGTAGTGGGTAGCTCACAAAATCACAATAGAAATTAACTTACAGAGATCAATCAATTTCTGATAATGAAGATAGAAAATATAATTTAACTTCTATTACCTCTATGCTGTAGGTTGCAAAGCATTTGCATTCATTACTCAATAAGAATAACTCATTCTCTACACAATAGATGAAGATATTTATATATATTTTAGTTACAATCTAAAAGTTGTAACTGATATGCAAATACTTTTTTATAAATACTTGTCTGTAATATTTTTTGTATTGAAATGTATTTGATGAATTAAATTACATCAACTAATCTGAATTATAATATTCTTTTTTTAAATTATTGATTAATGTGGGTTCATTGGAGCTGTATCTGAATCCTGCAGTTCATGATATGAAATTATGAATTATGATCATTATCCTTTAGATTAAAGACTTAGTAGAAAAGTAAATGTAAGTGTGAGTCGACCACGTAACAGGAAATCAACGTTCTCATCTGTGTATAAAGGGAAGTCTAAACTGGTTGGTGACGTGACAAACTAGGGCCTGACACCCTGTAGAGGAGTTGAGGGGAACAACCAAGAAACGGATGTGGTCTCAGAGCAGACTGTTGCAGCCTGAGAAATGAGGAAGGTGCAACCTTCCACTTGACCTCAGCCTGTGTACGTGCAGTTGTATATCTACAGCAACCCACCAGAACAGCACATATCTGAGCAAGCAGCTGGGAAAGTTTCAGCTCCTGTGTGAACTGAAGCTACAGAATGAACATGAAAGTATTGTACCACATAACAGTTCATGATCACTGAGATCTGGTGCAGAAAATAATGTAAAATATTTAAGGTATGAATTTTATAGGAATCAATGGATTATTTTACCATCTCATTATTTTCATGTTAAGTTCTATACAGGATTCTATAACCTATTTCACTATGTTCAAAGCATTAACTTTTTAAATTATTAAATACTTTACAGTCCCTCTAACATAGTAGCAATAACAGTCCCTCATAAAACTGTAAAAGTATTTCTTTCAATTGGAGTCAAAATGTGTGCTCGCTAGAGTCAGATAAACAGAAACTGACAACAGAAACATGGTGTGTCTGACATCTGAACAAGATATTTCTATTTCTGCTGTCAGCCCTGAACTTAAAATGAATTTATAAGTAGTTGCTTTCAGCTGTTGAGTAACAAAAGCATTGTTTCATAACCTCTGAAACTTTGCAAATAAAACTTGTGTGGTTAGTTTTACTAACCCTAACCCATACAAACCAGTATTGGTGCCCTGCAATGCTGAATGATGTACAATGAACAATATCTCACCAATGCCACATTTTTACTGGCATTGGTGTTACTGTTATTTTATTTAGTTTGTGTTAGTTCTTTGATTTATATGTTCAAACACTGAAGTTGTTGTGTATTTGTTTTCATTTCTCTTTAACAGAAAACCAAAGTCTTATAGTGATAAACTAACTATAGGCGAATGTTAAGAGTATTAATCATTCCCAATTGTGTTTATTCTGTTTTGAATAAATGTCAAACAAACAAAACAACATTTTTTTTTTTTTTTAAAAAGACAAGACAAAGAAAACAAAAACACAACAGACAAAAGATGAAAATTACTAATTGTGAACAGTTTGTCACAACTTCATACTTTAGGAAAGATTATTGAAAAATCTACCATGACTGTTTTGCAATAAAATAACCAATCGCCCTGGTGATTTCTTGCGCCCTTGCGTTGTTATGGGTGAGAGGAGATGCAAAGCCGCTCGTCAGGGTGGTTTGCCCCTTTTGCAATTTTCGCTCAGCCGGTGGCGAACTGTGCTCATTGTGGTAGCAGTTGATATGCTGCAACATGTTGCCTGTGTTGCTTGTATATGTTAGCAGTCTCTTGCAATAATTACATGCTGTTTTAGTTTTGTCTGTCTGTTTCTCACCATTTTCATTTGTGTACACTGGGAATCAAAAATGCCGCCACACGGCTGATTTGAAACTGCTCGGAGCATCTTCTATCTCAAAGTTGCTGCTTACCGTCGCCATGTATTCCCTCGTTCTGGACCAACCACACCTGAATGCCCCGTAGGCTACGTAGTGACGTGACGTCTGACGTCGAACAAGTGAATCAACCAGTGACTTTTTGAGATAACGTAACCTACTTCCTACGCAATCACGGTTCATTTTTTATGTCAACCGATGCAAATCATCATGCATTTGTATCGATTTTTTAATCGATTCACGATGCATCGTTACATCCCTAGAAATGAAACTGAAAATATTAAAGAATAGAGACGACATGAAAACATCTGTTTCACATGGTCTTTGTACTTCAGCATCATTATTATTATTAAGCATGTCATTATGTACATAGTTTGACTCGTTAAAAAGTAAAATGCAAAACAAAAATACAGATTATAAAACAGTTTTCTGGTATTGAACATGAAAACAAATCTGTTTCATTATTATGTACATAGTACATAGTCTGCGAACATTAAAAGTTGAAGCCCGGCTAGGAGGCCGGGCTTCAACTTTTAATGTTCTAGCGGCCTCCTACATGCACTTATGTGTACGAAATTTAGGATTCATATATATCATGACCGGATGCACAACAAAGCCTCTTGGACCCATACCCTAAGTCCAACAGGAAGTCGGCCATGTTGAATCACAGGTGCATTTTTTCGGCCATTTTCCCCATTTCCATGCCTCGTACATTAACGAACTCCTCCTACAGCTTTGACTCCAGAGACTTCATATTCGAACTGTATCATCTTCAGACCTTGATGATTAAAACTTCAATAACGATTTTGCCTATGTTATACTTGGTGGGCGTGGCAGTCGTTTGTTGCCATAAACAAGCAACTCCTTATAACTCCTCCATACTTTGTTGGATGTTTATACATGCAGTGCGTGAACTGTCACACCTGGTGAAGCCGTTTCAATTTTAACATCATTGGGCGTGGGTGTGGCAAGGGGTCTCCATAGCGCCCCCTAATTTTAGGTCATGTGACCATGTGACCTTTGTCTGATCTTCGTGAAATTTAAAGGAACCATGGCTCCCATTGGTAAACCCCCAAATTATTTAAAAATATTTTTTCGCTCCAACAGGAAGTCGGTTATTGTGTATTTCCTGCGTCAATTTGCCGTTTTTACGACATCGCTTAGAGGACTTTCCGATCTTTATAGAATCACCAAATTAGCCTCGTAGGTTCACACTAAGGAGAACTTTAATTTGATACCACAACTGCCCCTGGGCGTGGCACCACACCTAAGTAGCGCTCCCTAATGCCTTTATCCATTTTGTACGTTTTAACAAACTCCTAAACTCACCAAATTCTACACATACGTCAACAGTCACGAATACTGACTACTGAGAACGTTTGTGGTTTTTCAGACTTAACAATCAACCCTAGAACTAAACTTAATTATAAATCATTTGAAAGTCTTGTTCACCCAGCCTGGAAAACTTTACAGCCAGTCTTATTTGTTGTAATCTACCGTCCTCCTGGCCCGTACGCCCAATTTTTATCTGACTTCTCAGAGCTTTTATCAAATTTAGTCCTTAGCACTGATAAAATAATTATAGTAGGTGACTTTAACATTCATGTGGATGTTGAGAATGATAGCCTTAACACTGCATTTATTGCATTATTAGATTCAATTGGCTTCTCTCAAAATGTGAATGAGCCAACTCACTGTTACAACCACACCCTCGACCTTGTTCTGACATATGGTATTGAAGTTGAACATTTAATAGTTTTCCCTCATAATCCTTCTTTATCAGACCACTACTTAATAACATTTGAATTTTTATTACTGGACTATACACCATTGGACAGACATGTTCTTACTAGATGTCTGTCTGATGGTGCTGTCACTAAATTTAAAGAAAAAATTCCATCAATGTTGAGCTCAATGCCATGTATCAATACAACAGAGATGACTTATTCTGATTTCAGTTCCCCCCAGATTGACTGTATTGTTGATAGCGCTGCAGACTTACTGAGAACAACTCTGGACTCCATCGCTCCTTTAAAAAAGAAGGTAATTAAACAACAGAAAACAGCTCCTTGGTATAATTCCCAAACTCGACAATTAAAACAAATAAAAAATAAACAGCAGTGTCATTCACACGCTGCGCGATCCAGCTGTTTCGGCAGCTATTGAAAATAGACTGTTGATGACCCATTAATGCTGCAGGTGCTGATTCAATGTGTTGATCAGAAGTATTTCACACACTAGTTGTTGTGATGTTTCAGTATTTACAGACCAAACTGACCCGACTGACAGCAGCAGATGTTGAAGCGTGATGCATAAAAGCGCAGAGATGATCAGCTTTTATTGAGCTGTGGCAGAGACACACAGTATGAGCACAGATCTGAAGAATAAAAGATTCACTAACTTTGTTGTTTTCCACTGGATGGAACAGAAGATGATGCTTTGTTTGACTCTGGCTGACACATAGTCTGAGGACAGTGAGCTTAGTGAGACACAGCAACAGCTCTGATGAAGAGCTTTTGGCCCTTAGTAAGCAAACAGCTACACACTGTATTAAATATGTAAAGTTACTGTGTTCTTTTAAAAGTTTTAATTTAGACTTAGCCTAACTGAACCCAGTCTGAGTTAATATACTGGTCCAGTTCAGTTAAACAAATCATTACTGGACCATTAACCCAACACACTGTTTCAGGTGTAATATGTGTGTTTCTAATAAAAGTCAATTGGGAAAGTTTTGGAGTATAAACATATGTGTTTATAAATGAATAACTACTGATGCATTCAAATAAACCAGTCTTTAATTGAAAAGTGTTTTTCTCAGGATGACACTGCCCAAAACAGACTGAGCCTTATACACCGGTTTTTATTTTTATGTTTTATAAAGCTCTTTGAATTGCCTTGTTGATGAAATGTGTTAAACAAATAAACTTACCTTGCCTGGCAGTTGTACTCATGTTTCTTGTTTGTGTTCTTATGTTTGTGTACTGTATTTCAATGAACATCTGTTTTCCATTATAACTGAAATGTTTATGTGAGAAATTTAACCCTGAATCATTTTTTAAAATGAACTCTGCACTGAGACAGGTTTAGGTTTCATCATGTGATTTACTGTAAATGGAGGCTTTGTTTCAGAGAAACCAGATGATCATTATGTGCAAACTAAAAGTGAAAGTGGCTTCACCAACAGTTTAAAAGGTAAAGCAGAACCTCTTTGACATATGAAGGTTAGTGTCTCACTCCATCAACAGCCAGGACGAATAGACATTTTACCAGCTGAGTGCTGCATGGGTGAAAACAACTCAGAGACTGATTAATGTAAGGTGAGTTATACTTTAGTCAGTTATTTTTACTGTTATGTGCCTGGTGAGATAAAATCAATTGAATAAGGAATAGCTATCAGTACAAATATTATGCAATCCTATTTTTATAGGTTTAGAAGACCGCTGGGCTGAGTGATAATTTGATGCAACTTTTTTTTACCAAAGCACATTGACAACAAAGTCTGCACAAAACAAATCTGTACTTGCATAAATTTGATTTTTGTGCATATTTAATAAAGCACACTTTTTAAAAAGTAAGATGTTTTCTAATTGCTACATTTTCAAATCCTTCATATTTCAGGGCTAATTACTATTTTTATAAAATCCTTTTTGAAAGACACAAATAATAGTTGATATTTTAGCTGAAATGAAACAAACAAATAACAAAATAAAATTATCATTTAATATTCATTTGAGAGTCCAAAATTTAAAAAAAAATAAAACAATGGTTTGTTATTTCATTATTTGTTTATGAATGTAAAAACAAAAAAGGAATTTAACAAAAAGAAAATGAACAAAACATATTTGTTTTTGATATTTAATTGTTCCCATTTCCGTAGCCCAGAAGTTATTTATTGACTTCTTCTTCTGATCATGGCCGTACCATCAAGGCACATACTGTAAAAACCGGTGTATAAGTCGCAGTCTACTTTGGGTGGTGTCATGCGGGGACAATGTTTATAGTAAAGACTGGTTTATATGAATGCACCAGCAGCATTTCTTTTATAAACACATATGTTTATACTCCAAAACTTTCTCAATTCACTTTTATTAGAAGCACAATCAAACATATTACACCTGAACCAGTGTGTCAGGTTAATGGTTAATGGTCCTGTAATGATTTAACTGAACTGGACCGGTATATTAACTCAGACTGGGTTCAGTTAGGCTGAGTTTCAATTAAGCGTTTTAAAAGAAATTGGAAAAATTAGGTTTGGCCCTCAGTATTTCTTAAACCCAGCGTACAGCCCTGCTTCTGATGTGTGGTGGACTGCATGTCACATTCAGGTGTGCACAGCGGGTGCATGACTCACATTGAACTTAAAAGTTGGCGGGGACGTTTGTTATGCACTGTGGCAATCCCAAAAACTCTTATAAATGAGTTAAAGAGAGTCTGAGTTTATGACAGCATGTAGCGCACATTACTGCTCTCCACTGATATGACTTTGTGTCATATCCCAGGGTGCACAGCACCCCCTGGTGGCCGGAGTCTTCTTCCTTTTTTTTTTAAAGTTATGATTTACAGATAGTAGGTGGCCTAGATAAATATAACTCTGTAACACAATATCAATAAATACAAACTAACTCAATAAACATAAGAAATTTAAATCCACACACATAGTACTCATAAATATTCTACACAGTATGATCTGTGCTGCTGTATGGGCATCTCCCGCCTCTCGCCCTCACTTTTGCCTATATTGATACATACAGCATGTCATTTGTGTCTTGTAGATTGTGCGGACTGAGGTTGTAAAACAGAAGTAAAGGACTGGATAAACTTGTGGGGCTGTATCATCTTTACAAACACGCCTTGGAGTCTATCTGATGTTAAATGCTTTGCAAAGACTGACTCGGAGAAATTAACCCTTTTGGTGTTCAGATACATTGCCTAACCTTGTGTTTCAGTGGTTGGGTGTGTGGTTTTGGCTACAGAAAGGTTTAATAATAGGCTGATGCAGTTATTTGCTTGTTGACTAAATTACATTGCAGCTTTTAATTAATTACGCTGTATATTGTTTTGTGTGAATTTTATTGCATTGTATTTTTATTTAATAATTTCGGGTCTTCTAAATTTTAATATTATTTGCACATATAGATTATTGGCTTGTTTACTAAATTACAGCACACTTGAATTACTATTTATTTATTTTGTGTGAATGCTATGACATATAATTTCGGGCTTTCTGAATTCTATTATTATTATTTGCCTTTTTTACTGAATGGATCCTGTAACGTATTGATGGAGATATAATGTTTCGATCACTTTTTGACAACTTTATTATGAACTGAGTTGATTTTTCGTTTTGTTATTTAAGTTAATTTAGAAAATATGTTTAAAGTTGTTATTAGAACTTAATATAAATGAATTCAAATTTTGAAATGACGAGACAAAGTTATTGAAAGTGGTTGAAGCCGACAGCTGCGCCTGCGGCTTTTAATGTGGAAAATCTGTCTCTTCAGCCGTCTCGTTTCAGTCTCAGACTCTCCCATAGACTCAACAAGAAATGAATCAATAAAATATTACCCTATTCATCCCACACTGGTCCAGCAAAAAACAAACTGCCCACAGTCAGCACGACCAAAGTAAATGATTGTGCATGCGCAATGCGTAAGACCTCAGTAATTTCATCCATTGGGCATATTAGTTATGAAAACACACCTGCAGTAGCCTGTGGGCTATCCTGATCAATTTTCATGTATGAATCCTTGTGTTGCAGCCTATAGCTGTACATTACATTTTTAGTTATTTTTAAAGTTCAAACTTCGCCTATGCTGTGTGTGTAATATTGTTCAGAGTGTGGTGGTGTTTCATCAGAGGCTTTCTCTGAGAATATTAAAGCACCGTGAAGTATTTTCACCTGCAGTCTGCTCTGTTTTATGGATCTACCCACAAAAGATTTTGAGCTAATCTGCAGCTGAGAGTGACACGCATATGGCTGTATGTGACAGTCAGATGCAACTTCATAC
Source organism: Scomber scombrus (assembly GCF_963691925.1). Classification (NCBI taxonomy): domain Eukaryota; kingdom Metazoa; phylum Chordata; class Actinopteri; order Scombriformes; family Scombridae; genus Scomber; species Scomber scombrus. The sequence continues at coordinate 36,312,698 of NC_084970.1, read as the reverse complement.
AGCAGCTGAACAATAAGTCCATCTCCAAACTGAGAAAGAGAGGAGGTGCGCATTTACGCACGCACGCGATACACCGGATCGATCAGGATCGGACGGTGATTAATGTTTTGTGTTCTGCTGCACATCAGATCAGCTGTTACACAGAAACTCGGGTTTATACGTGGGATTGTTTATAATAAAGCAGAATTTATAGATTAACCCGGAGTCCCATCAGAGCAATTCAATTCGATATCATTCAAGCCTACAGAGAGCAGTTAACACCAACTCTCATAACACAATAACATCTCCACCATAACTGCTTGTGGCATTTAAATGGTTTTTATTTGCATAGAAAGTGGCCAATTTTGCACTGAATATGCCCTAGGTCTTTATTATTGCATATTTGGTATTGCAGTAACCCAGAAAGCAATTAAATTGCATTACTTTAATATTGTGGTACTTGGATTACGTTACTTACTACATTTTTAATAGGTAACTAGTAACTGTATGGAATACATTTCTCTCCTAACCCTGCTGATGGGTCAAACTGATGGTAAATCACAAGGCAAACTACTTCAAACGCTCTGCTGCACTTATAAATATTATCAATTTTGAATTTAATTTACTGATTGATTTAATTTCAAGTAAAACAGGACAGTCTTAATAAGGAATGCACTCACAAAATACACAAAAAAGTAAATCAAAATGTACACAATGTTTTCAACCTGTGAGGTATGAGGAGCTGTTTCATATAAAAATTATGAATGATGTAAATTATGTACATGATAATGTAGAAAAACAGGTGTATCTCATGCACCCTGTGTAGTAACATGATCCCACACTAATTTTGAGTCAATTGATCACATGACCTGGAAGCTATTGAGCTAATATGCTAATATTTACATATACAAATTAATAAAAATAATGAACAGATTTAAAATGTAAAAACAAGAGTGTGGGATCATTGTACTCCACTGGCTGCATGAGATTGTTTTTACATTTTAAATCTCTAAATATTTTTATTAATTTGTATATGTAAATATTAGCATTTTAGCTCAATAGCTTCCAGGTCATGTGATCAATTGACTCAAAATTGATCACAGAAATTAATCATTTTTGTGCTTTTTTTCTCCACCCAGTACGTCACACGCTGCATGAGATTTTTTCACATTTTCAAACCATTCATAATTCTTATTAATTTTTATATGAAAATATTAGCATTTTAGCTGAATATCTATTAGGTCATGTGATATAGTGAACCTGTCACTTATCACTACTAGCAAATTAAGTTTAATGTATTTTATTCAATTAGTTTGTAATCACTCTCTCTCATTCACTCTCTAGTAAGGGTGTGACGATACACTCAGCTCACGAGATCGAGACGAGATTTTAACTCTATTTTTAAGAAAACTTCAATGAGGAAATACATGACTGTTCTTTTATTTAAAATTCACAAAATGGAAATTGAATTGAAATGTTTGAACTAATCTTGTAATGAATCACTTCAGTTCTACTTTCTAAATATATAATTATCATATGCAGTATGCAGCACTGTCAAAGGTTTCCCCATATAGATATTTTATAGATGGATCATTTTGGTATTTATGGAAATAACAACCATAAATACAAAAGTTAGATACAATCACAAATACTAAAAAGTAAATTATAAAGAGTAGAAACAATTCTAATATATAAATATAAATTAAATAAAGAATCCAATTATCACAAATTATAACATATTGCTAATAAAAAAACACAGAAATAAAAGTAAATTGCACAAATCCTGTATCACATTAATACACAAGTAGAACAACATATAAATTGTGTTATAATTTGGTAGTGTGACTCATTTTACTTTTTGCATCATTAGGCTTCCATAGCGGTTCAGGCTCTCAGTGTAGAGACCTGAGGTCAACTTACCATTGCTTCTCTCCTCTTCTCATACTGCTGACTGAGATCTTTTCAGCAGGTAGAAGCTGTAACAAGGTTAATGATCAACATGTGACATTATAAAAAGCAGACATGACGTGCGAATGATCGATAGAAAACCGATCGTCTTTTTTTTTTTGGTGCGGCCCTTAATTATAGCTTCGCAAGACAAAATTCACGTCGACGAGAAATATCACTGCGTTTCGTCTCGCGAGATCTCGTCACACCCCTACTCTCTAGCTATCTGTGTATCAACCCCAGACAGAGAGTGGTTAAGCGTACTGATGTTTAAAGAAGCTTTTTATTATTTATGTTCATCGGTATCCTTTGATTTGAACACAAATATGTATTATTATAATCTAACATTTACATATATCCGTTATCATCAAATATTAGGCTACTTCACATAAATATATTATATATAATATTTTAATAAAATACAATAAAATAAAACAAGATTGCTTGATTATCACTAATTTATTCCCAAATAACTCATCAATCACTTTCATTCACCGATAATTGACGGGCCCCTTTTGTTGTCATGGCACCGTCTCTAAGATGACAGTTGCGTCCACTTCCTGTTTCAAAATAAAAGATCCAAAACAAAAAAATACACTGTCAAAACAAAAGCTTTAGGAAACAGGAAGTGGATAACGGAACTAAAGGGAAAACAAGGCTATGCATCAAATTAACATCAACAGACCATTTTCAGAATCATTTACACCCTCGCTCGCTGTCCTCTTGTTTGCTCCTGCGAGTAAACCCATCTCGAGTTACTATTCATCACTATTCTGCACCTGATCACTGACAGTGACTAACTTAGTTTTAAAACACCATCATGCTGCTGTTGCTTTCAGCTCAAGCAATATCTTTGAGGCGCGTCTCACTACGAGGCAACATTAGGGACATTATTCATAATTACCATGCATATACATGTACTTTTCCTCACATACACATGTAAAACAAGGCTCATTCACACACATACAGCTGTATGTTACATACACAACTGGAACACTTTATTTATTATTTAATATTGTAAAGTCTTTACATGTACTAGTAAAGTGTACTGAACACAATTGAAAATGCTCTCATGTAGAATTATGAAAACATTCTACATAAACTATTTAAAAGCTTCATCACATACCAATAAAATGTACACTTAAAATGCTCTCATCTGTTTGTTCATTGGTAACACTAATATCTGCTTATGAGACACCAAAATAGACAAAAGCTGAGCAAAAAATAGTGAGAGGAAACAAATGTGTGAGAGAAAGAGTTATCATTGTACAAGAAAGAGGTTTAAGGACTGTTAAATTCACATGAGTGGAACAACCATAGAGTTAAAAGTGAGCCATCTTTTTGACACTGGTAACCCTAACCCAAAGATAGAAAGGTTACAAGATGACAGTCCAAATTATTTAACTGAGCTAAAGTGTATTATATTATGTTTTTACAGTCTCTGCAGTTCTTGATATGAAACCCTGATAGGCTCCAGCTTTACAATATGTTCATCTCTCTGCAGAACAAACATGCAGTGACAGTCATTCTACTAACATGGACAAGTATGAACAGGTGAAGGAAATTGGGAAAGGTGGATTTGGAAGAGTCATCCTTGTCAAATCCAAAGAGGATGGACACCAATATGTCATTAAGGAGATTAACATATCTGATGTAAGCACCAAATGCATAATGTTCCACTATTTCAGTGTTTATTTAATCTCTCCTTTACTACTTTGCTCTTTCACATTATTATCTCTTTCACTTTGGCAGATGTCGACTGAAGAGAAACAGAAAGCTCAACAAGAAGTTGAAGTTCTTTCCAACATGAGTCATCCCTTCATTGTCCATTATAAGGAATCTTTTGAAGGTAAAAATGATCCATGTTCTTAGCTGTAACCTCAAAGAATCACAGAGATCATTAACTGCAAAAATATTCTGATGCCCACACGTCTGCATGCATGTTCCTTATGCTGTATAAAATCTTTTAGAGGGGGACTGTCTGTATATTGTGATGAACTACTGTGAAGGTGGAGACCTCTACAAGAAGATCAAATCTCAGGAAGGAAAACTTTTCTCAGAAGAGCAAGTAAGATACTAACTCTTCAAGATAATCCTGAATGTTTAGGATCTGTCTGTTAATCTTTAAGATGACACTTTAAAACATGTGGATACAATTCATCACTTTCTATTTCACTTAAAGTCCGTGTAAAGTACGAATAAATATGTGTTCTGAGTTTGACATACCACAGAAAAGTGTGTTGTTAACCACACTGCCAAATTTGAATGATTAAAAACATCGCCAAATATATGAAATTAGGCTTCAAAGTTATGTAAAAATCAGCCTCTTTCTCTGCTCCCAAACGCTGTGGGAGAGTCACACATGCGCAGTAACGTCTTCCATCGTCCGCCATCTTGGACAGTTATGTACGGCAACTCCGCTTGCAAAAAACGTTGCCAGACTCAAAACGCGATCCGCGAAATAAATAATATATAAATAAAATAAATCAATCGTATAAATATATAAATATAAATAGTTTTCAGAGGTTAAGAGTAAGTATACATATCATAATACTAAATAATAGTAATAATAATTATATCTATCTATCTGTCTTTTTTATTTATATATTTATATTATTTTACATTACATATAATATTACATATTATTTTATATTAAATATATACATATATACCATATATATACGTTTTTAACACTACATTACATATATATGTATATATCATATATGTATACATATATATGTATATATATGTATACATATATGTATATACATACACTCACCGGCCACTTTATTAGGTACACCTGTCCAACTGCTCGTTAACGCAAATTTCTAATCAGCCAATCACATGGCAGCAACTCAATGCATTTAGGCATGTAGACTTGGTCAAGACGATCTGCTGCAGTTCAAACCGAGCATCAGAATGGGGAAGAAAGGTGATTTAAGTGACTTTGAACATGGCATGGTTGTTGGTGCCAGACGGGCTGGTCTGAGTATTTCAGAAACTGCTGATCTACTGGGCACAACCATCTCTAGGGTTTACAGAGAATGGTCCAAAAAAGAGAAAATATCCAGTGAGCGGCAGTTCTGTGGGCGCAAATGCCTTGTTGATGCCAGAGGTCAGAGGAGAATGGCCAGACTGGTTCGAGCTGATAGAAAGGCAACAGTAACTCAAATAACCACTCGTTACAACCGAGGTATGCAGAAGAGCATCTCTGAACGCACAACACGTCGAACTTTGAGGCGGATGGGCTACAGCAGCAGAAGACCACACAGGGTGCCACTCCTGTCAGCTAAGAACAGGAAACTTAGGCTACAAGTCGCACAGGCTCACCAAAATTGGACAATAGAAGATTGGAAAAAGGTTGCCTGATGAGTCTCGATTTCTGCTGCGACATTCAGATGGTAGGGTCAGAATTTGGCGTAAACAACATGAAAGCATGGATCCATCCTGCCTTGTATCAACGGTTCAGGCTGGTGGTGGTGGTGCAATGGTGTGGGGGATATTTTCTTGGCACACTTTGGGCCCCTTAGTACCAATTGAGCATTGTGTCAACGCCACAGCCTACCTGAGTATTGTTGCTGACCATGTTCATCCCTTTATGACCACAGTGTACCCATCTTCTGATGGCTACTTCCAGCAGGATAACGCGCCATGTCATAAAGCGCGAATCATCTCAGACTGGTTTCTTGAACATGACAATGAGTTCACTGTACTCCAATGGCCTCCACAGTCACCAGATCTCAATCCAATAGAGCACCTTTGGGATGTGGTGGAATGGGAGATTCGCATCATGGATGTGCAGCCGACAAATCTGCAGCAACTGCGTGATGCTATCATGTCAATATGGACCAAACTCTCTGAGGAATGTTTCCAGTACCTTGTTGAATCTATGCCATGAAGGATTGAGGCAGTTCTGAAGGCAAAAGGGGGTCCAACTCGGTACTAGCAAGGTGTACCTAATAAAGTGGCGGGTGCATGTATATGTATATATATATAATAGTTTCAAATATATATAGAGCTACCACCATGGGCTCTTTGCTCTGCTTGTTTCTGTGTTTCTGGCATGTGTCACATTTGTTTATTAGTGTCTCAATATCTTTGTTAATCCCAGGCCAGAAAACTGACTCTCTCGCCCTCCTTGCACTTTTCAATACAGAGATGGCCTTCATGAATCCTGAGTAGCATGTCCATTCTCAAAGCTTGTGGAATGACAATCCTGCCCTTTTTCAGCAACATCCCATCCACTACCCTAAGCTCACCTCTGACATGGTAAAACCGTGGACATGAACCTACTGGCCATCCCTCATCCATGTTCTGAATAACACGTTGCAGCTCTGTGTCCTTTGCTGTAGCCTCAGCAATTTGTTTTGACTTCGTATCTGATACAGGCAGTGCAGCAGACACCATGTTCACGTGGCACTGTATGTCCTCATCTGATGTACTCACAGAATTGCCTGTAGGTGCTCTGGATAGGGCATTAGCAAGGACCAGGTGCTTACCTGGAGTGTATATCAGTTCAAAATCATACCGTTGCAACTTCATCATCAACCGTTGAATCCGTGGAGACATCTCATTTAGATTATATTTGATGATGGCGACCAGTGGTCGATGATCAGTCTCTACTGTGAAAGATGGCAGGCCATACACATAGCTGTGAAACCTCTCCAAACCATACGCCAGCCACAAGCACTCCTTTTCGATCTGGGCATATCTGCATTCCGATTTTGTCATGGCCCTAGATGCATATGCTACTGGTTTCCAGTGCCCGCCCTCAGCCTGTAGGAGAACTGCACCGATACCATCTTTTGAGGCATCAGTAGACAGTGCTGTGGTCAGTGTGTTCTTGAGTTTTTGCCACTCATGCTCATGTTTGGCTGTCCATTTAAACTCACAGTCCCTGTGTAGAAGCTCCCGTATGCATGATGTTTTTGCTGTCAGATTGGGAATGAATTTACCAATGAAATTGACCATCCCCATAATGCGTAGCACACCGGTCTTGTCTGTGGGCCTTTGCATGTTCTGTATTGCATTTATTTTGTCTTGATCTGGCTGTACATCTGCACGTGCAGACAGCTTGTCTCCGAGGAAGAGGATTTCTTGAACCCCAAACTCACATTTACTCTTGTTGAGCTTCAGTCCATACTTCTGTATGCGCTCCATCACTCTTTTCAGTCTCTCATTGTGCTCTTGAGCTGTGAACCCCCATATGATGATGTCATCAATGTAGACTCGACCTCCATCCAAGCCCTCGATGATCTGCTTCATCGCTCGGTAAAATATTTCAGGTGCTGACTTTATTCCAAAAGGCAGTCTGAGAAAGCAAAACCTGCCGAAGGGCATGTTAAAAGTACAGTACCTAGTACTGCTTTCGTCCAATTTCAGCTGCCAGAAGCCCTGTGAGGTGTCAAGCTTTGTGAAGTAACTGGCACCTGCCATTTCACTGATGATCTCTTCACGTGTGGGTATTTGATAGTGTTCACGCTTTATACTCTCATTTAGGTCTTTTGGGTCCATACACATTCTTAGTACTCCATTTTTTTCCTTTGTGATTACCATTGAGTAGGTTCATCAACCTTTTCAATTACCCCAAGCCTAATCATTCTGTCCAGTTCTTTCTTTAGACAGTCTCTCAGGGGTGTTGGAACTCTGCGTGCGGCATGCACAACTGGCTGAGCACCTTCTTTGAGCTGTATTTTATATGTGAAGTGCAGAACACCAAAACCCTTGAAAACATCTGAAAAGTTCTGGACTATTGTGTCAATAGAGTCATTTGGAGAGTTTGTGATGATGCGATACACTCTTTTCACAAGACCCAGTTCTTCACAGGATCCATCACCCAGAAGTGATTCACGTCCTTCATTAACAACACAGAAGGATAGGTGATGCACTCTTCCTTTCACTGTGACACTCAGCCTGCATGAGCCTAAACAGTCAATTGGCTGACCATTGTAGTCTTTCAGTCCAGAAGCTTTCCTCCTTATTTGTGGCTTATGTTTCATTTCCTTTATATCAGACATGCTCATGAGATTTGCTATAGCACCAGTGTCCAATCTCATAGTGACTATAGTCCCATTTATCAGCAGTGGGGCTATCCACTTATCTTCTGTAGTGACATTAGTTTCTTTTTCTGGATTATTTTCTGGTTCATTTTCGCAATTCACCATGCCAACAAAGAACGTGTCACTGAGATCGGGATCCTCTACTAAATTGATAGTTTTCCCTTTCTTCCCCTCTTTCCTTCTGGAGAAGCATTGTTTAGCAAAATGATTCTTGCCTTGGCAATTTGATCATTGCTTACCAAAGGTTGGACACTGTCTTGGCTCAACTGCAAGCCGCAGCGCTTGCAGTTGATCATCTTGTCCTCTGACCGTTGTGCAGATGGGGTCTGTATGCGCCGTGTCCACTGATATGACACAGCACCAACTGCTACTGAGCCGTCGCTCACCTGTGTTGTAGTAACTATCTCGCTGAATGTCTTCACGTGTTTTTGGGACAGCTCACTGGCCTTGCAGATCTTAATGGCTGCTTCCAGCATCAGCTCCGTTTCCCGCAGTAGCCTTTCTCTGACCTTTTTATCCTCCACGCCGAAAACGATCTGGTCCCGGATCATGGAGTCTGTCAGCGTTGCGAAGTTGCATGATCGGGTTTTCAGCCGCAAGTCCATCAGGAAGCTATCAAAAGGCTCATGCTGCCGCTGTGTACGAGACCGAAAGACGTACCTTGCGTATGTCTCGTTCGTCTTCGGAGAACAGTGAGCATCAAATTTACTGAGCACTGCATCCAACTTTTCACCATCATCTTGAATGTCAAACACCAACGGGTTATATACTTCTAAGGCCTGTGGCCCAGCTATCGTTAGCAGCAGCGCTACCTTTCTTGTATCCGGCTTTGTCTCCAGGCTGCAACATACAGGTGGAACTGCTGTTTAAAGGTGCACCAATTTCCGTCCACATTCCCCGTTAGTTTCAAACTTTACGGTGGTTTCAAATCGTCGTCCTTCTCAGTTTACTCCTGGGGGGTATTCCAGGTACGAGGTGCAACAAACTCTGAGTCTAACCCTGAACTCTGAGTTGACTTACTCTGACATGGGAAACTCTGAGTATCCGGTTCCAGAACAGCTGATCTGAATTAGGTAAATCAACTCTGAGTATGTTAACCTTGAGTTTAGCGCGTGCGTGACCACTATACAAAGCCATCATCAATGGAGCCCCGATATCTTGATTCACCATGGCAACTACTGAGAAAGAAAACTAACTGGAGCTCCCCCTGCATGCCTGTGGCGAATATGATCATATATTTCACAAAAAGTAACACCGCTTCAGACGCTAAGGAGAGAGAAGCGGCATGGGAGAAAACTGCTGCCCGAGTCAATGCTTAAGTTTTAATGCACCACTCCACTGACTTAACTTACCTCACTTAAAATTGTAGCATACAGGTGAAAAAGTGGTGTAATGTATTTGGAAGCAGCTAAAAATGAAATAAAAAAAATAATTCAGAAAAGTAAGGCACATTTTGCTGGGCTATGATTGTACCTCGCTTTGATTTTATTCATATTTGACGTAGGGTATTAAACAAAGTAAATATTCATTCAGTGGCTACTTCAACATGTAGTAATTTAAACCTCAAACAGAAAGCTGTTTAACACATGTCCTCTCATTTAATATCCTGCTTAGTAGATTAACATTTTAAACTATTTTAACACTTTTATTTAACATAATTTTACTTATTATACAAATTGGAGTCATTGATTATAAGACTAACATGTGACGATGTGTACATGAATATTAAATAAAATACTTCTTAAAAATAAGAATAACAAGAAGGCAGATATGGCCGGACAATGTTAAGAAATGATTGAATGTATAATGAACAGTGATACTGTTCTAACAGATATTCATCTCGGAATGAAAGCACATCCAATTGAGCCCTGAATACATCTCCCGACATAAGGCATTGCGAATTAATTCTGCCTTGATATCTATCGGATTGCGAAGAAACGGACAATCTATGTGTGGCAGCTTGCTTCAGGGGGGAGGAGACAGGTAGAAACTCAGGGTTTCTTAAAGAAAGAGTTTCAGTTACCTCTCTTTCTGGAACGGATAACACAGTTTCCCTCATCTCAGGGTTAACTTACTCTGAGTTTTCACATAACCCGCTTTCTGGAATACCCCCCTGGTGCCATGTTATGTTTGTGTTTTAAAGTATGAGGCCAAGTGATTCCAGTTAGCTTCTTTATTTGTCCAGTCAACAACATATGGCGCTTTTCCACTACACAGTTCTAGCACGACTCGCCTCAACTTGCCTCGGTTCTCTTTGCGTTTCCACTAGGGAAAGTACCTGGTACCTGGTACTTTTTTAGTACCTGCTCTGGTGAGGTTCCAAGCGAGCCAAGCCGGGACTAAATGTGACACAGACTGCTGGCCGCTGATTGGTCAGAAGAGTTGTCGCTGGAAGAGTCATGAGCCGTCCCACACAAGAATCAAACCCGCTATTTTTAAATACCAACAACAGCGTTACAGCCATACGGCTCAATTTTCTTGCTTTGTGTGTGACAGAAAGCCTCATACAGCAGCAAGAACACCATCGCCTCCATGTCCTCCATTGTTTATGTGTTTGTGTCGCGTATAAAACGAAGTCACGGCAGTTTCGCGGAGCCCTGCTATGACGACCCCGTCCACGTTGAGTAGGTACTTTTTTGTAATGGAAAAGGTTCCTGGAACCGTACCGAGGCGAGGCGAGTCGTGCTGGAACTGTGTAGTGGAAAAGCGCCATAACATGTGGCTTATTGCAGTATACTCTTACTCTACCAATTACTCACTTAAGTATTGTTCATTAACTACTAACCGCTATTGCCACCTAGTGGGCAAACATGTAATAACATCCAATCATAACAACGGTCTTTAACTGTATATGTCTTTAAAATCTTTTTAATGTCCTTACATTATTTCCTGGCTTTTTTGGTCATTGGAATTACAAACAATGTGTAATGTTGAAGTTGATACTCTAAGTGTGTCTTTACATTCCTCTGTCTTTCTTAGATCTTGGACTGGTTTGTGCAGATTTGTTTGGCACTAAAACACATCCATGATAGCAACATTCTCCACAGGGACCTAAAACCACAGGTATTACTTCATACATCACATGATCTTCCCTCAGTGATGCTGTATTTTTATCTGTATTGTATAGCCTCATGATAATGATATTATGTCTTTTATGATGTCTACATAGAACATATTTTTGACAAAAGATGGGACTGTACAGCTTGGGGACTTTGGAGTTGCAAAAGTGCTGAACAGGTTTGTAAAATGTCATCTGACTGCAGATCTCTGTAGAGCCAAGATTAAAATGGAAATAGTAAATCATAATACAATCCGCTTTCTATTCTCTCATCATTTCCAGCACTGGAGAACTGGCAACAACATGCATAGGAACACCACTTTACCTACCACCAGAGATCTGTGAGAACAAACCATACAACAACAAAAGGTACTAACTTGATGCACTATGTTGTGTTTGTCTCATTTATGGTGTAAAGAGAGAGAAAGGATAGCAGAGAGAAGTACATTGAAAAAGAATATCAACATTGAAGTTAGTAGGTACTGGACGGGAGAATAGCGGGTCCACGGCATGAATCTGTCATCCTGACGTCAATAATTCCGGGTTACCTGTTAGACGAGAAAGCACAGAGAACTCCGGGAAAGAAGTTTAAGTTAGTAAATGCAATTATAGTACATGAATGTAAATGGATATAGATGGATAGACAGACTTACTATTTATTAATATTTATTATTGTTCATGTCTTAGGTTTTCATTTATAGGTTTTACTTGAATGGTTTTATGTAGCGTATTTATTGTAGTTTTATTGTAATTATTTTCTTCTTTACCTTGTGCCTTAATATGTTGTATAATATGTTATCTTAACATGTTTATTTAAGAAGACGTGCAATATTCAACTATGTGCAGTATGAAACTCACCTACCTCATTGGATACTTATGTTATTGTGTTCACTGTTTGCATTTTTTGGTCCTGTCACTGTGTCTGTCATGTATGTTGTTTATGTGCAGCTGTATTCAGCACTTTTAGCCAAAGACAAATGTCCTTCAGGACAATAAAGTATACATTTAAAGTATGCATGTAAATTAAGCAACATGTCAAGGACAACAATGGCCATAAGTCCAGGACTCAACCATTCAATAACTGATAGTCTAATATGTTGTGTTTTTAAAAAATATAATAATAACAATAACTTTATTTATATAGCACCTTCCATACATAAAATGCAGCTCAGAGTGCTTTACATTTTAAACAATAAAATAAGAAAAAAACAAGTACAACAAGTAAAATTCAAAAGCATAGAGGAAAAAAAAAACTTAAATAAGAGGTAAAAGTTAAAAAGATTAAACAATGAAACTATATAAAAATAAGTTAACACAAGATTAAAAATACAGACTAATTAAAAGCTTTGCTGTAAAGGTATGTTTTAAGTTATTTAAATATGTCCACAGTGGTTCCCCATATAGTTTACGAGATCAGGGTGTTCCACAGTTTTGGTCAACGTATTCTCATCCTCTATTCGTATAATATGGATATGAATTTAAAAAATATGATCTTGGTGGCCATGCTAACTTTCTGAGCGAAGTAGAATCTCGCTTGAATGAGAGCATGGGTATACCCAGTGTAGCGGCCCATTGGATTTATAGATCAAGACGCAGAGAGTTTCAAACGGTTGTCCATTTATTTATTTCTCTCAACGAGCACCATGAAAACTACAGAATAAAACAGAAAAAATACAAAATGCTTCTCTGTAGTTTCACAAAGAATTCACACATAAATCATGTTCACATATTAATCATGTTTACACCCAATACAAATCATTTTAACCAACTAATACCAATGAAATGTGAAATGAAATGTTTGTAAGCTATTATGACAAGTGTATCACATGCTTCTTATAAATGAAATACACTATATTATAATTGTTCCAGAAAGAATATATTGCTTTTATCCTGACATGTGCAATTAACTAATAAACAAGTAATGACATTCTCATTTCTTAATCAATATCTTATCTAATAATAATACACACTCCACATTTTTCATACCTCATTCCGCTCTCCAAAGGCGCTAATTAAAGAGTTTCCGCCTTCAGCTAGCATGCTCTCTAGCTCGACACACACACCTCACAGTTCGGAGCTCTTAGAAATAACAGGTACGAACAATACAAAAATAATAAGGTAAATCACAATGTAAACTCTTTCCTAACAAGATTCAAACAGATGAACATGATAAATAACTAGTGTGTTTACAAGTTTTTACCGTTCCTCCGACGATGCCTGAGCACATCATTGAGAGTGTAGCAGGAAATGTAACATCACCAAAAACCTCAGAAGAAGAAAACTGCGCTCTTCAAAATAAAAGCGGAACAGACCACAAGGTGGCACTGTAGGCTTACAATGTCTTGTTAACACATGAAAACAATACTGTGTAGGAGAATATTAATGCAATTTATCAGACATTTACACCCAGGCTTAGTGTCCAACAGCACTTTGGATTACCAATTGATAAAATTTATCTTTTTGTTTGTTTGTTTGTTTGTTTGTTTTTTATTTTTTAGTGGAACTAGGGACCAAAATGAGTCACCTTAAGAGATTATAATACTGATGACAATCTAGGGCAGCACTTCAGGCTTTAAAGAAGGCCTAAAGTGCTTGATTTAGGGTTAGGGTTAGACCCATTCTCAGTGATACATAAGGTATTTACACAACCCTGGATATTTGTTGTATTTTTATGATTATGCAACAGTAAGGGTTGGATGTATTGCCAAATGTAAAATCCAGTTTGATTAAATATATGAAAGTGACAAGTGTAAAGATTTAGAGCACACACATGTGAACACACACCCTAGAGTGCGTGTCTCATATTATTGAGGAAGACTTTTAAAGAAAGATGATTTCATATTAAATATCGTCAGCCACATCGTCATATGAAATATGAAATTAAATGAACAACTTCACACAGAGATAGAGGCGTTTGGAGTCAGGTTCTGACTAAAGACGGTAATTTGAAATGGAATGAAGCCCACTAAACAGTAGTCGAACACACCCCCAACACTGCTCTTCCCTCGACTTCCGCCATCAAAACCTGACAAAAACTTTTATTTACCTGGGAGAAATAATTTAATAGAATGGCTTTAATATTAACCAATCATATTTTTGATCTATCAAGGACATGTTCACGTTTCTGTGTTGCTAAATGATAAATATATCATTCAAAGAAAACCTCAAACTGAAAAATGTAACAACATTTGGGCGGTGAGTTTTCTGGTCTACTCACCGGAATTATAAAATTAAAATACATGAATAAAAACAAGAATAAAATCTCATAAAATGTTGAGTAATAAAGTGGTTATAGTTAAAAAGAATAACACATTTTGTGACTATCTCACTACCTCCTGTGAGACTGGGTTGGTCTAAACTTTATAATCCAGGTTTACATGTAGTTAGATGTAGTTTCAATGTAGACACTCGTGGGATCGCTGGTGTGTCTGGCTGGTGGAGCGATGAAGTAGACGAAGTGTAGTACTTCCTGTCCCAGATTGTCTCAATGAAATATAAAAACGTGGGAGGGGCCGGAGGGAGGGGGGGGGGGTTCCCTTCTGGGAGCGCATGACATCACTGGGAATGCCTACTGATGTAAACTCTTGTTTCACAGCCCTGTTATTATCCTCATAGTGTGTATCTGAGCTGCAGAGGCTGTAGACAACTATCAGCAGAAGATTTGAGACATGAACGTTTCTTTCTCTTTTTATTCCTCACAACAAGTAACATTCCCTGAGGCTCATGGGTAGGCTAAAGTAGCCACTCCTGCTAATGTCCAAAACAGCAGAAACAAAACGTATTTCTCACTCGAAGGTGAAATAATTCAAACCAATGGTCATATCATTCACCCAACATTTTGTTGATTTATCCAGGACGCTTTCTTGTTGTTGTGTTAAGAAATGTTGAGGATATAAATAAAATCAGTGAATTATCTTTCTGGGACTTATAAAGACACAACAGGGGTAAAATTTCCTGGTTAAATGTTTAATAATATAGCGTTTATATTTTTAAAGTAATATATAATATTCGTAGATTATTGGATTTTAATCAATAGATTAAACTTTGGGGCTATTTTAAGACTTGGTTCCGCAGAGGCAAAGATCCCTCATGTTACTGCATGTATTTAAATTCATATGATATCGTACGAAAAGTAGTGCACAACTTTTCGTACGATATTGTAACACCTGAAAATATATTTTATGTTACAGTAACATCTATTTACATTTTGTATAGTGTTTGCAGTAATATGCAGTTACTTTGGTTCAGCATGTGTAATTATACCCGACAGCAGGGGGCAGAGTGAAACTGTCTAAAAGTACTGCCAGCTAATTAACAGCAGAAGAAGTTTGTCTGGGTTGTGAGACAGAGCTCAGGTACTGACACGTGCGCCTGGTGCTGTATCGACAGTTTGTTTTATATGTTTTGCCAGTCCTGCCAGTGAGCAATAAAGGTGAACTCTTTCCACAACATTTTATCGAACGGTGTAATAATATCATACGAATAGAGGATGAGAAGGGCCTGTGCTGAGGCATATATCATGAGAGCAGCTTCTCTCTTTCTTTGTGGAGCTTTGAACGTGATCAAATGATCAGCTGTGGAGGATCTCAGGCCTTTCTGTGATTGGATATTTTAAAAAGTCTTAGATGTATGAAGGTGCTATACCATTAAGAGCTTTGTAGGTAATTAAAAAGACTTTAAAATCATTTCTAAAAGAAACAGGAAGTCACTGGAGTCAGTTAAAATGAGAGTGATGTGATCTCTTAGTTCACATAATGTTGGGTTAAAAATGGTCGTACTTTGGCAACATTTTTCAGGTTGAAGAAAGCTGTCTGGATCACTTTATTAACATGGGGTTTAAATCTAAATATCTAAAACTATTTTTCACTTTCTGGTGATCCAGGCTCCTGAACTTACTAAAAATTGTATTTCTCTTTGATTTTGTCCCAATCAAAGTATTTCAATTTTGTCCTCATTCAGTTTTAAAGAGTTTCCACTCATCTACTTACTTATGGAGGCCAGACAGGCAGTCATGAAGGCCACGGGCGTCGAAGTGGGGGGAGAAATTGGAATGGTGCACCAGGGCCCCAAGCACAGGGGGGCCCTGGGCTTTTGTTTAAATATATCAGTTATAAAAAACAACATCATAAATATTAAAATAAAATCAAAGTTGCTATGAAAGTTCAATAATAAGGTTGCTTTAATCAAATTAAGACTGTCTGAGACTACCTGCACCCCCTTGCAAAAATGCAGAATGGTTCATTCCGCCTGGTAGGACTCGCTAACGGTTGCTAACTTTTTATAAACAGTCTATGGTTGTTAAGCGACTCATTCCTACACAGTGCTCTATGCAGTAATGTTTCTCTCTCAAAGAGTAAATCAGGCTGCCAGAAGAGAAAGGAGAGAGAGGAGAAGGAAAGAAGCAAAGACTAGGCAACCAGATGCTTACAACTTTTTTTTCAGGGACAGGTTAGTTTATCCCAAATGTTAAAGCCCATTATGATAGATGAAATACCAAGGTTTTAATCAGACCTCCCAAGATTGGCGTGAGATCGCATCCCAATCAGCTGAAGGGGGTTCCTAGGTTACTTTTTTGAAGTAACCTAGGAAGTAAATTATAACAGTTGTGTTATAGTCTACTTTGGGGGTCATTAATTAGGCCTTGTGATCTCCAATACTGTGAGCTCAAACTGAAAACAACACAATTCACAAACCACAGTAAAACATCTTAAGGGTAGAGTATAGTGTGTGTTTGGGGGGCGGCGGGGGTGGGTCTAGGGTGGGGTGGGGGGCCCTTCAGGAGGCTTATGTATGGGGGCCCAGAATTTGGTGCTACACCCCTGGTGAAGGCTGTCTGGGTTTGTTGGCTCAGCAGGGATTTATTATTGGGTATCATCTACGTAATATATTGGAGTGTTGTCAATAAACTTAAACCACTCAATCTCAATGTCTAAGTTATTTTTTTTTCAGCAATGAAACTGAGATACGCAGAGAACTGATCCCATCCTGTCTGTTTGTCTGCTCTCTCCTCTGACTTTCAGTGATATTTGGGCCCTTGGCTGTCTCCTGTATGAAATGTGCTCTCTTCAGCCTGCAGTAAGTATTCTGTGTGTGAGATGTTTACTAATTCATGTAGATTTAATGATCTGTTGTGTAGGACTAGATGTTGATATCCCTTGTTACATACATACATGAGGCACCACTGAGACTATGTGGGAAGGTCAAGTAAGTGATGGCATCCTTGGGTTATCAAGTGGGCGCCCTCCTTCTTGGGTGTTTCACTGATAGACCCACGACACCTCCAGAGGGTTCAGCAGTGAATCCCAGCGTCCCAGGTTCACCCCCTAGATGCCATGGACTCATTTGAGAATGAGCCACATTTGTGAAGATGCTCTTCACAAATTTGAAGGGATCTTTGTAGAAACACGATCTTGTTTGCTCCTTCCTTTTGCGCTTCCTCAGTAGGTTTTCAGCTCTCCTCAGTGTAGCAAGCCTGCTCTGGATCTCTCCCTTCAACAGGTTTATGCCCTCCTCCTCCTCTGTGGCCTTCCTCCACTGCTTCTTCAGCTGCCTCCTCTCCTTGACCAGGCGATCTATTTCTGTCTGCCTTCTGGACTTACTGGGGATAGACGGAGTAGATTGTTTGCCTTCGACCACTCCGAACCGTTCCACTCCATAAGCATAGATTAGATCGCCCAATCTCTCCAACTTCTTCATGGTGGTGCCTCTGATCCCTTCTAGGATGTTGCAGAGATCAGTGTTGACCTCCTTCCACAGTGTCTTATTGCAGGATTTTGGCCACTTGATTAATGGCTTTTGGCCCTGGATCTTCTTTTCCGCTGCCGGGCGTAATGGGTTGGGTTCAGGTTGCTCTCCCGTGCCTAGTTCTTCCTCCTCTGGGACAGGGGTGTTGATGTCCTGCAGGCTGTGGATTGTGTCCTGCTGCTGAACTTCAGTCGACTGACTCGACCTGCTTCTCAGAAAGTAACTGTCGATGCAATTTCCCTGTTGACCCTTCTTAAGGCACCCTTTTTTGCCTTGGTGTATTTTCAGGCCTTTGATGGAAGTAACCTTTGTCCAACCACATAAGCAGCTCTGGAGCTTGTGTCCTGCTGTAGTTGTAGCCTCAGGTATGCTGATCATCAATCTCATAGTCTGTTCCGTTCCTATGTCTGTACCGGGTTGTCTGACGATGAGCCATCTTCCGCCCCCGCTCTCGCCGGCTCAGGGGGTATTTTCTCTTTAGAATTTTTCTTAGCCATGTGTGGGTGGGACCCATACACCAATCGTGTTGGATCCCGCCACCATGGGTAGCTAGCCCATGGCGGCCCCGTTGGGGTCTATTCCCTCCTGCCAGCTGTCTTTCCAAGCTGTCGCAAGGTCTTTCCCTTGTTGTCAGCTGCCCTTTCACAGCAGTCATTGGTTCACCAGATGATCAGATCTGTTGTATAGGACTAGATGTTGATATCCCTTATTACATACATACTTGAGGCACCACTGAGACTCTGTGGGAAGGTCAAGTGAGTGATGGCATCCCTGGGTTATTAAGTGGGCGCCCTCCTTCTTGGGTGTTTCGCTGATAGACCCACGACACCTCCAGAGGGTTCAGCAGTGAATCCCAGCGTCCCAGGTTCACCCCCTAGATACCATCGACTCATAAACAGCATTGAAATGCTCTCTCACATACTGATTTAGATCTGTTCCCTGTATGTCTAATGGTTGACAAACAAAAATGGGTCATCTTTTCTTTCTTCCTTTTTCCAGTTTAAGGCTTGCAGTAGGGAGGAACTGTATCAGAAAATCATCAGTGGCTCATACTCTCCTGTGTCTGATCACTACTCTCAAGAACTGCGTTCTCTCTGGGCTCAGCTGTTGAATTGTGACCCTGAAGAGAGACCCTCAGTCAGCAGCATACTGGACAGACCTTTCCTCTGCTGTAGGATACAGAAGTTCCTCACACCACAGGTGAAGAGCACGGTCGGTTTGATGCAGTCTGAATTTACATAAAGGAAATCGTATTCAGTCACAAATCATTTATTCTCTACTCATTCCAGATCATTGTTCAGGATTTTGGCCCTGATTTTCTTCACAGGGCAGGTAAGGAAACTCTTAATCTCTATAATCACATATCTGCATAGAAATGGAGAATCTGTTGGCAAGGAACAATATTTCAATATTGAAAGCATTTAGGTTTCCATGTACGTGTTGGGTTTACTGTAAATAATGTTTGATGGGAGTAAAAGGGGCAGAACTCATTGGACCAAGTGTCATCCGGACCTAAATCAGCAAAATGTATTGTGTGGACGTTCGACCCTTGTAACTTGTCCTTACCATCTACCAAGTAGAAAAACGTACCGTAAACAATTACAGGTGGCCAGGTTTTGGCCTGGATATACAGTGTAGCTGCTGGCCACATATATAAGTATGTATGTGTATATATATACACGGTCGCCCATAAAGTTGGAATAATTTAGTTTTCAGACACATACCTTTTTTTATTTTGTATTTATACACATCAGTAATCACCTTTGACCAGGTATAATGAGATTGATCAATACAATTTTGAGAATATATACACTTTATCTATCAAGAATAAATCACATTGTCACAATAATTTCATATAAAGAGGTAAAAAATATTTTATTGCAACTTTATAGGCAACCATGTATATCTAACTGTGCAGAGATTCAAAACAATGGGACCATTTAAAAAAATTATAAATACATTTAAAAAAGAAACTTAAACACATTCCTCACCTGTGTGTTCAGATCAGCAGGTGGATGAATACGTTACACCCCAAAAACATTCTTTGGAAATGTAGACAAATTGTTTGCAAACTGATATAAACTAAAAAAATAAAAACATTTTAAAAAAATAAAATAAAAAAGCGTGATGCTTTGTGGAACAGACCCTATTTATGACTCACTACTTTGTTGAGTAGAGCTACACTCAAACCAGATTACAGTACAATCCAGTGTACCTACAGAGCAGTTGATCTACACTCACCTCCCATAAACAGCCTACATGTCAAGTATTATGTTTAACTGGAAAGACTCAAATTTTCCAACCTTTTGATCATCTGTGATGTAAACACCTAACAACAATCTCTATTTCCATTACCATTAGTGTTGTAGTTAGGTAACTTTGACACAAGTTTGTAAAAGTTAATATCCTGTCATGCTGTTATCCTGCAGCTAACAAGACTAACAAGACTAGGCAGGTCAAAAGCTAGTATATGACTGAACTGTCTAAGTGTGAATGGCCAGTTTGTTGAAGATCCCAAGTCAGTGGTTTTGTCTATAATGGGAATTCCTGGATATTAAAGGCGTATCTGAAATGTTGTGTAGTGCTATCAGTGATATTTTTTCTTAAAGGTAGTTTAGTAACATGACATGGTTAAGCTATGAGTAAATAATAACAGGGTTATAAATGCAGTTGTAAGAACAATATATTTGGATAATTGGTTTTAAAGAGAACCTATTTTAATTCAAATTATTGACATGACTGCATACTATGCAATGTTGTAAAAGCATATTAATGCAATCATAATAAACATGAATAAAATAAACAATAACAATACAAGACAACTTAGAGAACAGGAGAGGCTTTGGAAGGTAGTTAAGAGTAACATAAGATATAAACATATAAGACATGAGCTTTTAATTAGTAAACATTAATTATTACCTATATGGCACAGGAGGCTCACAGAGCTGTAGAGCTCATGGTGGGCTGCTACAGTCTACACCTGTTCTTACTCTCTCCCAGTAGGACTGGAAGTCTCTCCAAGTCACTAAGAACTAAGAACTTTGGGATTATTTTTTATTATTTTTCCAAAATATTGGTCTCTAAGAGTTTGAAAACCTCATGTATTGTGCCAGTGCCTAAACAAGCAAATGCTCGTGATCTTAAAGATTTTAGGCCCATAGCCCTGACTTCCCAGATCATGAAATCTTTTGATAGAGTGGTCCTTGGGCATTTTAGAAGGCAGGTTTCTGCATACCAGGATCCACTCCAGTTTGCATATAGGAGGGGTGTTGGTGTGGATGATGCTCTACTTTATATGCTACACAGAGTCTATAGCCCCTTGGAGTCAGCCGGTGCATCTGCGAGAATCTTTTTTTTCAATTTCTCAAATGCTTTTAATACAACTCAGCCACATATTTTAGTAAAGAAACTGCAGGATTGGAAAATAAATAATAACACAATTGCATGGGTAATGGAATACCTCACATCCAGACCTCAGTTGGTGATAATTGGTGACGTGGTATCCAAAACTATTTTAACCAATACTGGAGCACCACAGGGTACAGTGTTTTTATTCACCCTGTATACCTCGGACTGGAGGTCAAGTTTGGTCTCTAACTGCCACTTACAGAAATTTTCGGCACTTGTTGGTTGCATCACGGGTGACAACCATTTATCCTACTTAAAGGAAATCAACAGCTTTGTCAAGTGGTGTAATAAAAAACACCTAATTTTAAACCTAAATAAGACAAAATAACTTATTATTGATTTTACAAAGAAAAAGACACCAGTGACTCCTGTACTCATCAGTGATGTGGCTGTTGAGGTGGTCCCCTACTACAAGTATCTTGGCGTCCTTGTGGATAACAGGCTGGACTGGAAAGAGAAAACCCGAGCCATTTTTACAAAAGCCCAGTCCAGTCACTTTTAAATGTGTTTTATCAAAGTATTTTTGCTAGTGTGCTTTTTTATGCTGTTGTCTGCTGGGGGTCGGGGGTTGAAGTCAGAGGACAGAAATAGGATCAACAAGTTAATAAAAAAGTCAGGATCCATCAATGGTTTGTCTCCTGATTTCCTAGAGGAAGTCATGGAGAAGAGAGCAGGCAGGAAACTCAGTAGCATCCTGCACAATAAAGACCACCCATTGTTTGGTGTTTTCAGTGAACTGAAGAGCTGCTTTAGTGCCAGACTAGTGATGCCAAGGTGCTCTACGGAGAGTTTTAGAGGCTCCTTTATACCTGGTGCAGTGAAGTTTTTTAATGAACATTGCTGTTGACTGCTGAGTGTTGTGGATTGTTGCATTGTTTGATGGATGTTGATGTGGTGCTTTGCACTTAACTTGTACTGCCTGAGTCTGTATGTTTCCTTCCTGTATGTTGGCTGTTTTTGTGAGGTGACATTTAATTTCCCCTCCAAGGGATTAATAAAGTACTTCTTCTCTTCTTCTAATATTTTTTTTTAGATTTTTTTAAAGACTTTTATTGAGTTTAAACAAACAGAACAACATGCAATACCCCAAATCCAGACAGCTGTACAGCACACCCACCAGAAGAGAGAGGGAGAAAAAAAGAAACAAGTAAAGAAATAAAGAAAATAGAATAAAATAAAAATAAATAATAATCATCGTCGACGTCGTCATCATAAGAATAATGACAATCATCGAATAAGATTAAATAACAAAAATAAAGGGGAAAAAAATAAAAAAAATTACCATATTAGATATAGTGACTAATCGAATGAGGTTAAACAGAACACTGTCTCCGGTCCTCTCTATTCATGACAGTTTGGAGCAACCAGTCATCAGTAACCTTATCATGTGTGTCCCATGATTGGGGATGAGAGGTGTCTTCCACTCAGACAGGAGCCTCCCCTTAAGTCTTTCAAGTCTGCTGGTAGATAATCAAGGGAAGGTGACTATAAATTCATGAACAACTCATCTTTTCTCCTTAAAACAGCCTGCAACCTCTCATGGAGGAGGGTGTTAAAAATCTCCCTGTAGCACAGGGTAACACTTGGCAGGGTGGTTTTGATCCATTTGTGCAAGAAGCACTTACAAGTAATTAAAAGGAGCTTATAAAGCAATTTGTATTGTGATGCAGGGTGATGTAATTTCCCAGAAAGCAGGCCTAAGACAAAAATACTGGGGTTCTTTTTAATTTTTCTCTTAAATATCCCACTAATCATCTGAAAAATAAATGTCCAGAATCTGGAAATTAGTTTGCACTCCCAGAAGCAATGGAAATATGTCTCCCTATCAGAATGGCATTTGATGCATAAAGGAGAAAGCGAGATAATTTTATGCAAGGTAACAGGAGTGATACATAGCCTATGGAGAACCTTTGGGTATTGGGTCTCCCTCACTCTCTTACATGTAAATGTAGCTCTGATCGGGTATAAAGCCATCTGCCAGTCATTTCCAATATATTTACTACCTAAATCTTTCTTATTTACGAGAAATATTTGGCAAATTGTATGTGTCACAGGAGCTGAGAGTCAAGTAAAAGGATGATATATGTTCCAAAATAAATCTCTCTATGTCACTACAACGGAGGTCATCAGAAGAAAAGGCAACCTGAGAAGATATAAAATACCTTATCTGCAGGTATATTATAAGCAGACTCCATAGAGAATGTGGGGCACAAGCCCAGGAGTCTCTCTCCTAAGATATGTAATACTCATGTAACCATAGCCAGAAATGACAACCCATATCTGTAGGTAACTGCTATGCTTAGAGTCTCTGTCTAGGTTTTTTGCCATGCCAAATACATTTTGACAATGCCTTTACTAAATCCTGGCTTATTTTCCTAGGTAGGTGCAGAGTAAGCATCCGCAAGTGTTATATAAAAGCCGGTAGAGGATATCACTATACATTTAACACCAGTGTGTAGTCGAATATTTTCAGTGAACTGTTCTAAGACCAAAGCAAAAAGGAGTGGGGTAAGTGGACACCCCTGGCGAAAGTGTGTGTGTGTGTGTGTGTGTGTGTGAAAGTGTTCAGATCATCGTCCATTAGTAATGACAGTGGCTGTTGGAGACTGATACTGTATATGGTTTCAGAACATCCTCTCCTATTTTGTCAGCCAGGTTTCTCAATCAATCAATCAATCAATCAATCAATCAATCAATCTTTATTTGTATAGCGCCAAATCACAACAAAGTTATCTCAAGGCACTTTACACATAGAGCAGGTTCTAAACCGAACTCTTCAGGTTTAATTTTAAAGAGACCCAACATTCACACATGAGCAGCACTTAGTGACAATGGAGAGAAAAAACTCCCTTTTAACAGGAAGAAACCTCAGAACCAGAACCAGGCTCAGAGTGGGAGAACATCTGCCTCGGTTGGGGTAGAAAGTAGAGAGGAAGGGTTAGGGTTAGGGTTTCTCTGGACTGGTGTACTTCCACTGCAGGTTTTGCTCACTCAGGTTGTAATTGGTAGTTATTAAGCCATTTTTGCTTTGTCTTTTAGTTCATTCACAGCCAAAAAAAAGGTTCCTGTTTTTGAAAATGTTTAGTCCTTAATATATATATTGATTTGTTTAACAGGGTTGTTTCAAATTATGAAACTGTTTTCATTTTTCTGTAGTCTAGATCTTTTCTGAAAAATGAGCACATTGGTTTTGGGTTGGTTGACTATCAGGATATATATATGTGTGAATATATGTCACAGCTGTGACATAGAGATTAATTTAATAATTAGAGTAATATACAGGTGATATAGTCATTTGCAAATTCAGATTTTTTTTGGGTGGTCCATTATTGATTTACAGTTTGAAAATGAGCATAGCATAAGATGGTTCACCTGGGAACAGTATGATATTAAGATATCACATTTTCAAATAAATGTTGCTCTCCTGACTTTATTGGTCATACAGGACACCTTGACTGAAATGTTTAACATTCAATAATCCCTTTGACAAATTATTCTAAACTGTTAAATCTCTTTCATCACTCACCACAGCAAAGGATCTATGCTCTGTCCCTGCATCCTGCAACTGTCTCTGACTCACTCTCATACACCTAGATGTCAGCAGAGGTGGTGGAGTAATAATTATTTAGTGAGCAGTAGCTATTCTTTCATGTTTATAATCAGAACAAATTATACTGAATATAAATACAGGGTGTCCATAAAGTCTCTTTAAAATTTAACACATTTATTACAAAAGCAAATGAATAGATACATCTGTAGAAATCATTAGAAAATGAGTTGCACATTAGTTGCACGAAGCATCAAAACGGTACTCGATTTCTTGCCATGTTGGCTGTAGCAGACTCATTAATGGCATTAGTGATGTTTAACTTCAGGTTGTTGATGTCCCGTATCTTTGTTCAATACACGATATCTTTAACATAACCCCATAGTCTGCGTATTTTTTTTCAATAAACCATGATACACATTGTGCCTTTTCTTGAGGAGAAGCCATTTTTTAGGGGTTTATTTAACAAAACCTATTTTATCAACAGAGTACCTGAAATACACAAATGCAATGTGATTTAAAACTTTGATAACCTACATAGAACAAATCTCATCAATTGCTTTTGTAATGATTTTTTTAAATTGTAAAGAGACTTTTGGACACCCTGTATAACTGACTGTAAAGTACCAGTCTGTGAAACTAGAAATTTACCCAAAGCCCTCAGCAGCAGGCCAAAGATTGCTCCTCAAAAACTAGAATATTTGTCAGTTTTATGAGCCAGTTTATAAATTAAGCAGCTCCTGTCAATAAGAGACTCAGGTGTAGTTAGCTGAAGTTAACTGATTACTAACAGTGATGACTTAATTTACTCTTCTTTATGTCCAAACATCAAACCAAGAGCCTGTCAGCTAAAAACAGACCAGTCCTCTACAGTAACTATCAAATAATAAAAACTAACCACTCTCCTCATCTTTTCACTGACGTAGCAAGTGTGTCATGGATCATGGAGTTTCACTGATTTGGGTTTTCTTTCAATAAACAAGCGGAATGGATTTAATAATGAAGCACTGACACAGCGCTCTGAAAACAGCGGATAGACTGATGTACTGATTTTTGTCATAATAGAAGTGATAACTAAAACTAATAATAAAAAACAAAAAACCTTTACATTATTATTTCAGCGTGAGAAATAGCAGTGTGGCGAGAGTGCATGTGAAAACGGCCAATTGCGTGAACTCACTGATTGCGTCAGAGTTGACAGCTCTGTGTACCTTAGGAAAAATACAGAGGTGACCTCAATGCTGGGTACGGCTATACACGCAGGCGTTTCACATTCAGAGGTTTGAGGCTTAGCTGCAGGGTTGAGTGGAGGTGTGTGGGGAAGTTTATTTGTGCTGTTGAACATAACTGCTGTGAAACTATCAGAAAATAACGTTGTATTGATCTGATTCACCAGCTTTCTTACTGTCAGCGCTCCCTTTATTCATTCACTCTCTAGCTCGCTCAAGCACAACTAACACAACAGCGTCCTGTAGCCGCTTACTGACAGATTAACTCTGTCCTCCATTCAGTGTCCAGACCTTCATACAGAACAGAGAGGAGGAATAAAATAGCAGTATTCCTGCATTGAACAGACTCTCAGAGGAGAGCAGGGCAATGACAAATAGCAGCATAGGCTAACGTTAGCTGCTCCTCTCCTCTGTCTCAGCAGGGCAGAGCTGAACCTCCATGCAGCAGAAACAGCTGTGGAGAGTTGTCATAACTTAACTCAGTCATTTAGATGCAGTAATGATCTGCTTGCTTCCAACCCCATTTTAACAATTTATTGATATTTGGAAATTGACTTGCGGGCTGCCCATGTCTGCTCTGTGTGTTTGTTGTGATAATAATGTAGAGTATCACGTTATATATTATTATTACTGTATGCCTTTGTTATTTTCATCGGATCTGCATTGATCTCATATATGGCCTTTCGGTGGTCCAATTGACAAAAAGTTGTATCAATGGAGAACTTTAATCCCTGTAAAGGCCTAACATTAATAACTTACTCTTTCATTCTCCTCTCCAGGAGAACTATTTAAGTACATAGTTGGAAAAGAGTCACAGGTGGCAGAAAACACAGTTCCTATTGTTAATGAGTATAAAGGGGGGGTGAAATGATGTGTTTTAAAATGTAAGTAAATGTTTAATTAATATCTTTATTACATTGCAGGTCCATCAACCACCTCTACTTCTGGTGCAGAATCTGGTTATGGCACCCAAGAAAGTAAGTTATGTGTTTTAGTTAAACCTAAAGAGAAGATAGCTACATTTCCTACTTTCAGTGCTCATAAATCACTCAGAGCACACGACAGTTTGAGGGGCCCCACAGCAGATTTTGATTAGGGCCCCCAAAGCTTTAAGATCGGCTCTGACCAGGAGTCACCAGGCCAGAATTTAAAATAATAAAATTCAGGGGCTTAAATGTCACAGTGAAATCACAGTTAGCTTTCATAACGTGATGTAGAGTGAGACAGGATGTATAGATGGAGTCTAGTTCCAAAAAAGGATTTGTTGAAAATAGATTTGATTGGACTACATTAAACCTCAAACACTTTCTTTGGAAATGTAAACAAACTGATATCCAAACATTGGGCCAGATGCAACAATATGTTCGTATTTTTCTTCTTAAATCTGTCGTACTTTTTTCATGAGGTGGAATTTACGAGTGTGCCACGTCGGATTCACCAAACACTCGTATCACCAGGAAACAGTCGTAAATGACCTTCATAAACATGATGAATCCCAGCTGTTCTAAATGAACGCGCGTTCCCGAGAATAGTAAATGAACATGAATGACGCCCCCAAAATACCATATAAGGTCAGACGACCGGCAGGTTGTGGAGAAGCTCCATTCATGAAAATGGCACTAAAGACTAAGAATAAGAACTTTACAAGCTCTCAGACTGAGGCCCCGCTCTCAGAAATAGATCAACAGAAACACAGATTATTATTTAGTGTTAGTGGAATTAAAGGTCCTGAGAAAGACAAAGAATGAGGAAAAATGACCCGTGCTGTGAACGCTGTCTCAGCTGTTGCACCGTCACAGAAATAAAAACAAAAATGACTGAGCATGAATTATGCCAGAGGATGTCATCAGCCAGGGAGTTAAACTATTACTTCAATAAGCACTATTTCAATTACATGAATAAAAGTTATTAATAAATAGTCAGTTTATATTGTGGGAAAGTAACTGTTGACAAGTCGCTTTGTAGTTTCGGCCGCTAATATTTATATTGTAAGCTTGCATTATATCATAGTTTCAATTGTCAATTCAAATGACTGATATATCTACCTAAATTGTTAAATAGCCTGCTTCTTTATACTAAATAGCCTAATAATTTTACAAACAGAGTAATGTCATCATGATTATGGATTCAGAAGTTCAATTTAATTAATGGGACATAGTATACACTTTCCCCCCCTTCTCTTCATCCCCTGTAGTTCACACCCATTACTCAGGGGTCTCTAAAATACTGACAATATAATATACACTCAGCCTGCGGATCGACATTATTCATTCCTCTGTTAAGTGGTAGTCAGCATACAGTGATGTTAAAAAGAAAATCCAAGTCAGTTGACTCCGAAGCTCAACTGCTGATGTTACACCTGCTGCCGGATTGCTGTCAGCACAGACCTGCTAACACCCGGGATGACAACGCAGGACAAGCCGGTAGAAGAAGTTGGAGATGAGGGTAACAGTTCAACAGCTCGACCTCTCTGTGAGTTTTGTGCTGATAAACTACAGCAGGTTACATCACTCTGTAGAGTATAGCTACCGTATCGTGCTTCGCTGTATTGTATCATACAGTGTTGTCATCATCATATCTTGCTTATCTAGTATATGATGTCACCCCCCCCAAAAAATGTTAGTTCCCCCGGCAAAGGCTATTTGTACCAGGGGTGCAAATAGACACTCCGTTATCATATCTTGCTTATATAGTATATATAAGCTTTGGAGGACTGCAGGTTGGTTGTGCGTGAGAGGTACGACAGGTCTGCACCATTCGTACATTTTGTTCGTACCTAAGAGAAAATCCAAAATACGAGGAAATTGGTGAATGTGGCAAATGGTTGAAGAACGAATCTGTGCGTACGAGTGGTTCTTGCATCTGGCCCATTGATTAAATAAAAAAATTGCCAAGTGTCCTTCCCCTGTTTTCATACAGTAGTTCACTCAG
This sequence comes from Scomber scombrus, assembly GCF_963691925.1. NCBI lineage: Eukaryota > Metazoa > Chordata > Actinopteri > Scombriformes > Scombridae > Scomber > Scomber scombrus. Next base: position 36,283,796 of record NC_084970.1, on the reverse strand, counting down.
CTTGCTTTGTTGTACAGATTCCTTATGCAACTCACCACACATTTGAGAAACAAACATAAAACTAGAAAAACCTGTTTGTCATAAAACACGTCCGACTCTAAAATGCTGTTTTTTCCCTTCACATTCCAGTGTAAGTGTGCAGCCAACGCAGTCTAATGACGAAATCCGCTAAATTTGTCCACAGCGTTAAATATATGATATATATATATATATATATATATATATATATATATATATATATATATATATATATATATATATATTAGGGCCGGGACTTTAACGCGTTAATTAAGATTAATTAATTACACAATAATTGACACGTTAAAAAAATGTACGCATTTTAATCACACTTATTTTTGCACCGCGGAACGTTTCTCACTGGATGAGTTTCAGGCGGACCGATTAAACTGGAGCACCAACTAGCGTAGTTCAGACAACAACAAACCACAGTGAACATGAACAAAGTAGCTGATGAGACCGCTTTGGTTGGCCCCGTGGATGGGAGTGTGGATAAGAGCATGGTTGTGTGCAAGCTATGCAACAAGGAATTCGCATATCACCACAGCACATCGAGCCTCAAGTATCACCTCAATGCAAAACATATAGCAGCTAGCATGGACGCTAGTGTGGTAGCTAGCTAATTTCTGAAATGTACTATATTTCTAAATATGCTATTGCTACACTTAATGGCAAAAATTGCACTGGTCTGTTGGACTTGAACAAAAATAAACAATATTTTTGTTGCTGAAGCTTATGTATTCAGTCATTATTCAATCGCATACTAAAAATCCATGTAAAAGAAATTACTTCTCACTGTTCTCAGGTCAAATATTTATATGCTATTAAAATGCGATTAATTTCGATTAATTAATTACAAAGCCTCTAATTAATTAGTTGTTTTTTTTATCGAGTCCCGGCCCTAATATATATATATATATCCTTTTATTCACAGTGGAGATTTCAATATTTTAAAGTATTTCTCAGCATTAAAATGAATGTTTAACAGGGGTATTCAATTAAAAGTCACTGAGATGCAATTTGTGAAAATGTATCTCAAATGAAGGTCCAGAACATCATCATGTCTGTGTTAATTTTCATTGTAGTTCCATTAGTATCTATGTCTAGTGGGCAGATTGTAGACAGTCAAATAAATACAGTAGAATTCATTTATTAGTATTTACACTCAACTGGTGGGATTCAAATAAATAATAAAATTAAAAAAAATAAGAATAAATTAAAACTGCAAGCAGTGTCGAAGGGCCCTCGCACATCCCATGCACGTCGGGCTGTGGCGCAGTCGGAGGGCGCGCAGGTAGAGGTCTTCATACGCAGGAACGTCAGTGCTTGTCGCAGTCGCAGGGCATTGACAGCAGCCATGTAAAGATCTTTGCTCCTGCTGCTTCAATGGAACATTGTGTGATGGGGTTAATGTCTCCACTAGATGGCAAACCAAGAGCAGAAATGAAACTGGATAAGTTATTCATATAATGGTCGACTTTCTGTTGGAGTTAAGGTATGGGTCCAAGAGGCTTTTTTGTGCGTCTGGACATGATACATAGGCATTATCGATTTCATTTTTTTATGTCAATGTGGAAGGCGGGGCTTAAACTTTGAAATCTTCCAGGGGGCGCTGTGGAGTCATCTTCTCACTTAAAAATCCCAAACTTTGTCAGTAGTCAATATGTGTGACTGTTGACGTATGTGTACAATTTGGTGAGTGTAGGAGTTTGTGAAAATGTACAAAATGGATAAAGGCACTAGGGGGGCGCTATTGAGCTGTTGTGCCACGCCCAGGGGCGGTTATGGTCTCAAATTAAAGTGCTCCTGAGTGTGAACCTATGTGGGCAGTTTGGTGATTCTGTGAAGACTGGAAAGTCCTCTAAACGCAGAGGGAAAAACGGAAAATTGACGCAGGAAATGCACAATAACTCACTTCCTGTTAGAGCGAAAATTTTGAAAAAATTAATTTGGGGGTTTACCCATGAGTGCTATGAGTACTGTGAGTTTCACGAAGATCAGGCAAAGTTTTTGGTCACATGACCTGCTGTTAGGGGGCGCTATGGAGACCCCTTGCCATCCCCACCCCCAATGATGTTGAAATTGAAACGTCTTCACCAAGAGTGACATTTCACGCACTGCCTGTATAAACATCCGACAATGTATGGAGGAGTTATAAGGAGTTGTTTGTTTATACAAACAAACGACTGCCACGCCCACATGGTATAACGTAGGTAAAATCTGTCATCAAGTTTAAATGATCAAGGTATGAGGATGATACAGTTCCAATCTGAAGTCTCTGGAGTCAAAACTGTAGGAGGAGTGCGTAAAAGTACGAGGCCTGAAAATGGGGAAAACGGCGGAAAAAATGCACCTGTGATCCAACATGGCCGACTTCCTGTTGGACTTAGGGTATGGGTCCAAGAGGCTTTATTGTGCGCCTGGTCATGATATATAAGAATCCTAAATTTCGTTCATGTACGTGCATTTAGAAGACGGGGCTTCAACTTTTAATGTTCTAGGGGGCGCTGTAGAGTCATCGTGGCACTGAAAAGGTTGGGCTTATACCAAAAAATAATATTCGTGAGTCTTGACGAGTGTGTCCAATTTGGTGAGTTTTAGAGTTTGTCAGTACATACTAAGTGGGAAAAGGCATTAGGGGGCGCTACTGAGCTGTTGGGGCAAAATGTTGGGCTTTTGTGGTATCAGATGAAAGAGCTCATGATTTGAAACCTATGTGGCAGGTTTCATGATTCTGTGAACATCATAAAGTCCTCAAAACAGTCCTCGAAAAATTAAAATCGGTGCACGCCACGCCGCGTGGTCAACTTCCTGTTTGGTAAAAAAATTCCACAAAATTAATTTCCCAATGATCCGATGAGACCTATGACATATAGAAATTTCAAGCCGATCCGAGAGGATTTGTGGTCACATGACCCGACGTGTGGGGGCGCTAGCGAGTCCCCTTACCACGCTTGCGTCCAATCACGTTAAATTAAATAAATTTTTACCAGCTGCGACGTGTGTGCAGAATTTCATGAGTTTTCATGCAAGTTCAGGCTGCCAAAAATGCGCTTGAAGTGGCGGCATAAGAACGTGAAAAATAATAATAATAGGAATCCTGGCAAAAGCAATAGGTCCCTCACTGACTTGTCAGTGCTTGGGCCTTAAAAAAGAATAAGATGGTGCGCAGGTGGTCGACTGGTTAGAGCGCATGTCATATACGCAGCCGACCCTGGTTCGAATCCCGATCGGAGGTCCTTTGCTGGATGTCACCCCCCCCCCCCCCCCCCCCCCCCCCCCCCCTCTCTCTCTGTTTCCTGTCGGTCTACTGCTAAATAAAGGCGGCTATGCCAACAAAATCTTTGTGATTGGCTGACCGGAGAACCTGCTCAGAAGTATTTTCCTCTGTTACCATGTTAATGTTTTCTTTAACTAAAACACAAGAGTGTTAACTGTGATAACTCAGCAATAAGATTGTTGTAATTAATTCATTAATGTTCAGGCCATCAGTTCGAATGATCTCTCCTGTGAATTAGGTTTTTTTGTGAGTTTGTGACATCGGAGGCTGGAGAAGGACATTTTGTAATCACATTACATTTACCTGTAACGCGTTACAGTGTCTACAGTCAGTAATCACATTACAGTTACTAAACAAAGAAATGTGGCATTACATTGCGTTACATTAGTTCTTCATTATTATGTATAAATTGGGCAGATAAAAAAATTGTCAAAGGAGCTTTTCATGCACGCTTGTGGTACAACAAAAATCCTGATTGATCGTGATCAGCGATCACTTAAACCAGTGGTTCTCAACCGGGGGGGACACTCTCCCGGGCGGGCGTGAGCACAGGACGATAGGAGGAAAAAATCACAAAAGATCACGGACTCACTGACAGAGAGAGATGCAGAAGATTCCCCCCATGTCGAAATGTCTACCAATTACAACAGAGGGTAGTATTTTGAACCTGTGACACGACGTCAGTGCTACTATAAAGCCTGATTTATGCTTCTGCATCAGAACGACGGAGTAGCTACCTACGCAAAGCTCTCTGCGTAGAGGCAGACCCCTACGCCGTAGCCTGACGTGCACCTCCAAACAATCCTAACTACGCGTCACGTCAACGCGGACTGCAAGGACTTTGATTGGTCTGCTCAAAACGTCAGCTCCTCCGGCAGTTGCTTTTTCCGGTCTTTCTTCCTGCAACACCGCCATTATTATTAATAATGAACAAAAGGTATGTGTTTTCTGTTATTAGCGCGCATAGCGCAATGCTTATTTTGCATTTTGCAATAATAAAAAAAAAAAACATAGCGCAATGCTACATGCTACTGTGACCGGAAGTAAACAAGGATACGGATATGACTCCTCTGAAACCACACTAACAGTCACACCCTCTAGCGGCATGGCGGTGAATTGCTGAGCAACGCGTTCCCTCGACGCAGAACTTCGAAAGTAATACGCAGAAGCCTAAATCAGGCTTAAGCGTCCGCACACAGACGTAGTGTTGCCAACTCTTAGCGACTTTTTTCCTGAAAAGCGACTAGCGGCAAATTTAGCGACATTTTCTGGTGTTATTGGAGAGTTTTCTGATGTTTTGGAGACTCTGACATGAAAGCATGTATCACACTGCAGTTACTGTCCTCAACGAGCAGCGGGTGCTGGCGTGAGCCCCTCCCCCGTCCCAAGGCACACACAGGCGGTCAGGTTCACAGTAGCCTCACACAGCAGTCCCAGCTACAGTCAGAGCAGAGAGGAGACCTACACCACTCCACCTCCAGACTCAAGCACTCAAAACGAAATGCCGCAATCGTGCACAAATCGAGGATGATTTGAGGCTACGTTTTGCACCAAAAATCTTTGCAAGGCAAAGCAGGCTCAGGTCTCACATAAAACAACAGTAAGAACTCAGAGATATGTTTAATAGTGAAAGTAAGAGCATTTCCACACGCACAATGCGAAGGGAGCTCAAGGGATTGGGACTGAACAGCTGTGTAGCCTTAAGAAAACCACTAATTAGTGAGGCTAATCAGAAAAAAATGGCTTCAATTTGCAAGGGAGCATGAAGATTGGACTCTGGAGCAATGGAAGAAGGTCATGTGGTCTGATGAGTCCGTATTGACCCTGTTCCAGAGTGATGGAAGCATCAGGGTAAGAAGAGAGGCAGATGAAGTGATGCACCCATCATGCCTAGTGCCTACTGTACAAACCCGTGGGAGCAGTGCTATGATCTGCTGCAGTTGGTCAGGTCTAGGTTCAGCAACATTATGAAAGAATGAGGTCAGCTGACTACCTGAATATACTGAATGACCAGGTTATTCCATCAATGGATTGTTTCTTCCCTGATGGCACGGGCATATTCTAAGATGACAATGCCAGGATTCATCGGGCTCAAATAGTGAAAGAGTGGTTCAGGGAGCATGAGACGTCTGAGTCCAGACCTGAACCCCATTGAGAATCTTTGGAATGTGCTGAAGAAGGCTTTGCGCAGTGGTCAGACTCTCCCATCATCAATACAAGATCTTGATGAAAAATTAATGCAACACTGGACGGAAATAAATCTTGTGACATTGCAGAAGCTTATTGAAACAATGCCGCAGCGAATGCTGCTGTAATCAAAGCTAAAGGCGGTCCAACAAAATATTAGAGTGTGTGACCTTTTCTTTGGTGGCGACTTTTTTTTTGGTCAGGCAGTGTATATCTATAATATTATATAATATATAATAGTGAATGGACTATATGCTTTAATATAATACATAATATATAATATATAATATAATATAATAGTTAATATAAATAGGCAAAGGCTATTTGCACCCCTGGTGCAAATATCAATGAATGCTATTTGCACCCAGTACAATTAGAAGTGGATGCTATTTGTACCCTGGTATATATAGCAAAGTATTCTATTTGCACCCCAGTACAGGAGTGCATGCTGTCGGAGGAGAGTCTGGAGATATGCGGAAGATTCCCGTATCCCACCGGGACAGCAGGAGAAATATACGTCGCTGTTCTCTTCTGTATATCATATAATCATTTCTATCCGGTGAGATCTATCACTTCTTGGCGTGAGAAATGTCAGGTGTGGCGTGTGAGCGTGAGAGCAGCTTGAAATGCATGAGTCTCACGGCCTGAGACTTCAGAGGTCTGAAATGTATTTGTAACCATGGCAACCATAGATCTGTCAAAATTTGATTCCCATCATATAACAAACTGAAGGTTGTAAATTCAGAGATTTTCGGGTTGTATGCATTTACTTAACAAGTGAAAATGTACCACAGTTTTTCCGCTGAAAACATCAATATATAACTGCTGCTGCAAAGACTCGAACCAGAGTCTCCTGAACTAATGACGGACACGCTGCCCGTTACGCCACCGCTTCATTCCTACAAAGTAATGTGACAGCCCAATATGTTCGCTAATACAGAAGATAGATATTGGTGTCAAATAATTTCTGACTGATAAACCGACGCTTGAATGAATGCACTGAGGAAAGATTATGTAAATATAATACAACTTTCCCGCCAGAAATGTCTTTAGAACAAACGTTAGAGATGAAACCTTTCTAAATTCGCTATTTTCTGCTGGCGTGGAAGATGAATGTCCACCATGTTTTCACGTTGTTATACGTGTAGGGTGCAAATAGCTCAGCTGTGTGGCCGAGGCTATTTGTACCAGAGGTGCAAATAGACACTCCGTATAATATATTATATAATATATAATAGTGAATGGACTATATCATATATAATAGATAATAGTGAATGGACTATATAATATATAATATAATAGATAATAGTGAATGGACTATATAATATAATATAATATAATATATATTATATAATATAATATATTATATAATATAATATAATATAATATAGTGAATGTACTAACATTTTTGAATTGAAGGACTGATCAGCTGATGTCTGGGCAGTGATGGGGAGTCGGTGGGTCGCTCAAAACAACACCAAGAAAGCACCTGAGCAGAGAAGGAGAACATTTTAAAAAGCAGCTGCAATATGATAGGCTGACAATGAAGGAGTGTCATCGTACTATTGGTTAGATGTGAACCGCTGACGTCTTAATTGATGCCCCAGAAATGACATCAAGGAAGTTATGAGCTTTGAGAAAGATGAAAAATAAAACTATAGCCATGAGCATATAAAAAACATGGTCTTCCTGTCTTTCACTAAGCATCATTAGTTGAAATGAGTGAGTGCAGTTCTGACAGCATGTTGTTGTGTTTGTGTGAAGGTGTCAGCTGTGCTATGAATCCATGTATGGAGAAAAAGGAGAAAAACACTTCCTCCAGAACCGATCTGTGTGGGAAACATGACAACGAGACAAAAGCTCAAAGGTGAGATGAAGATCTTTAACTGTTCATGACACAAATCATCCCTTCATCATTGTTTTAAACTCAACTCTCTGTTTGTGTTGAAGCTCAGAGCAGCAGAAGCAGAGACCAACTTCTCCTTTACCCAGCTGTGAGTCCGGGAAGGATGATTCTATGGAACACGGTGTATTTTTTAAAGATGGACAATCTGCTGGTGAGTTAAACTTTTCTTCAGTATCAGTTCAGAGTGAAGATGGTGTGATATGGATGTTAAATATGAGCTAAATTCAGACAAACCCACTTTAGTGTACATTTTTTAACTAAAAGAAAGAGAAAAAGAAGTAGTCTGTAGTGATTTTAGCTCCTGGATGGTCAAATACAAGTTTAATGAACAAAAAACTATTAATCAGACTGTTCATTAATAAAAGAGTTATTGCTTAATTTAGTAAATGTTTGTGTCCAGTCTTCTCTCCAGCAGTGGAGAGCAGCCTCTCTGCTGCACTGTTAGCTGCTTTAAAGACATCATTGTTCAACATGCTGAGCGGTCGCAGGGTTGTTGAGATGAGACAGACTGAACACTGAGTTATTTTCTTCCTCTCAGAGTTGGTTTAAGTTGTTTAATACTGCAGTGTGTGTTGGTCAGCAGGTCTCGTTTGTTACTGCTGGAGTTCATCGCTCCGCTAACATTAGTTTCTGAGTTGCAGTTACTGTCCTCAACGAGCAGCGGGTGCTGGCGTCAGTCCCTCCCCCGTCCCAAGGCACACACAGGCGGTCAGGTTCACAGTAGCCTCACACAGCAGTCCCAGCTACAGTCAGAGCAGAGAGGAGACCTACACCACTCCACCTCCAGACTCAAGCACTCAAAACGAAATGCCGCAATCGTGCACAAATCGAGGATGATTTGAGGCTACGTTTTGCACCAAAAATCTTTGCAAGGCAAAGCAGGCTCAGGTCTCACATAAAACAACAGTAAGAACTCAGGGATATGTTTAATAGTGAAAGTAAGAGCATTTCCACACGCACAATGCGAAGGGAGCTCAAGGGATTGGGACTGAACAGCTGTGTAGCCTTAAGAAAACCACTAATCGGTGAGGCTAATCAGAAAAAAATGGCTTCAATTTGCAAGGGAGCATGAAGATTGGACTCTGGAGCAATGGAAGAAGGTCATGTGGTCTGATGAGTCCAGATTGACCCTGTTCCAGAGTGATGGGCGCATCAGGGTAAGAAGAGAGGCAGATGAAGTGATGCACCCATCATGCGTAGTGCCTACTGTACAAGCCTGTGGAGGCAGTGCAATGATCGGGGGTTGCTGCAGTTGGTCAGGTCTAGGTTCAGCAACATTATGAAAGAATGAGGTCAGCTGACTACCTGAATATACTGAATAACCAGGTCATTCCATCAATGGATTGTTTCTTCCCTGATGGCACGGGCATATTCTAAGATGACAATGCCAGGATTCATCGGGCTCAAATAGTGAAAGAGTGGTTCAGGGAGCATGAGACGTCTGAGTCCAGACCTGAACCCCATTGAGAATCTTTGGGATGTGCTGAAGAAGGCTTTGCGCAGTGGTCAGACTCTCCCATCATCAATACAAGATCTTGATGAAAAATTAATGCAACACTGGACGGAAATAAATCTTGTGACATTGCAGAAGCTTATTGAAACAATGCCACAGCGAATGCTGCTGTAATCAAAGCTAAAGGCGGTCCAACAAAATATTAGAGTGTGTGACCTTTTCTTTGGTGGCGACTTTTTTTTTGGTCAGGCAGTGTATATATATAATATTATATAATATATAATAGTGAATGGACTATATGCTTTAATATAATACATAATATATAATATATAATATAATAGTTAATATAATATATAATACAATATAATATAATAGATAATAGTGAATGGACTATATAATATAATATATAATATATTATATAATATAATATAATATAGTGAATGTACAGTACTAACATTTTTGAATTGAAGGACTGATCAGCTGATGTCTGGGCAGTGATGGGGAGTCGGTGGGTCGCTCAAAACAGCACCAAGAAAGCACCTGAGCAGAGAAGGAGAACATTTTAAAAAGCAGCTGCAATATGATAGGCTGACAGTGAAGGAGTATCATCGTACTATTGGTTAGATGTGAACCGCTGACGTCTTAATTGATGCCCCAGAAATGACATCAAGGAAGTTATGAGCTTTGAGAAAGATGAAAAATAAAACTATAGCCATGAGCATATAAAAAACATGGTCTTCCTGTCTTTCACTAAGCATCATTAGTTGAAATGAGTGAGTGCAGCTCTGACAGCATGTTGTTGTGTTTGTGTGAAGGTGTCAGCTGTGCTATGAATCCATGTTTGGACACAAAGGAAGGAAACACTTCCTCCAGAACCGATCTGTGTGGGAAACATGACAACGAGACAAAAGCTCAAAGGTGAGATGAAGATCTTTAACTGTTCATGACACAAATCATCCCTTCATCATTATTTATACTCAACTCTCTGTTTGTGTTGAAGCTCAGAGCAGCAGAAGCAGAGACCAACGTATCCTTTACCCAGCTGTGAGTCCATGAAGGATAATTCTATGGAACACGGTTTATTCTTTAAAGATGGACAATCTGCTGGTGAGTTAAACTTTTCTTCAGTATCAGTTCAGAGTGAAGATGGTGTGATATGGATGTTAAATATGAGCTAAATTCAGACAAACCCACTTTAGTGTACATTTTTTAACTAAAAGAAAGAGAAAAAGAAGTAGTCTGTAGTGATTTTAGCTCCTGGATGGTCAAATACAAGTTTAATGAACAAAAAACTATTAATCAGACTGTGTTCATTAATAAAAGAGTTATTGCTTAATTTAGTAAATGTTTGTGTCCAGTCTTCTCTCCAGCAGTGGAGAGCAGCCTCTCTGCTGCACTGTTAGCTTCTTTAGCTCCTTTAAAGACATCATTGTTCAACATGCTGAGCGGTCGCAGGGTTGTTGAGATGAGACAGACTGAACACTGAGTTATTTTCTTCCTCTCAGAGTTGGTTTAAGTTGTTTAATACTGCAGTGTGTGTTGGTCAGCAGGTCTCGTTTGTTACTGCTGGAGTTCATCGCTCCGCTAACATTAGTTTCTGAGTTGCAGTTACTGTCCTCAACGAGCAGCGGGTGCTGGCGTGAGCCCCTCCCCCGTCCCAAGGCACACACAGGCGGTCAGGTTCACAGTAGCCTCACGCAGCAGTCCCAGCTACAGTCAGAGCAGAGAGGAGACCTACACCACTCCACCTCCAGACTCAAGCACTCAAAACGAAATGCCGCAATCGTGCACAAATCGAGGATGATTTGAGGCTACGTTTTGCACAAAAAAATCTTTGCAAGGCAAAGCAGGCTCAGGTCTCACATAAAACAACAGTAAGAACTCAGGGATATGTTTAATAGTGAAAGTAAGAGCATTTCCACACGCACAATGCGAAGGGAGCTCAAGGGATTGGGACTGAACAGCTGTGTAGCCTTAAGAAAACCACTAATTAGTGAGGCTAATCAGAAAAAAATGGCTTCAATTTGCAAGGGAGCATAAAGATTGGACTCTGGAGCAATGGAAGAAGGTCATGTGGTCTGATGAGTCCAGATTGACCCTGTTCCAGAGTGATGGAAGCATCAGGGTAAGAAGAGAGGCAGATGAAGTGATGCACCCATCATGCCTAGTGCCTACTGTACAAACCCGTGGGAGCAGTGCTATGATCTGCTGCAGTTGGTCAGGTCTAGGTTCAGCAACATTATGACAGCTGACTACCTGAATATACTGAATAACCAGGTTATTCCATCAATGGATTTTTTCTTCCCTGATGGCACGGGCATATTCTAAGATGACAATGCCAGGATTCATCGGGCTCGAATAGTGAAAGAGTGGTTCAGGGAGCATGAGACGTCTGAGTCCAGACCTGAACCCCATTGAGAATCTTTGGGATGTGCTGAAGAAGGCTTTGCGCAGTGGTCAGACTCTCCCATCATCAATACAAGATCTTGATGAAAAATTAATGCAACACTGGACGGAAATAAATCTTGTGACATTGCAGAAGCTTATTGAAACAAAGCCACAGTGAATGCTGCTGTAATCAAAGCTAAAGGCGGTCCAACAAAATATTAGAGTGTGTGACCTTTTCTTTGGTGGCGACTTTTTTTTTGGTCAGGCAGTGTATATATATAATATTATATAATATATAATAGTGAATGGACTATATGCTTTAATATAATACATAATATATAATATATAATATAATAGTTAATATAATATAATATAATATAATATAGTGAATGTACTAACATTTTTGAATTGAAGGACTGATCAGCTGATGTATGGGCAGTGATGGGGAGGTGGTGGGTCGCTCAAAACAACACCAAGAAAGCACCTGAGCAGAGAAGGAGAACATTTTAAAAAGCAGCTGCAATATGATAGGCTGACAATGAAGGTGTGTCACCGTGCTATTGGTTAGATGTGAACAGGTGATGTGTTAATTGATGCCCCAGAAATGACATCAGGGAAGTTATGAGCTTTGAGAAAGATGAAAAATAAAACTATAGACATGAGCATACAAAAACATGGTCTTCCTGTCTTTCACTAAGCATCATTAGTTGAAATGAGTGAGTGCAGCTCTGACAGCATGTTGTTGTGTTTGTGTGAAGGTGTCAGCTGTGCTATGAATCCATGTTTGGACACAAAGGAAGGAAACACTTCCTCCAAAACCGATCTGTGTGGGAAACATGACAGTAAGACAAAAGCTCAAAGGTGAGATGAAGATCTTTAACTGTCCATGACACAAATCATCCCTTCATCATTATTTATACTCAAATCTCTGTTTGTGTTGTGTTGAAGCTCAGAGCAGCAGAAGCAGAGACCAACTTATCCTTTACCCAGCTGTGAGTCCATGAAGGATGATTCTATGGAACTTGGTATATTATTTAAAGATGGACAATCTGCTGGTGAGTTAAACTTTTCTTCAGTATCAGTTCAGAGTGAAGATGGTGTGATATGGATGTTAAATATGAGCTAAATTCAGACAAACCCACTTTAGTGTACATTTTTTAACTAAAAGAAAGAGAAAAAGAAGTAGTTTGTAGTGATTTTAGCTCCTGGATGGTCAAATACAAGTTTAATGAACAAAAAACTATTAATCAGCCAAGACAGCTCCGTCTATACAAAGCCAGCAGGCAACTACTTTACTTTTTTTGTTGACCTCTTGCTTCCCGGTCGATATTGTGCATGTGCAACTCTCCTCAGAAATATGAAGGAAGTGAGATGGTTCTCTCCTCAGGTACTCAGCTCAGGAAAAACTATGTTAGTTCTGCTTTATAACACAAGAAACACGCTCGATCCCATAATTGACTAATTACCCGCAATTGACTAGTCGTTGCATCCCTAGAGCACATTATTATTGTGCATGATAGTTCCTCTAATTTGAAATGCCTATTTCCGTTATACCGTAATGCCTATTACGTATATACCGTTTAATATTTAATTCATAACTATTATTCTAATGTAACCTGTATGTTTAAACAATGAAACACCCAAAGTTGATGTTCAGTTGTTGATGTTTGGGTCAATGACGTATAAGGATTTAGAACAACTCAATTGTAGAATAATAAAAAACAAGCATATCTAATGCAGTAGTTCAAACATTCAGAATGTTGTGTACCTGAAGATCCATATTATACATTTGAAATGAAGTGATTTTAGTGGGTTTGTCAAGATTAATTGGCACTGGCCTTAAAAAAGTCATGTGGTGCGACCATGATTCATCTTGAAATAAATTAATTTACTTAACACGCTTCACATCTTTTTTTTTTTTTACAAGTTTTCAGTAATATAAAGTGTTTGGAAACAAAGTATTTGCTTTTTTTTAAACATTTTTTGTAAATGATCTTTTATTTAGATAAGATATTTCAAGATGAATCATGGTCGCACCAAATGACTTTTTTTCAGGCCAGTGCCAATTAATCTTGAAAAACCCACTAAAATCACTTTCAAATTGTAATATGAATTTTCAGGTACACAACATTCTGAATGTTTGAACTACTGCATTAGATATGCTTGTTTTTATTATTCTAAAATTGAGTTGTTGAAAATCCTTATACGTCATTGACCCGTTTATAAAAAGTCTTTAAATAGAGGAGTGTGTCCTGAATTGGATTTCTGCCATGATATTAAATCAGGTATTGAGAGTAATGTAAATGTAGTAGTGGTATTTCTACTATGGTAACTAGTATACCGTAAGTGTCATACAATGTACTGACGACTTATTTTGAGACATTTTCTGTTGATTTGCTGATTGTGGGTGTGCAACATGAGATGGATTTGAATGAAAGTGATGGTGTGTTTAGACCAAAATCGTGGCAGTGTTACTGTAGCGCCAAAAAAGCACCAGAATTTAGTATCTTGTGCTTCTATAAACTTTTAAGTGATTCTCAAGAAATGTATAAAAATACCTCAACAACTACATTGCTTCTGCTCCTTTTTCTGTATTTGTCTGTAATCAGCTATCTGTGCCTCTGTAGAACAAACACGTGGTGACAGTCATTCCACTAACATGGATAAGTATGAAACTGTGGAGAAAATTGGGAAAGGTACATTTGGAACAACCATCCTTGTCAAATCCAAAGAGGATGGACAACAATATGTAATCAAGAAGATTCATGGCATATCAGAAGTAAGCACCATATGTATAATATTCCACTATTTCAATGTTCATATGAGCTCTCCTTTACTACTTTGCTCTTTCACATCATTATCTGTTCCTCTCACTTTGACAGATGTCGACTGAAGAGAGGCAGAAAGCTCAACAAGAAGTTGAAGTTCTTTCCAACATGAGTCATCCCTTCATTGTCCATTATAAGGAATCTTTTGAAGGTAAAAATGATCCATGTTCTTAGCTGTAACCTCAAGGTATCACAGAGGTCATTAACTGCAAAAATATCCTGATGCACACATGTCTGCATGCATGTTGTCAGATGGCCGCCCACTTTGAGCCTGGTTCTGCCTGAGGTTTCTTCCTGTTAAAAGGGAGTTTTTTCTTGCCATTGTCGCTAAATGCTTGCTCATGTGGGAATGTTGGGTCTCTTTAAAATTAAAACTTGAAGAGTACAGTTTAGAACCTGCTCTATGTGTAAAGTGCCTTGAGATAACTTTGTTGTGATTTGGCGCTATACAAATAAAGATTGATTGATTGATTGATTGATGTTCCTTATGCTGTATAAAATCTTTTAGAGGGGGGCTGTCTGTATATTGTGATGGACTACTGTGAAGGTGGAGACCTCTCCAAGAAGATCAAATCTCAGAAAGAAGAACATTTCTCAGAACAGCAAGTAAGCTATTGTGTCTTTGAGATAATGATGAATGTTTAGGATCTGTCTGTTAATCTTTAGGATGAAACTTTACAACATGTGGATACAATTCATCATGTAACACTTTCTATTTCATTTTGCTGTTTTGTTTTTCAAATGTATTTGGACTTGTTTTTATATTCCTGGCTTTTTTGGTCATTAGAATTACAAATGATGTTTATAGTTCAAGTTGATACTTTTAAACTTTACATTCCTTTGTCTTTCTTAGATCCTGGACTGGTTTGTGCAGATTTGTTTGGCACTAAAACACATCCATGGTAAAAAAATCTTCCACAGGGACATAAAACCACAGGTATTATTTCATACATCACATGATCTTTCCTCAGTGATGCTGGTTTTGATTTGTATTGTATAGCCTCATGATAATGATATTATGTCTTTTATGATTTCTACATAGAACATATTTTTGACTAAAGATGGGACTGTACAGCTTGGGGACTTTGGAGTTGCAAGAGTGCTGAACAGGTTTGTAAAATGTCATCTGACTGCAGATCCCTATAGAGCCAAGATTAAAATGGAAATTATGAATAATAATACAGTCTGCTTTCTATTCTCTTCTCATTTCCAGCACTGAAGAACTGGCAACAACAATTACAGGAACATTTCTTTACCTGTCACCAGAGATCTGGGAGAACAAACAATACAACAACAAAAGGTACAAACATTATGCTTTTGTTTCTCATTTGAGGGTAAATTAGTAGACCTACTGTTAACATAACTTTTTTTTTTTTTTACATTTATTATTGATTTTCAGTATAAACAAACATACAGTACAGGGAATACACAGTTATGCCTTCAGTTCATCCTTCTCAAGGTATTTAAGTACAGGACTTGCTAGAGAACCTCATCCTTTCTAAGTGCAGCACATTAATCAGCTCTCTTTTCCACATAACATATGTTGGTGCGTTATCTGACTTCCACATAAGTAGAATAAGTTTTCTCGCTACAACCGTACCATATGCCAGTGTTCCTCACATACAAATCTTAAAGGTCCACAACATTTTTTTTCAATGAGTCAAAGGTCTGTTTATTAGTCGGTCAAGCCAGAACAAATCAATGTATCCACCACCACCATCCATCGCGCTGCAAATGCACATGCCCAACAAGTCACAGCCTATCAGCGCATTGTTGGCATGGAGACCAAAATACACACGGTGAAAGACTGGAGTCACACATCCATACCAGCAACAAAACGGATCATTCCGACTCGCACCAACACTCGCATTTAATAATAATAATATTGTAAGCTATTCAAAAGATTTTTCTTTTTTTAAGATTAGACCAGGGTCCGCAGATAGCGGTCCCGCGGTCCGGATGCGGACCGGAGTCCACCGTTTTAGGATCCCTGCCATATGCAATAGCCTGACTTTTATACTTATTTATCATAGGTAACACACTGATGGCTCCTAACACAGCAGCTACTGGGTTAGGTTCCCCAGTTTTTATTAAAGGGTTTAGAGCAGGGGCGGGGAACGTCCGGCCTCCAAGCCGTATACGGCCCGTGAGACCATTTCATCTGGCCCGCAATGCAATACAATTTTTATATTTTATATCTTCATACATGCATATATGTGAATAAATAAAAAATCTGGAAAAAACAGACGGCTATGTCTTATGTCCGAGTCACTGTCAGGGTCAGTTAATACAGCATGTGATGTACGTGTCATTGCATTGGGCCGGAGTGATTGACACGGATGACAAGCGATGCATCATTTAAAAAAAATTAAAAAAGACAAGTGATGAATCATGGCTACTGCCAAGAAAAGGAAGGTGGATGCAGAGTGCCGCGTATTCCAGGAAAAATGGACAAATTTATTTTTCTTTGTTGACGTGATGAAAAGGGCAAATTTCGAGCGGCACTAAAGCACAAAACATGCTAAACTCGAGGAGTTGAGAGGAAAAATGCGATTGGATAAAATTAACGCTCTTCGTCGGAGTTTGGGTGCTCAAAAAGCAGCTTTCACACGACCACATACTGACAGAGAGAATATTACGCGTGCAAGTTTTGTGGTGAGTGAATTAATAGCTATGAAGCTGAAACCTCATGCTGAAGGATGATGCAATGGTTGGCGCGGTTTTATACGCTGCGGGAAGAAGTCAGATGCTTCATGGAGATGAAGGGGAAACCTCATCATGGAGCTCAGTGATGGCAAGTTCCTCCGTGATCTAGCCTTCATGGTGGACATCAGCAAGCACCTGTCAGAGGTAAACATCAAGCTGCAAGGTCCCAACCAGCTCATCAGCTCTCTGCTTTCAAATGTGAAATCATTTGAAGTGAAGTTAAGGTTGTGGCAAGGACAACTGGAAAGGGGAAACACTGTGCACTTTCCCACCCTACAAGAACAAACGCCTGATGTTATGACTGAATATGCTGGTGAGTGTGCAAAACTCATCCAGGCATTTGATGAGCGGTTTCATGATGTGAAAAATATACAAAAGGAACTTGACATGTTTGCGACGCCATTTAATGTGCAACCATCTGATGTGCGAGACAACCTCAAAATGGAAATAATTGAGCTGCAAAACAACAACGAGCTCAAAGCCAAGTACAACAACCTCTCTCTGCTAGACTTTTACAAACTGTATGTTCGTGCTGAGGATTTTCCCATCCTGAGGAGACATGCCCTGAAGTTTGCATCTCTGTTTGGGACAACGTATCGCTGTGAGCAGTTTTTTTCAAAACTGACTCTTGCAAAGACTCGCTTCCGCTCAAGACTGACTGACTCAAATTTGGAAAACCAGCTTCGAGTAGCATCATCATCACTGCCAGCTGACATCAGACGCTTCGCTAAAGAAACACCTCAGGGAAAATCCTGTGTATCTGTCTTTGGAATAGTACAATCAATGTATTGTTTTGAACTGTATCAGATTGTGTTTGGAGTTAATTGAACATTTATGTACGCTTTCAAGACATTCCTCCCAGGTCTCCTCATCCATCACCTCACCTAGTTCAGCCTCCCAATTGTGCTTAAAAACACCTGTAGGAACATCTGTGTATTCTTGTATGGTTTGATAAAAGTAAGATACTGCCCCTTTGCTGTATGCATCAAATTTACTAATCTTGTCAAGAAAGTTATGGGAGCTGACCCTTTCATAGTTAGTTATATTCTTCCTTACATAGTCACGAATTTGCAAGTAGCTGAAGAAGTTAGAAGTTGGGATATTATACGATCTATGCAGCTGCTCAAATGACATAATGTGCCCGTCCAGATACAAGGCCCTAATATCTTTGATCCCCTTAAATTTCCATTCTGTGAAGACATTGTCACTCAAGCCAGGAATAAATGCATGGTTTTCACATATGGGACTATCAATATATGTATTTGGTGCTTTTGTGTATGTTTTAATTTGCTTCCAAATTTTAAGTGTATTTCTGATAACAAAACTATTGTTGTAGTGAGGTTTACCTGTATTGGTTGGACTGTTAAGAAGGGCAAGCAGAGAAGTCTTATTACAAAGTGTCCTCTCTAAAGACAGCCAGGCCGGACAGTCATCTGAGTCCAGGCCGGACAGTCATCTGAGTCATTGGCTAGGCCATGTTTCCACCACGCTATGATGTTTAAGTGAGCTGCCCAGTTTTAAAGTGAGGAAGACCGAAGCCGCCAGTCGTTTATGGCTTGATCAAATGTTTTTTGGTGATTCGGACAGCTTTATAGCACCATAGGAAGGGCACAATAATTGAGTCAAGCTGTTCAAAGTATGAGGGTGGAATGAAAGAGGGAATGGCCTGAAAAGGGAAAAGAAAGCGAGGGAGAATAACCATTTTGATGGCATTGATTCTCCCAGCCATGGAGATACAGAGCGTTTTCCAAAATTCTATATTTTGCTTCAGTTGATTGATTCTCTTCTTCCAGTTGACTTGAAGAAGATCTTCTGCCTTTTTAGTTATCGTGATTCCAAGATATGTAAAACTGTTGTAAGCTTTTTTGAAGGGGGAAGCTTGTAAAAATTGCTTGCTGTTCTGACTCCTGTCAGTGTCTGAATAATGTTAGTGGCCCCCTAGTGGCACATCAGGGTTTTACACCAAAAAAGGTCTGACTTGAGAAGTGACCAGCATAACAGACGCAGACTGTGCTACACCTCAGTGGTTGTTGTCTGAATCTTGGAGTAGATCCATCAGTAAGTATGGCTGATTTTAGCTCAGTTAAGTTAAGTTTAAGTGCATTGAGGTTGAAAACCCCTTTATCCTTTAGTTGATAAACAATGCTTACAATGCTAAAGCTAACAGGATCGTAGCTAGTAGCATAGCAAATTTGTTTCATTGTCAAGCCTCATTCATGTTGTATTTTATGTTTATATGTGAATCATTGCCGGTTTACTGTGTTTATGCTGTTATTTACCTGTGAGAGGATACTGTAAAAAAAAAAAAAAAAAAGATGTGTTTACCTTAGTTAATATTGTGTTACTTACCTGATTTGTAACCTGAAAAAGGAAAAAGAAAGTGTGACCAGAATTGTTGCATATATTTAATTTCAATTGTAACATTCTGTATATTTCATTGTGTTGCAGTTTTACAATAAAGAAAGGCCTCAGAAGATTTCAGTAAACAGCTCTCAACCTGGAATCAAGTCTATGGGGTCTTTGTTGTTAGCTATCTGTCTACAATATACGTGTTATCCAGGACAGAATACTTGCTGACATGTGTGGAAATGGGCATTAACTCACTTTTCTCCCAATTGATTGTAAATCCTGAAAACGAGCTGAAATGGTTAATTAGCGAGAGGAGCGGAGGTGTTGATGTCTCTGGGTTTGATAGGTATACGAGGCTGTTGTCAGCATAAAGAGAACGTTGTTTTGGCGTTCCTTGTAAGACTATTGGGGTTATTTCTGGATTTTGTCTAATTGATTAGGGTTGGTCCGATGGACACCACATCAGCGTTGTGCCGGCGATGTGCCGCCGCCCCCCCCTCCCCCCCGCGTGCGCAGCAGTCTCCCGCATATTGATAGCGTCTCCATGACGCCCGCAAATTAGACGTATTCTCCCGGAATCTGAATGAACGAGCAAGAGCGCGCACTAGAGTGACAGTGCGTGTGTGTTTGTGTGACTATAAATGCAGCGCGTGCGAGAGCAAAGCTCTGTGTTGCCGCTTATTAGATCGCTGATGTGCTGTGCCGCCCCGCCCCCCCGTGCGCGGCAGTCTCCCGCATATTGATAGCGTTTCTATGAGGCCCGCAAATTAGACGTATTCTCCCGGAATCTGAATGAACGAGCAAGAGCGCGCACTAAAGTGACAGCGCGTGTGTGTTTGTGTAACTATAAATGCAGCGCGTGCTTATTAGATCGATCGAAAAACTGGGAACCTAACCCAGTAGCTGCTGTGTTAGGA
This sequence comes from Scomber scombrus, assembly GCF_963691925.1. Lineage (NCBI taxonomy): Eukaryota > Metazoa > Chordata > Actinopteri > Scombriformes > Scombridae > Scomber > Scomber scombrus. The sequence continues at coordinate 36,263,764 of NC_084970.1, read as the reverse complement.
GCCATCAGTGTGTTACCTATGATAAATAAGTATAAAATCGAATTGCGCATATAAATGCTTTGAGTCTGTGGCTAGTATCTTACCGATGATCTTAGTTTATGTTGGCAGCAGTGAAATAGGACGATACGATGAAACTTCCATCGCATCCCGGCCCAGCTTTAAGATTTGAGAAACACTTGCTTTATACAAAGATGAAGGGAGTACAGAAGTGTCTTTTGAGTGGTTGAACATACGGAGAAGCAAAGGTGTAACTGTAGAATTATATTTCTTAAAGAATTCAATGCCAAAACCATCAGGGCCTGGGGCCTTATTGGATGGAAAGGAGGAGATAGCACTACTTATCTCTTTTGGGGTAATGTTTTCATCCATTGCTTTAGCAGCTTCTTCAGACAGTTTTAGGCTGTCAAAAAGGCCATCATTGTGACAGAAGAGAAAAATCCTTACAGATACAATAGGGCCTCGCACTGGTCAGTGCTCGGGCCCTAATAAGAATCAGGACAAATACAATAGGGCCTCGCACTGGTCAGTGCTCGGGCCCTAAGAACCATTTATAACAAATGAAAACGTCCCTTTTTCTAGGAGTTTTTAACAGGAGTTTGATGAAAGTTTGCAAAAGGTGACTAGAAAGTCCACAGTTTATGTGAACAGCCAGCAACCGACTGACTCTGCATGTTTACTGCAATGTCAAAAGCTTGAAATTAGCTACCAGTTGGGCGCCTTCTGCTTCAGGAACGGCTCCGCTTCGGCTGGCGTGTCAAAGGTGTCGGATGTATTGCCGACGGTGACGATGAACCTGGCGGGGTGTCGAAATCCATATCTGATCTTCCTCTACTAGCACTTCACTTAAAGCTCGTCAAACTGGCGTCGCTTTTGGAGAGTTGCCGAAGTCAGGTCCGGAAAGATGAACACACTTGTACCGTTGTATGTGAAATGGGAGTTTTGCCTTGCCAGATGCATAACAAACTCTTTTACCTTGTAGTCATGCAGCCTTGCTATAATAGGTCTTGACTTTTTCTCCTGGGCAGGCTTAAGGCTTCTGTGGGCTCTGTCCACCTTTATCGTTTTATTGAAATGCTCCTTTCCCAGTAACTCGGGTAAAAGTTTAGCCACGAAGTCAGATGGATTACCTTCCTCGGCTTTCTCCTTTATGCCCACGATACGGATGTTTTGTCGTCGGCTACACGCCTCCAGGTCGTCAATTTTCCCCTGCTGCTGTGCAGCTTTGGAGGCTAGGTTAGCATACCGTCTTTCCATCCCGTCGATCCATTTCTCATGCGACTGTATGGCCTCCTCAGTTGAAATTAAACGGACGGTGATCTACGAGAAAGCAGATTTCAGACCTGAGAGGGTCACGCTGATTTCAGCAAATCGTTTGTCTACTGTGGAGCTCAGCATGGTGATAGCTACTTAAACGTCTTCATTTGTAGCAGAGGCACCGCTAGTGCTAGCTTTTTCCTCAAGTAGACTCTTGGCTAGGGTTCGCCGGTGTGTTCGTCGTTCGCCGAGTCTTTTTCAGGCCTTTTACCTCTGCCTGGCTTCGTCATCTGGCTCACAGATGCATTTACCTCTGTTCGTGAAGGTTTTGTAAAAGAAGTTTTTTTTTTTTTAACAATAATGTTTATTAAGTGTTTTCCAAGTAGTTTAGTACAATGGAACAGAAATTAGGAGTAAAACATGTCTATATGAAAAAATAAATAAATAAAATAAACAAACAGACCCAAAACAAAACAAGACAAAACAAAAACAAAGAAGTACAGGGCGTATAACTCAAGATAAAGACATATACTGTTGCATCACTGGTACTGTAAATTAAAAACAGAGTTTATCAAAGAAGAGGTGAATGGCGTATTGTGAGTCTCAGAATTGTTCAAGGTCTCCATCAAATTGAGCAAGATGGTCCAAGAATGGCTGCCAAATCTTGTAGAATTTTTTAAGATTGTCCGTCATGCCATATCGGATTTTCTCCATGTGTAATACAGAGGCAAGATCTGTTAGCCACGTCTTGAAGAGTGGCACTGCTTCTGACTTCCAAAGTCTTAAAATCAATCTCTTTGCAATTAAAATTCCATACATAATGGTGTGCTGTACAGGGGGGCTGTGAGTCAATAGAGACAGGGAGTAGCCAAACAGTGCCACCTCTGGCTCGGGCTTGAGCACACAGCCGTACATTTCAGAAAACCAATGAAATACTCCACACCAGAAGTCATACAATTTTGGACATGTCCAGAAGAGGTGGGTTAAGGAACCATCTGCTGACTTACATCGATCACACAAAGGGGAAACAGTAGGGTATATTCTATGTAATTTAGTTTTTGAATAATGAAGTCTGTGCATGACCTTAAACTGGATTAAGTGATGTCTGGCATTAATAGAACAGTATTGGATTCTACCAAGACTCTCCTCCCAAACAATATCATCAATCTGGAAACCCAGTTCCTCTTCCCAAGCTTTCTTCAAAGAGTGGGTGGCATAGTTCACCTGTTCAGAAAATACCTTGACAAAGTCTGAGATCAAGTGTTTTGAATCTGGTGGACCAAGCAAAAGACTATAAACCCTACTTTCCTCAGGGAGGGATTCAAAGTTAGGCAGGTTTTGGCGGACATAGTTCCTAACTTGAAGATATCTAAAGAAGTGTGTTGATGGAAAGGAAAACTTGTCTTTTAACTGAGTAAATGAGGCAAAATGTTTGTCAATGTACAGATCTTTCAAAACTACTATGCCTTTTAGCCTCCAACTACAAAAAGTTGCATCTGAGAGTGAAGGGGGAAATGCATGGTTATGACACACTGGAGCATAGACAGATGTGCTAGGCAACTTGCAGCACCTGTTAATTTGCTGCCAAATTTTCAAACAATTAAGAACTATTCGGTTATTTACTTTAGTCTTTACAGACAGTACAGGTGTTGAGAAAAGTAGAGCTGGAAGTGAACTGTCTTTGACATCTTTCTTTTCAATGGCTACCCACGCAGGGGTTGTTGTTGAAATTTCCAGGCTATAGCCTTCACGCCAATAGGCAAGAGCTCTAAGATTTGCTGCCCAATAGTAATGCTGAAAGCATGGTAACCCAAACCCCCCCCTTCTCTCTTGGTTTTTGTAAATGAGATTTTGATATTCTATGAGCTTTAAAACCCCAGACAAAAGGCATGACTATTGAGTCTAGTAGTTTAAAAAATGATTTTGTCAGGAAAATAGGAAGATTTTGAAAGAGGTATAAGAATCTTGCCAGTGAGACCATCTTGATAGCATTTATACGACCCACCATAGAAAGTGGGAGCATGCGCCACTTGCCAATATCTCCTTTTAATCTTTCCACCTTTTCATTAAAATTCAGTTTGAAAATTAGTTTAGGATCTTTTGGTAAAGTTACACCAAGATACTTCAATTTGTCTGTAACTTTAAATGGAAGTTTATGCAGAAATTCCGCTTTATGGTTTTCTCCAAGAGGCAAAAATTCACTTTTTTGCCAGTTAATTGTGTACCCAGAAACCTCACCAAATGACTTTATGAGGTCTAACAGAATGGGGATAGACTGTTCAGGCTGTGACATAAAGATTGCAACATCATCTGCATATAAAGATAAATGGTGGTCCACATCACCTAGACGAATAGGTTTGAGAGAGCTTTGTTGCCTGATACTAATAGCAAGAGGTTCAATACCAATCGCAAACAGGAGAGGGCTGAGGGGGCAGCCCTGGCGTGTCCCACGATGTAATGGAAATGGCGCTGACCTTTCTTGATTTGTTAGAATGGAAGACGAAGGATGGGCATATAGAATTTTAATCCATGAGACAAAACGGCTACCAAATCCAAAGTCCTCCAACACCCTCAACATATATGCCCACTCAATCTGATCAAAAGCTTTCTCTGCATCTAAGCAGAGGACAGCCACCTCCGTAAAAGAAGTTTTAAAGTAATTGTAAAATTCAATGTTTGGCGGAGCTCCCTAACTCACGTCTACTCCATGTTGCTGCAACCGGAAGTCCACATAACTTTTTTTTAATAATGACTTTTTATTTATATAGCACCTTTTAAAAACAGAGTTTACAAATTGCTTTGACAGACAAGGCAAGCAGAAGCATTATAATAAAAAAACAAGACACACAACACAGAGAGAGGTAACAAGACTGACATTGACAAGATGAGTGTAGAGGACAATGAAATATGTTGGAGTTTTGTCAATAAACGTAACCTCTCAATCTTAATGTCCACTTTATGGTTTTGTCAGCAATGAAGCTGCCTTCATAACTGATCCCAGGCTGTTTGTCTGCTCTCTCCTCTGACTTTCTCTCCCTCTGCAGTGATATTTGGGCCCTAGGTTGTGTCCTGAATGAAATGTGCACTCTTAAGCCTGCAGTAAGTATTCTATGTGTGAGCTGTTTATTACTTTATGTAGATTTAATGTATTTTATACAGCACTGCAATGTTCTCCCAAATAATGATTTAGATCTCTTCTCTTTATATTTGGCTAACACACAACAATGGCTCATTTTTCCTTTCCTCATGTTCCCTGCAGTGGTTATAACTGTGTACTTAATGTGTTTCCTTTCAGTTTGAGGCTGATAATATGAGGGAACTAGTTCTGAAGATTATCCGTGGCTCATACCCTCCTGTGTCTGATCACTACTCCCAAGAACTGCGCTCTCTCTTGGCTCAGCTGTTGAAACATGACCCTGAAGAGAGACCCTCAGTCAGCAGCATACTGAACAGACCTTTCCTCTCCTGCAGGATACAGAAGTTCCTCACATCACAGGTGGAGAACACAACTAGTTGTCTCTGATAAACTCTGAATTCACATAAAACAGACTGTGTTCAGTTACAAAATATTTGTCCTCTACTTATTCTAGATCATTGCTCAGGAATTTGGCCCTGAAGTGGGAGTGATACTGGGGTCAGCAGGTAAGCAAACTATTCATCTCTATAAACAGACGTCTGCATATGAATACAGAATCTGTTGGCAAGGGACAAGATCTTGATATCAGAATCATTCTGATTTCTTTTCATGTTTCTGGTTTACTGTAAATAGTGCTTGTAGGAAGTGAAAGAGTTGGAATGCATTGGCTGAAATGTTGCCTGGATCTTAAACTGCTGTTATAAAAGAAACAAATTGCTTTCAATTTGCTTTAGCAAAATGCTAATTGGACTGTTGTCTGGACCTAAAACACCTACAGAAAATATGGATGTTTGTGCGTTTTTTGGAGAAATGTTTAATTTGTGTAAAAAAAAAAAGGAAACAAATTGGTTCCAGTTCACAATCCAACTGTAAACAATGACAGTCAGTTAATGGGCCAGATGCAAGTACGCACAGATTCGTTCTTAAACCATTCGTAAGAGTAATATACGAGGATTTGCCGCATTCACCAATTTCCTCGTATTTTTGGATTTTCTCTTAGGTACGAACGGAATTTACGAGTGGTGCAGATCTGTCGTATCTGTCACGCACAACCAACCTGCAGTCCTCCAAAGCAATCTATCTGTCTAATTGTCTGATGGCAGTGTGCCAACGATATCATGTCTTTTGGGGGAACTAACATTTTTCCGGGGGGGGGGGGGGGGTGACATCATATACTATATAAGCAAGATAGGTATGAACACATAACACCTCCACATGGGTATTAAGACATCACTATATGATACAAAACAGCCAAGCACGATACGAGTGCTGTAACCTGCTGTAGTTTATCAGCACAAAAGACAATGAACTGTTACCCTCATCTCCAACTTCTTCTGCCGGCTTGTCTATTTCTCTTCCCCAGCCCTTTTCAACTTTCTTTCCAAACTTGGACTGCAGGAATTTTATCCCAACAAGCTCACTCTTTGCTCTCTCTTGTAAATCAACAAAAACAGTATTTATGATGAAACTGTTGAATCATTGGAGAAAATACCATGGCGCTTTCTCAGGAAACTCTTTCAAATCAACTCAGAATGCAGAAACTGTACACAAGTATCCAGGGTGTTAGCAGGTCTGTGCTGACAGCAGTCCGGCAGCAGGTGTAACATCAGCAGTTGAGCTTCAGAATCAACTGACTTGGATTTTCTTTTTAACATCACTGTATGCTGACTACCACTTAACAGAGAAATGAATAATGTCGATCCGCAGGCTGAGTGTATATTATATTGTCAGTATTTTAGAGACTCCTGTGTAATGGGTGTGAACTACAGGGGATGAAGGCAAGTGTCCCGTTCATTAAATTGCACTTCTGAATCCATAATCATGATGACATTACTCTGTTTGTAAAATTATTAGGCTATTTAGTATAAAGAAGCAGGCTATTTAACAATTTAGGTAGATATATCAGTCATTTAAATTGACAATTGAAACTATGATATAATGCAAGCTTACAATATAAATATTAGCGGCCGAAACTACAAAGCGACTTGTCAACAGTTACTTTTCCACAATATAAACTGACTATTTATTAATAACTTTTATTCATGTAATTGAAATATTGCTTATTGAAGTAATAGTTTAACTCCCTGGCTGATGACATCCTCTGGCATAATTCATGCTCAGTCATTTTTGTTTTTATTTCTGTGACGGTGCAACAGCTGAGACAGCGTTCACAGCACGGGTCATTTTTCCTCATTCTTTGTCTTTCTCAGGACCTTTAATTCCACTAACACTAAATAATAATATGTGTTTCTGTTGATCTATTTCTGAGAGCGGGGCCTCAGTCTGAGAGCTTGTAAAGTTCTTATTCTTAGTCTTTAGTGCCATTTTCATGAATGGAGCTTCTCCACAACCTGCCGGTCGTCTGACCTTATATGGTATTTTGGGGGCGTCATTCATGTTCATTTACTATTCTCGGGAACGCGCGTCCATTTAGAACAGGTGGGATTCATCATGTTTACGAAGGTCATTTACGACTGTTTCCTGGTGATATGAGTGTTTGGTGAATCCGACATAGCTCACTCGTAAATTCCACCTCACGAAAAAAGTACAACAGATTTAAGAAGAAAAATACGAACATATTGTTGCATCTGGTCCAATGACAGGTACAATGAAGAGGTCAACTCAAAATATGAACTCTTTAAAATGATTATATCATTATCTTTAGTATATTCTAATTATTACATTCAGACCAAATAAACATGTTCACAGGAAACAAAAAGGAGAAGAAGTGACAAATCAAAGTTTGTCTTGACATTCTTAAAAAAATAAACAATGCAACATGTGGAAAGAGTGCCAGAGATGGAGCATCAGTTTAGAATGGAGAAGGTGGAGGTGAAGATGGTGTTGATATGGATGTTAATACTGAGCTAAATGAAGCCAAACATCCACTTGAGTCTTAGTGTCTCAGGTTTAGCTGCAAACCGTAGTGTAGTGTAGCCTGTTGAACAAACAAGACTGTTTATCAATAAAAGCCTACGTGCTTATTTTAAGCAATTTAATCTCTTTTTAGATATACAAGTCTATATTTAATTAAATATTTGTGTTGTGTTTATGCTGGATATTCAGAGGTGAGAAATTTCCCCACAAAACTGACAGTCACATATTCCATGACCTTAAATCCAGCAGAGAACATAATCAATATCTGTCAGCGTCTCCTATTATTTCACTGTTTTATAAATATGTTTCAGCCAAAATGCTTCACCTCTGCATTTGACAAACAGGTGAAAAGCCAAATTAAATGTGGCCTGGTATGCACCTCTCTCTCTCTCTCTCTCTCTCTCTCTCTCTCTCTCTCTCTTTCTCTCTCTCTCTCTCTCTCTCTCTCTTTCTCTCTCACACACACACAAAAACACAGTAGTACACACAGATTGAAACATATGACATCATAAACAGTTGATGGTTTTTAAAGTTATGTTTCGTTTCTCTTCCCCAGCCCTTTTCAACTTTCTCTCCAAACTTGGACTGCAGACATTTTATCCCAACAAGCTCACTCTTCGCTCTCTCTTGGAAATCAACAAAAGCAGCATTTATGATGAAACTGTTGAATCACTGGAGAAAATACCATGGTGCTTTCTCAGGAAACTCTTTCAAATCAACGCAGAATGCAGAAACTGTACACAAGTATCAAAAGATGATGATGATGATGATGATGATAATGATGTTGATGATGATGATGATGATGATGATGATGGTGATGAGGGAAACAATGACTTTGACAAAAACACAGATGACTCTGCAGACAACAAGGTTAACCCTCTGGACCTCATAGTTGCACTCTTTCTTTGTGCTGACAGCTTCTTGCAACAGGAAATGGCCCTCAAGATGTCAATGTGTCAGTTTTCTGTCCCACTGCTGTTGCCTCATGGCAATAACAGTCAGTCTACTCTGATGCTGTGGGCTCTGAGAGACATCGTCAAAGAATGGCGTCCACAGGATTTGTCTGAATCAAGAGGATTTGTTGAAGACAGCATTGTTCAAGCAAACATACCATTCTTCACCTTTGTCAGGCTGAAAAACTGTAGTCTCTCCAAGTCACAGGTTTTGAATCATGTTCTCAGTCGTGGCCAACAGAATCACAACATCTTCATACACAGAGATATGAAAGGAGGAGAACTTAAAAGAAGAATAGCAAATGGTTTGGTTGAGGTTTGCTGGTTCCTTCCCTGTGGCAGAGAAAATCTTGACATATTTCCAGAACCAGTTGCCTTTGCCAATTTAAGAGGAGACATTTTTGAGTCACTGGAACAATTCAATTTTCTTTTTCAAGAGTCAACTGCTACCTTTGTGTTCCTGGACAAAATTGAAGAAAATGAACACAAGATTCTGACTTCTCTTCAAGATGTGAAATCCAAACTCTTCTTGGTTTTTAATCACAAGGACAACTCTAAAGAGGACATGATGTCTGTTAAGAAAACACAGGAAGAGTTACAGCTACCAAACAGCAGAGTGAAAATCAAAGACTCAAGAGTAAATGTTTCAGCGCTTACAGAGAAACTTTGTGCCGCCATCAAGAGCTCACTGCCAGATGTATCAGCCACACTGAACATTGTTAATATGGTTGGAAAAGCTGTTGAGCTTGGTCTATCTGTGGATGAAATGACAAGTGACAAACAGAAGAAAGCAGTTGAGGAGATCATGGTCGACATTGAGGGGCAGAGTATACCTGACTACAAGAAACAACAACTTCCTCTGCAGGGAGAAAACTGGAAAAGATTATCACAGTTAGAGAAGGAGGAGTGTAGACTGAAATCTGGTGACTCAAACGTTGAAGAATATAAATGCCAGCTACAGGAAGTAAAAGAAAAAATTAGGAAGGAGCAAAGCAAACAAAATCGTTCCAAAGGAATGAAGAGTTTTATTCAAAACTTATCTACAAGTGACAAAGAGAAAAGAGATTTTTTTCTTAAGTGGATGAAACTCAAACTTAACGCACATTCACGGACAAAACTGTCTGATCTGCGCAACAAGTTCAAAGAGCAATGCAAGAAAAAAGACATAAAACTCATTGCAAAGTTAGATAAAGATTTTCTGGAAAGCTTGTTAGGAGTAGAGCATTACATGAGAGAGATGGGACTCATCTATGAGTTCTCAATTAATGGTTCAAAACTCACTGCTGATGAAATAACTCGTCTCCCTGGTTTGGCTGCTGAAATGCTGTTGGATGGATTTCCTTTAGAGCTCTTGGATGGAGATGCTTCCAACATCCCAGAGAGATGGGTGACAGATGTGCTGATGGAGCTTCACAAGAAGGTTGGAGAACAGAGCAGACTGTTAGTACTGACTGTGCTGGGTGTTCAAAGTACAGGGAAGTCAACACTCCTCAACACCATGTTTGGTGTGCAGTTTCCTGTCAGCAGCGGCAGATGCACAAGAGGAGCTTATATGCTCTTCCTCAGAGTTGGTGAACATATGAAATGTGAGTTGAACTGTGATTTTATAGTTCTCATTGACACAGAGGGTCTAAAGTCTCCTGATCTGGCAGAACTAGAGGAGAGTTATGCGCATGACAACCAGCTGGCAACTTTTGTCATTGGCCTAAGTGATGTTACTATTATTAACGTTGCAATGGAGAACTCAACAGAAATGAAAGACATCCTGCAAATTGCAGCTCACGCTTTCTTGAGAATGAAGGAAATTGGGAAAAAGCCAATTTGTCATTTTGTGCATCAAAATGTTTCTGAAGTTTCAGCTCATGCAAAAAACATAACAGATAGAAAGCATCTCTTGGATCAGCTCAATCAAATGACACAAATTGCTGCTGAAATGGAAAGGCAGCCCTCCATTAAAGCATTCACAGATGTGCTGGACTATGACATGGACAAAAACAACTGGAACATCCCAGGACTCTGGCATGGAATCCCTCCGATGGCACCAGTGAGCACTGGTTACAGTGAAGCTGTAGCAGATTTAAAGAAACATCTTTTGGAGACAGAAGACAGAAACAATCAAGTCTCACAGATCCCAGAGTTTCTAGAATGGATCAGAAGTCTCTGGAAAGCTGTGAAATATGAGAATTTCATCTTTAGCTTCAGAAACACTCTTGTGGCTCAGGCCTACAACAACCTTTGCAAAGAGTTCAATCAATGGGAATGGCAGTTCAGAAAAGAAATCCTCTCCTGGCAACAAGAAGCAGAGTTGGAAATCTTAAATTCCGACATTGGATCTGATGTCCAGGATTGGAGCACATTGGTTGAACCAAAAAAAACAGAGGTGTCCCAAAAAATAATAGAAGAGGAAAGAAAAATGAAGGAAAAACTTACAAACTACTACAAAAAGAAAGACCAGAATGTAAATCTGATAGAAAAATACAAAACTGACTTTTTCAGAAGTATCAGTAGTCTTGCTGAGAAAATCAGACATTCAGCAAATAATAAACTGGATTATGTCCTTGAGCTAAAAAAAAGTTGTGTCCAGGCTCTGGACATTCAGAGAAAATACAGAAGCAGGATTGAAGACGAGGTCATGAGGCTCCTGAGTGTCTGTAAAGACAAAACCAAACTGTCTGATGAACAGCTGATAGATGAGTTTGAAAAGATGTGGACTGAAGCCACTAAAAATGTGTCTGGCCTGAAAGAACGAGATATCGCAGCATGTGTCCTGCAGCAGTTGAGAAAAAATGTCTCAAACTGGAATGTAAATGAAAACTTCCAAAAGATTAAAGATCTAAAGGAGTTTGGGAAGGATCCATTTAAAACCACCCATGACCATGTAGACTCCTTGTTGAAGAAGGTTGTGCCTGTGTTTTGGGGATTAGGAGATCTGCAGAACTTCTCTGACAGAGTCATTGAGTCTTGCACACGGTTTGTGCTTGATAAAGCAAAGTCAAACACAGATTACCACGACTCTTTTACAAGAGATCTTCTTGAAAAAATAGATGAAACCCTTCAACAAAGCTACAAGCATCACAAAACCAATGCAAAGTTTGAGATTGACCTGAAACTTCACATTTGTGGCATTGCTTCAAGGGAATTCCTCAAAATGCACAGAAAGTACTTGTCTGATAATGATCCTAAAATTCAGCTGGAGAAACACAAGAGGCAGTACTTGACAGATTTTCTTGATCTTTACAAAGATAGAGATGATTGTCAACGCAAAGCAAATGATTTTGTCAGATGTTGCATCAAACCTGCTGTTGAAGAGTTCATCGATAGAGCTTTGGGAATAGACATTGTGGATGAAATAGTGACAGGTTCCCATTCAGCAGAGTACAGCTCCCGCTCCTTTTTCCAGTACAACATTCAGGAAGAGTTGCTGCAAAAGGATGACTTTAACAGTTTTGTCAGGTACATTAGTAATTATGAAATATATGTTAAGGATTGGATATTTCAGCAAATCCAGAAACAAATGTCAAAGAACATAACTTTGTGCAAACTGAAGAAGAAGAACCTTCAAGTCATAGTTGATAAAATCACAGCAGCATTAGAGAAGGCCTCAAAAGGACCAGGTGGTGTTCAACTGCCAGACAACAATGAAAGCATCACAAAGCTCATCAGCAACATGCGGAAGTATTTGATTAAAGACATCTCAATCTCAGTGGAGGATAAAGAAACCACCTTGTTTCAAATCAAAAGCACATGTCATCCATTTATCAACGGCCTCAAAATGTCAATAAAAGACTTGAACAAACAGCTTCAGGAGGAATTCTCAAAGTCTGAAAACATCACTGAGACTCTGAACAAACTTCCAATCAAACCACAGGATGAGCTTTTCAAGAGAGTGTTTGGTTGTGGAAAGCAATGTCCATTTTGTAAAGTTCCCTGTGAGGCTGGAGGCAAAGGACACGATCAGCATCATGCAGCTGTTCATCGACCAAAAGGTCTCGGTGGATATAGGTATGAAAGCACAGAGAAGCTGGCTCCAACACTGTGTACAACTGATGTGCAAGGTGAAGGTAGATTCAATAACTCAGATACTAAAGGAGAGTTTCATCCTTTCAAAGAGTACACCAACTACTATCCGGACTGGCTCATTCCTCCAGATCCCAGCATAGAGTCATCTGACTACTGGAAGTATGTACTGGTACGATACAATGACAGATTTGCTCAACAATACAAGGCCAAACCAGCTGATGTTCCAGAGGCCTGGAGGAGAATCACAAAGGAAGAAGCACTGAAGGGGTTAAAAGTTGCCTTCAACATAAAGTGAACAATGTAAAAATGTGTTTTAGTTTGAAACTATTCAAGATGTTTTTAACCAAAACTGAACAAAAGGACATGATGACTAAACACTTCAGAGCTTTCAGCAGATCAGATCAATGCTGTTTAAAAAATATCAACTCACTGAAATATTAACATTACCTAAAATATGTTTTCATGTTTTATTTTAAATGTGACTTTGTGGTTTCAACTCAAATACAGACTAAACCAGCTGCTGACAGTGAATAGTGTGACATCATTTGATCTGATGAACATGATGAATAATAATGATGATGATGATGATGATGATGATGAAGGCCTACAGCAGGCCTATTCGACTAGCGGGCAGGATACGGCCCGTTTGAAATTTTTTCTGGCCCGCGAGACTGCCAGTAAATAACAGTGATGAAAATTATTACATCAACAACGGCTCTGATCTGGATCTAACCGGATCTAACTCATAAATATCTATGTCACGCACGTGAACTAGGTGTGTGATGCGTAGCCAATCACGCAGCCAACCAGCATGGCGCTCTCTAAACCGAAGAAACGGAAAATTGACTCGGAAAACCGCCAGTTCCAGAGCGAATGGACGGACAAATATTTATTTATTTTGCCTGCCGTGACCAGTACGAAACCGGTCTGTTTACTGTGCAACGAATGCATGTCTGTGATGAAAGAATACTTGAAGCGGCACTACAAGTCAAACCAAGGCTCGTTTTCGGCTCGTTTCCCGGAGGGCTCGGATGAACGGCGAAAGCAAAATACAGCGTCTGCTAACATCATTTCAACACGGTCAGGCCGCCCTTGGTCGCTTTTGCATGGAGCAGGAGAGGGCTATGATAGCATCCCTTCGTGTAGCCTGGACACTAACCAGACAGAACAGGCCTTTTACCGAGGCGGAGACGGTTAAAGATTGTATGCTGGCTGTCATTGATGAAGTGGTTGTTGATGAAAAAGTGAGGGAAAGCGTCACCTCATCCATTTAAAAAGTGCCTCTCTCGGATACATCAACTCTTCGCAGAGTGGAATTACTCGCAAAGGATGTATCAAGGCAGCTTTTGGATAACCTAAAAAAAACTGATGTTATGAGCATCGCTGTGGATGAATCAACCGACTGTACTGACATGGCTCAGCTATGCATTTATGTCAGATTTCATGATGGAGGGCGCTTTAGAGAAGAACTTGTGGGGCTTATTCCGATGGAGGGACACACCACAGGTGAGGCGATATTTCAAAAGATTGTCGCATTTTTTGACGAGCGTGAACTGGATTTACAGAAAGTTTGCCTTTTGGTCACCGATGGCGCTCCAGCAATGATTGGTAAATTACAAGGGCTGACAGCGAGGCTATCAACCATAGCTCCACACATGCAGTTTTTACACTGCATCATTCATCAGTCTGTGTTGTGTGCAAAGTTGAGCGGTGATCGGAAAAACACCATGGACACTGTCATGAATATTGTGAATTTCATCCGCTCAACCTCCAGCCTACAACACCGCCTTTTCCGTATGATGCTTGCCGACATGTTTGCGGAACACACGGACTTGCTTGTTCATAACGATGTCAGGTGGCTTAGCAAGGGGAATGTTTTGGACCGTTTCTGTGAGCTCCACCAGGAGATTGTGTCTTTCCTTCGCGTGTGTAAACACAAACGGGCAGCAAACCTCCTGGAGCGCATGCTGGATGAACAGTTCATGGCAGAAGTGTACTTTCTGTGTGACATTTTCAAACAATTGAACACCCTGAATCTTGAACTGCAGGGACGAGAAAAGTCTATTGCTGATTTGGTTGAGAAGCTTTGTGCTTTCAAAACAAAGCTAACCATTTTCACAACAGACTTATCAGCAACAGGACTGCTGCACTTTCCACGACTGCGTGGATTCATGAACACAGCACCTGAGGCACGGATAACGCCCGTCATGACAGATTTCATGACAAAACTGACTGAGAACTTTACTGAGAGATTCCAAGGGTTCAACATTCCCATTGAGGTATTGCACTTTGCTCGTGACCCCTTTTCTATCAAACCTGAGGCAGACTTTTGTGCAAAAGTAAAAGAGGTAATGTCTTCTATTGATGAGAGCATCTTTCAGTTGGAAATGGTTGATGTGCAATCCTCCTTTGCTTCAAAACAGTACTTGCAGTCTGAGGGTGCAGAGAGCTTTTGGTCTAACCATGTGAACCAATACCAGTACCCCACAATGAGGAAAGTGGCCTTGCTAATACTGACAATGTTTGGGTCCACTTATACATGCGAGTCTAGTTTTTCTCATATGAATGCAATAAAAACAAGGGCACGTTGCTCCATGACCAATGAAAAGTTGCACGAGTGTCTGAGGATTGCCCTGACTACACATGAGCCAAACTATGTTGAAATAGCAAGGTCAAGGCAGTGCAATTTTTCACATTAACCTGAAAAGGCTCAGAATGACAGCAGTGTGATGCTAATGGTAATGTCTTCTATGACAGCATCTCTCAGACTTAAATGATGAATGTGCAATTACTTTGTGTTAAAAACTTGCAGTCTGAGGGAGAACTTTTGGTCAAAACATGTTAAAAAACAATATCAGTCTCTGTGAAAACAGTTCAGTTTTATGTTAATTATTTTGTCTGTTTTACTGTCCAGCTCAAATTTTAACTGTGAGTATGGACTGCTATGTTTGAAATTGTTTATCTCTATCTATGTTGTGAACAGTCCCATCTATGGTCAGATGGCTTTGCTTTGTTAATCTTGAATGTAGCATTCATATAAATATGGACCTTGGTTATAAAAGCCCTTTTGTGAAAGTATCAAAGTGGGGGAAAAAGTGGATACTGTATGTGTCATTCGTTCTCTATTATCAAGAGTTATTTTTTAGCCATTAGTTTACAAATATTCTGTGCGGCCCACGAACCCCCAGTGATTTTCATATTTGGCCCACTTGCTATTGAAGTTGAATAGCCCTGGCCTACAGTATGTAGTTTAAAGGCCATGTATTGAGATGTTGTTTTATTACGTTTTCCTACTTTTTACATTTATATTATTACATTACATATATTATTATTTACATTATAGTTTTATTCTTTAACATTTCTTACTAATCATAAAATGCTACAATGAAGAAGTTATTCATGTTTTCTTACAGAGTAAATTAATTATCATCAGTTCAAATGTGTTCATGTTGATATAAATGACTTTTTGATTCATGAACAAATACTGAGACATCCTTTCATGTTTTAATGTGGAACTTTTTTCATTATTTGTGACAGATGATGATGTGTTGAACAAGTCAAGTTAAACACCAGAAAATAGTTTTTTGTTTTTTTCATCTTTTAACACAACTAAGTACATAATGACATGTGCTAAACATAATGATGATGATGATGATGATGATGATGATGAAGGCCTACAGTAAACAATTTAAAGGCTATGTAATGACTTTTTTTACATTTACATTTATTTTTACAATTTTATTCTTTAACATTTTAACTTTTTTCATTATTTTTGACAGAAACTGTTTTGTTGTGTTTTGAACATTTTATCGTTTCTTTATATTTTTTCATTTTACTTTTTAATGAGTACAACTATGTATATAATGATGATGATGATGATGATGATGAAGTACAAAGGCCATGTGAACATGTGTTTTCTAACATGTCATCAATATTCTTTAATATTTTATATAAAACAATTTAAAGACTATGTAATGAAACTTTTGACTTTTTACATTTTTAAATAGTTTTATTCTTTATCATTTCTAACTTTGTTCATTATTTGTGACAGATGATGATGTGTTGAACAAGTCAAGTTAAACACCACAAAACTGTTTTATTATATTTTAAAAACATTATTATTGTTTTTACTCTTTTCTTTCACTTTTTAATGAATACAAAGATTTTATTATATTCATATTTTAACAACTAAGTACATAATGACATGTTCTAAAGATAATGATGATGATTATAATGATGATGATGATGATGATGAAGGCCTACAGTATATAATTTAAAGGCTATGTAATGACATTTTTTACTTTTACATTTATTTCACTTTTTACAGTTTTATTCTTTAACATTTTAACTTTTTTCATTATTTTTGACAGAAAACAGTTTTGTTGTGTTTTGGAAATATTATCATTTCTTTATATTTTTTCATTTTACTTTTTAATGAGTACAACTATGTACATAATAACATGCTAAATATAATGATGATTCACAGTTTCATTTCTAACAGGAACATGCTAAACATTTGATCTTTTGATGTGTGTTTGATGAAAGTTAGTGAATAAGAAGTCTTTATGTTTAAATATTGTCTAAACAAGCCAACTGTGGGAATAATGTGGCATCTTCTGGTCTGTTGATCCTGTTGAACTTCTGACTTACATGTTTTCAGACACAATGAATTAAACAAGATACAAAGAAGTTGAGCTTTGTCAGTGTTTCTTTTTTCTTCTTTTTTTTACATGTTGACATAAAGTAAAGTTATGTGCATAATGATAAGTGATAGTGATAATATACTGTATGTACAAAGATCATGTGGCCAAATGTGTTTCATATTACCAATTACTGATTTGATTAATGCACAAATAGACTATAAAGTATAATAATGTATAAAGTTTAATTCTACAAATGTATTACTTTAGTTTTATGTTTTTAAAGCTGTGATCAAAGCCACTGCACTACTGACAACAATGGTGTCAGTCTTTACCAGCTGTCAGTAGATCCTTTATTTCCATTGTGCATTGCATTATGGGACAACAGTGTCAACAGCAGTTATCCATTATTAATCAACACTACAGACTCAGAACATGTTTAGATTTAAATTGTGTAAAATTAAGACCCAATGTTAGAAAGTATGATTCACAGAGTGGTGTACAGGTATTTGGAGGGTTATTATTACATGCTGGAATATCTCTCTATTTCTTGTTTTATCATCACAGTTTTTGAGATATTTGTCTCTGAGATTTTTATGATATTTAAAAGACTTTCATGTCTTTCTAAAACGATGTTCCCATATATTCTGGACACATTCTCAACAATTCTGAGATTTTCAATTTAACAAATTTGACATTTTTTGCAGCATTTTCTGAGATCTCCACAAATTAAATCCCATTAATATTCATTGAATTGTGATAGCAGCAGAAATACTACAGAAACATTTAAAATTGTAAGAGGTTTTGGGTGGACCAGTCCTTCAACAAACTCAGCCAGTGGACATCAGTAGATGCTCTGATCATTTAATTTACGTATATTATTGAAATATGCAGAAGATTAAAGGCTTTCTGTTGTATGAATAAATACTTCAGCACCACTTCACCATTTGAAAAGCACACAGTGAATGCAACAAAGTCATAGTGATACAAAGCTGAGCAGTTCAGACTTCTACCACATGAGGGCACAAGTGTCAAATCTACAGTCCAGCTTTTCAAATGAGAAATTAAGAGGTGATATTCATAAAAGTGTCTGTAATCAGCACAGTGAGACAACACAGTCTATCTAATCTACATATATAAATAAATGTGTTAGATGTAACAAGATGAGAATATATTTAAAAATCTGTATGTTAAAGTAAAAGTGTTTGTCCTGTCAGTCCCTTATTATTGTTAAACATCATAACTGATATTCAGCAGATTACCTGACTCCTGACTCTCTGTTTGTCTCTATCACTTATTGACTCATGTGTCAATTTAAGTTTGAGTCGGTCTCATTGTGCTTTTAGATGTAGGAAAATTCCTGTTTTATATTCTGACATTTGTTGTTTGAGACTCTCTCTGTTTGTCCAACATATTCTAACAACACTTGTATTGAGACAGGCTCAGTATCAACTGAATAGCTACATAAATATCTCACATGTAAACCCGTTAAGGTGGATGATAAGTAAACACTAATTCAATTTAGTGAAGATAGAAACAATAGTTATTACACAATAAAGTAATAAACCAAATTTGACCCTTTTGTGTGTTAATTTTAATTTGACCAAGCTTTTCAAATATAAACCGAAATAAATAGATACATTAAATTGAATTACGTTTTTTCAATTAACTTTTTGTTATCCAGGTAGTATCACATTCAGTTTATGGTCCTCCTTTATTTATTCCTCAGTTGCTAATTGTTGCTTTTTTCTTTGCAAGTATAGTTCAGTTCAGTCTAGTCAATAAGTTTCCTTTTATTCAGTCGACTAAATAGTTTCAGTTCAATTATTGTTCTTTTATTTTGCTTAAACTTATCTGACATCCAAGTGAAGATCCAGAACATCCAGGTACAGCAGCGTCCTGGCTCAGACTCTCCCACACGGACAGCAGGGGTCGCTGTTTTACCTCCAGCTCTCTGAAGATCCAGAACAATACCTCAGTTAATGTCAAGTTATTTATTTATTATAGTATGCTGATTCATATCAATATCTTATGGTTATTTTTACCCTTTTCTGAGCTTGCTGCTGGCTTCATTGTTACAAACAGTACATAACAAACATGCCAATAAATAAAATAAATAAATTTCACGAGGCAATAATGTCTGCCAGCAATAGTATCTCACATCACATATTACTCATATCACACACATTTTCACAGTGCCTCTGTTTTAGTTTTTTCCACTCAAAATCATGAAGTTAGCATTAGCTAACATCAGTTTCTTAATCTATTACTGAACAGAAAAACACACTCACCGGAGAATTTGTCATCAAAAACACATCTAATAGCGATCCTCCTTCTTCATCCTCTGGCAAACAACAACATCCTAAAACAAGGAAGGTCTCTTCTGGTGTTTACCGCCACCCGCTGGATGTTTAGTGAAACTGCAACAACATTAACAGTCAACCGGACTGAATATCTGTTAAATTTAAGTAAATGAAAGTTACATATGAATCTATATATATATAAATTAAATGAAGATTTAACTATAACTGCAAGTTTCTTATGTCTACTTGTATTGGAACTGTTTATTTACTGCTAGAACTTCCAGGCCAATAGGGGGCAATGTTCTTTCATTTATCGTTCGTATTGCAGCCTCAGCCGATAGCAAATAACAGGAAGTGATGCAACAAGAACTTGCTTTGTTTACCTACGCCACAATAAGAGTTTGGTATTGTCATGGCAACGGAAAAATGCTCCGCCTTTATATGAAGTTATTTAGTTGGTTATATTTGTTACTAGCCCTTTGAGTGGAAATATAAGTAAGTGAACATGTTATAGATAATTATTAGAATGTATACTGTTAATTATTGTGACATATTGGGAACGTTTAGCAACGTTTTTGAGTAACTTTGTTGGCACGTATGACCGTTGATGCAGTATAACGGTAGATTTCAGCCTTCACGAGACCGTTATATTGACCGTTGATGTAATATACTGTGTTGTTTAGTTTGAGTTCAATGACTAATGTGTTACTTACCTCATTACTTACCTGATTAGTTCTGTCATATTTAGTATCATAATTTGAATCATACTTACCCGTGAATACTTACATGTAAATCTACAGATAGAGATTAGATTGGTTCTCCTAGCCATGATAAGCTATTCTGTATTGTGTATTAATGAATGAACCATAATAAGCTAACTTTCATATATGACAAGCTATTCTATATTGTGTATTAATGAATGAGCCATGATAAGCTAACTTGTATATATGACAAGCTATTCTATATTGTTTATTTATGAATGTCTTTCTGTATTTTTATATGTCCATTTCAGTTTCACACTTTCTTGTAATAAATCCTAACCTACTACAACACCTGCCTGTTCCTTGGAGGATATGATGCAAGGGAGCGTTTAGCTGGCTGTGAATCTCAATACACGACAAGAGTCACATTGGGTGCAACAGTACACTCATGTAAACAACTATAAACAAATGGACTCAAACAATAGCTTAGTCTGTTAAATTTATGGGAGTTACAATATTATAACCTTTTATTCTTTTGAACCCATCAAAATTAATCACACTGGGCTTCATTTAATAGGAAATATCATATGTAAATGTAGTGATTGTAACAGCAGCACTAATGTCAAGAGTGCTGCTGTTAACACTAACCCTTCCACGCACTGGGAAGAGTTTTACCATCAAAACATTCATAAATGGCAACACATCAGTAATTAAATGCTTACATGCTCCTGTGGACAAACAAAGAGACAGACATCAAATCTCAGAACATTGGCACAGGTAACATAGAATATGTCACATCCAAACACTAGCATGAAGCCTGTCATGGCTCTCCAGCCACTCTGCATTTCAACATGAATCTACCAAAACTACTCTATCAGCGACAGATTTCAACACTCAACACAGTGACACCTGCTGTACTGAATGATGATTTTGTTTCAAACGCTTCCTCAGAGCAACTAGAAAATATGTAACTTCAGATAGAACTGTTAAATTGTATGGTGGTTGCCATTTTTATTAGTAGGTTATTATAAGAAAATATGTATATATTATCATGTGACCCTTAAAGTCAATCACCTGCTGGCCTATCATCTGTCCTCTATGGCCAACTGTTGAACTAGTAAGAAAGGCAGGGGAGTTGCTGCCATCTTTAAATCTGTATTTCAGTGAAAGGAAATTACATTAAAGGTGATCAAAAGTACTTTTTTAATTATATCCAACATACTCAGGAAAATTCATTGATGAGTTTTCTGAACTGCTGTCAGTTATCTGCACTGACTACAACTTTTTTTTAAATCATAACAGAGGATATTAACATTCACATAGACAATATAATAATAACTCTCTGCTCTACTGGACACTTTTGGCCTGTTGCAACATGTGAAAGGGCCCACACACACTCGAGGCCACACTCTGGATCTGGTTATCTCTAAAGGTGTTGACGTTTCTTCTGTTGATGTTAAGGACTTGGCTCTTTCTGATCATTTCTGTGTGTTCTTTGACTTACAGATCATTCCAAATGTTCAGTTAACCTCTGTGTCTGTTAGGAAAAGGTACATAAATGAGATTATCAGTGCCAAGTTTATGGAGGCAATATCTATGTCACCAACTGTGAGTGCAGAGTCAGTTGATGAACTCCTGGATAACTTTTAACTGGAAAATCTCAAACGTCATGGATGCTGTTGCACCTATTAAAACCAAGATCAAGAATCAAGAATACTTTATTGTCATTCTGCCCATGAGACATGAAAAGAACGAAATGCGGGACTCAGGTCTTGGTGTAATAATAAATAAGACACAATAAATACTTATTTAAATCACTGTATAAGATGACACTGAGTAGACAGAAAACACCATGGAGGAACACTATGATGGTAAAGGCATTGAAAACAGAATGCAGGAAAGAAGAGCGTAAGTGGAGAAAAACTAAACTTCAAATTCACCATGACCTCTACAAACAAAGTCTTTGTCATTTTAACTATGAGTTATTCAAGTCTAGCGACACTTTTCTGAAATTATTAATAATAACAACAATACTTGCATGGCTGATAAGCTTACAAATAGTTCCAGAGCTCCTTTCCACAGAAATCCACAGCAATTAATTTGATTTTGTAGTGAAAATACAACCTTTAACTTGTGTAGCTTTAGTAAAAATATTAAGATCATATTTGTATTCATCAAGAGTCTCAGAATCCCTTCTTTAAATTGTGCACATTTTAAGCACATAACTCTCCATAACAATAATAACTTAGCTTTATTATAGCAGATTTGTTTTGTCTGGTTATCTTAACTGGGATTTATTTGAACCAGTATCTTGTTGTGATTCCAACAATCTTGAATCCATCTGTCCAAATCTGCAATTCCCTGGAAAGTCTACCTTAATTGACTTAATTCTAACTAATGTTCCTCATAAATGTTCTGCTGTTTTTTGCAATGACCTAAGCGACCGTGTTGTTGCCTCCATCAGGAACACAACAGTCCTTAAACTGAAACCACGTCATTTGTAAGAAGAATCTTAAACATTTTCATGAACAGAGTTTTTTATTATCACGATTTGTTTCATTTTTAAATGGAGTTGAATGGAGCTGATTCCTGACGTGCAGACAGCCTGAATATTCTGTAATGATGGTTTTATGCTAATCATAAATACACATGCCTCCTGCAACAGAGGATAACTCTAGCAGATACTTTTTTTGAGTTTATCTTGGCTTGGACTAAGACAAAGACAGTAGCTTCAACCACTGACTGGCTTGTTTGTGGTCAACTAAGAAACAAATGTTCCTCCTTTATCAAGAAAGTCGAATCAGAATATTATTTGTGATTATTTCATCACTGAAAATTGAAATGACCCTTTAAAATCACTTTATGAAGCAGTACCTCATGAAGCACTCTGTTGCTGTTAATGACAAAATGGAAATATTTAATTGTTTTAATGAGCATTTTATCTCTTGCAAATCTTTTTAAACTTTAAGTTGAAAATAAAGAAATTCCAAGAATATGGAAATTTGCCTTTGTTCTCCCTTTATTAAAGGAGGGTTATACAACTATTTTAGGTAATTATAGGCCAATATCTAATTTACCAGTACTGGCTAAAAGTCTTGAAGCTCTTGTAAGTGATCAATTAAAGGAGTTGTATATGTCATTTTATCAATATATTAGTCAGGCTTTAGTAAAATGCCCGTAACTTGAGGGACAGTCATATTTATAACAGATGATCAAGGCTGCAAGTTAAGTCATCTGAATGCTTCAATGGAAGGGATACAACCTCTCAATCTGACCTTTTGTATAAAGGAGTTAAGTTGGTAAATGCCACAAATTTGTTGTTAGGTACCTAGAAATTGTACAGAATACTTTGTAATCGTATTTTACATGTCATTACTTCTTATGGTTTCTAAAAATATTTCAGAATATTTCCAGGTTTTACATAAAAAATATCAAAGATTTTCAATACTTTGGATCCCTTTATGTAATTTTCTGCTGTCTCTTTTTCTAATGATGAACATTGACAAACTGAACAATTTAAACTTGTTACAATACATTACATAGTAGACAATAAATTAAAATGAATCATTAGCATTGTAGATTATGTTGTGTGTTGATGACTGTGTATCTCTGTATATTATGCCCTCATTTCCTCCCCAACATAGATATGCAGATAGCCAAACCAACTGTTCACTATAAGACAGACAACTTTTATTAAGGTTTATTTGTTGTTTCCAGTGGCAGAGTGTAAATTGAAACAGATAATACAATTATTAATGTTAATAATATTTCTACATGTGGTGGTTTTATGCATTAATTATTTATTATGAAACTTGCAACATGATCTTTGTACATACAGTATATTATCACTATCACTTATCATTATGCACATAACTATACTGTATGTCAACATGTAAAAAAAAAAAAAAAAAAAAGAAACACTGACAAAGCTCAACTTCTTTGTATCTTGTTTAATTCATTGTGTCTGAAAACATGTAAGTCAGAAGTTCAACATGATCAACAGACCAGAAGATGCCACATTATTCCCACAGTTGGCTTGTTTAGACAATATTTAAACATAAAGATTTCTTATTCACTAACTTTCATCAAACACACATCAAAAGATCAAATGTTTTACATGTTCCTAGGGGTATCATAAAATCATAAAATCAAGATCACGATTTTATCACAATTCTTTTTTACATTGATTTTTTAAACTAATTTGCAAGTTTCTGAACAGTGCAACCAAACCATTTCCCTATGTAAAACATAGCCCTAAAAGAAAAAAGAAAACAGACAATTTAGGCCAAAGAACCTTTCTGAACAGATTTTAAATTAAATAGTTTGTGCAATTTTGCCAAATAAAAATGCAAACTTAAGTAACTGTGGTTATCTCTTAAAGTGCAATGATTTTGAACAAAAATTATCAAACTGTAATGTCTGTAGCAGCTCTTCTGCACTTTATACTGTATACTGGTTGAAGTGGCAATATGGAGACTCCCATTAAAGAGTCCGGGACCGGAAGTCTTCATTTAGTGAACATTTAATTATAATTCTTCATCAGCAGATGTTACAGGTGATGGTATAGAGATGATTGGAGGTGGATGATGTGAGGATGTGATGATATTTGGGTGTGTGTGGTCTGGAAACAATGTAAAAAACAGTAACGTTAATCACCATGGCAACAATGGTATATGGCTATCGTGTAAATCATAAACATTCAATAAACATAAGAATTGACTTCAATAAACATTACAATTTCTCTCAAAGCAATATATTAATGTGTTAATGGTGATAAAATAACTTGTTACTATTTATAGCACTGATAACAGAAAACTTATAACTGTTATAGAAATGCGCTAGCATAATGCTAACGAGTGCTTTAACTGCCGTTTAAATTCTATAAATGCCGTCAAATTGACATAAATCAATAAACAGGTTATGGTCAAACAAACAATCAGTGAAACATCACTTGACATAACTTACTTATCATTTAAGGACGCACATTAGGGAAAATAAAGTTAGCCGGCTTCATAGTGTGTAACGCATTAACCGGACGGGGAGGAAACCAAGGCAACAACAAACATGCATAATTTAAAGAAAATGTGTTTATTTGTTTTTTTATCAATGTTTACTATATCAGTTGGCCAACAATTTGTTTACATTTCCAAAGACTGATTTTGAGGTCTTATTTATTCATCCACTTGCTGGAACACACAGATGAGGAATGTGTAGGTGGATCCAAATCTCTCTAATTTACTAAGCCATGGCGACTTTAAAGCAAATCAATCAAATCTGACTGATTTCAACATACCCTTTTGAAACTGCACTCCACGTATATTCAGTTTCACTCATTAATACATAGCGTTGTGAAAGCTAACTGTCATGTCACCATGACTTTAAAGCCCCTTATGTGTATGATTTTAAAATCTTTAAAAAAACCTTCTTAAAAACAAACAAAATCTATGCAATATATATATATATATATATATATGCACGCCACTGTATATATATATATATATATATATATACAGTGGCGTGCACAGACATTTTGGGGGGCAGGTGCTCAGTGAAAAATAAGGGCACTTTGTGCGGCATGTGGAACTGCTGCCTTATTATAGCAGTGTGAGACACAAAAAAACATTACAGGCACATGTTGAATGTAATTGCATATTTATTTATGTCAATATGTTATCAATTCATCATTCATCAGTTATCAATTGGACTATAGCACTGATCAGTCAATCACTGTTGTCTTATTTCTCTGGAATATACACACATGGAGAGTTTTTTAGCAAGCTAGGCAGCTACAATGATAGATCAGTGTACTGGTTGCAAAATAAGAAACGTGTTTTTTCCTGTCAGAACAAAAGAAGTGTACAAAGTGTCAGTTTGAAGTGAGGAGTGAAGAGTGAGCATTACCATTCTCTAAAGCAGCATCCTCCTCGGTGGTCATCACGTCATATCTATTATTGATTTGGGCTAACGTCGCTATAGCTTGGCAACTGAGGCTTAGGGGGCAAACAATACACTCGACTCGATTCACTTATGTGTTACCTGGCTGGTGGGGCAGGGGAGGTGTGTGGGCTGCAGCTGTGCACTGCTGCTGCAACGTGCCTCTGTTTGTGTCCGCTCTGCGCGTTCACGTTGACAAAGGAAGAGAGGTGTGTGCGGAGGAGGAGGAGGAGGGGCGCATATTGGGGCATTATTATCACACGCTTTTAATTGTCGAACATCTATAGATTATCATGTCAACATGGGCCACATACAATACATTGTAAAAAAAACAACGAACTTTCGAAAGGGCACTTGCTTGGTCCAGAGGGCAAAGGTCAGGTGCTATAGCACCACCTAGTGTCTATCTATGCGCGCCACTGTATATATATATATATATATATATATATATTATATTAACTTCACTGGCTCCCGGTACAATACCGCATCCAATACAAAAACCTCCTCTTCACATAAAAAGCTCTCCACCATCTAGCCCCTTCTTACCTCTGCAACCTCCTCCAGGATTACAGCCCCTCCCGCACCCTCCACTCAACCTCCGCTGGTCTATTAACCATCCCCACATCACGCCTCAGCACCATGGGTGCCCTAGCCTTCAGCTGCTATATATATATATATATATATATATATATATATATATATAATAGCATGACTTTGCCAGTCTAGGAAACCAATGGCTTGGTTTGTCATTGGATAATATGTTGGCAAGTACATTTTGCTACTTGCTAAAGCAAATGGTAAGGACAATTTACACAGGTCGAAAGTCCACACAATACACAATCAGCAATATTGTTTTAGCTGATTTAGGTCCAGATGACACTTGGTCCAATGAGTTCTGTCCCTTTTACTCCCTACAAACACTATTTACAGTAAACCAAACACATAAATGGAAACCAGAACCCTTTCGATATCAAAATCTTGTTCCATGCCAACATATTCTCCATTTATATGCAGTTATTTGTTTATAGAGATCTTACCTGCCCTGTGAAGAAAGTCATGGCCAAATTCCTCAGCAATGATCTGGAATGAGTAGAGAATAAATTATTTGTGACTCGATACAATTTACTAAATTCAGACTGTATCAAACTAACTGTGTTCTATACCTGTGGTGTGAGGAACTTCTGCATCCTGCAGGAGAGGAAAGGTTCATCCAGTATGCTGCTGACTGAGGGTCTCTGTTCAGGGTCACAATTCAACAGGTGAGACAAGAGAGAACGCAGTTCTTGGGAGTAGTGATCAGACACAGGAGGGTATGAGCCACTGATGATCTTCTGATACATGTTTGCCGTACCACAAGCCTTAAACTGGAAATAGGAGGAAAGAAAAGATGACCCATTCTTGTTTGTCAACCATTAGACATACAGGGAACAGATCTAAATCAGTATGTGAGAGAGCTTATTAGTTTATGATACATTAAATCTACATGAATTAGTAAACATCTCACAAACAGAATACTTACTGCAGGCTTAAGAGAGCACAGTCCACACAGGACACAACCTAGAGCCCAAATATCACTGAAAGTCAGAGGAGAGAGGACAGAGCAGACAAACAGACAGGCTGGGATCAGTTATCTGCGTATCTCAGTTTCATTGCTATGAAAAAAATTACTTAGACATTGAGAATGAGAGGTTTAAGTTTATAATAATAAATCTCCACTGAGCCAAGAAACCCAGACAGCCTTCCATGACTGCCTGTAGATGAGTGAAAATTCTTTAAAACTGAATGAGGACGGGGGGCGCTCGAGAGCAGCAACATGTGAACATGTATCCTTCCTGAGCTCCGCATGAAAACAACAATTTCGCTAAATTTCAGCCTCTAAAGCAACACCATACCTATGTAAAACAAGTCATAAACCTCTTACGATAATATAGCTGCACTTTTTTTTTCTCTTATCTCAGGTTTTTTCAAACTTAAAATCAAGCAACGTGTTCATGTCCAGCAAGAACAGGCCAAGACCAACTACAACTAAAGCCTCGGACTTCCCTGAGACGGGACCCCCCAAGGGCACGCCGGATCTGGCCGTCGCTACCATCATGGAAGCCATCAAAGCCTCGGACAATCGGTCTTGACTAAAATAGAAGGCTCAGTGACCGCACTGTCGACAGACCTGCATAATAAGATAGAAAGCCTCTCCAAAGAGCTCCGTGGAGAAATGGCCAAAGTTAGCTCCGAGCTACACGAAGCCCTGGAGAATGCTAACCAGGAGCTAAAGCTACACGCTACATCAATACGTAGCCTGGAGGACGGGGCTAACCAATACTCCGACCGGGTCACTGAGCTAGAAACACAGCTCACATCATTAACCTCCCATGTCAAGCAACTGGCAGTCAAGACTGAAGATTTGGAGTCAAGGCAACGCAGAGATAATTGTCGTATTATTGGCGTGGATGAAAGCTTCGGGGATGTCCGTATGGAGCGGCCAGTCGCTAAACTACTACAGGACTCACTGGGTCTGGACTATACCCCGAAACTCGACCGTGCACACAGAAGCTTACAGCCGAAGCCTAAACAGGGGGATCCCCCGCGGCCGATTGTTGTTAAGTTCCACTATTTCCAGGAAAAGATGGATATCCTGAGAAAAGCATCAAGCCAGCGCCCCATCCAGCATAACAACAAACGGATCTTCATTTATCCGGACTAAATCGCTGCTGTGAGGAAGCGTCGGGCTGCCTTCAGAGAAGCAAGAGAGCTGCTGAGCTGCTGCCCTAACACCAAGTTTGGCCTCCTGTTTCCCGTGACGTTGAAATCACTGCCCCACACGGTGAACAGAGATCATTCGATAACCCGGCTGAGGCAAAGGAGTACATTATCCGACGCTTACAGTCTGGGTACTCAGGTAACAGAGGTTGTGAATCCCACACCCACATGAAAAGCTGTGATGCCGCATATGTGACACACGGCCAGATTTGCTAAGCTATAACAGTGTTGAAAGCTGACATTAATCGATGTGACAATGTTTCTTCTATCATGGGTTTGTTTGTGCAAATGAGTTCGTAAATTATTAATATGTTGGTAATCAGCTTTCTCCCCCACTGTGCTACTTCATTACTCTTCTTGTAGTCATTCAGTTATTTATTTTATCTCCAAAATCAGCAGGAGGGATTCATTTAGAGTGGCTTTGTAGTCCGATTGGCTCTCTCTCCACTTTTGGTTTATCTTCAGCTTATTTTACTTAAATGAATCCCTCTAAATTTATATCTGCTCACCCTTGTTTGTTTTTTTAAAATTTTATTAATGTTATTATTATTATTATCATAATTTTTTTTTTTTCTCTTTCTCAGTTTTTTATTTTATTTTATTTTATTATTTATTTTCGACGTTTTTATAGCAACTAATTTTGGGAATTCTAGTTTTGAGGACAGTTACTTCTCTGCATTGTTTGACTCATGCATAGCTCCCTTAGTGTTTAGTTTAGTACCAAGTGTCCTTGTCGATGGTATGCTCGCCTGGAGACGGAGCAACCTACTTGATGGGCTGTTAGCCTACGGGGATGGGTACCAAGAGTTTTTATTTTCTTACTATTGTTTGTTAGCTTTCCACAATTGGGCTTTAAATTGGTTTGAACTATGTGTCTGTATTGTTAGACCCGACTATCTTCTGCAAGGACTTGATGACATAGCATATCTTTGTAAGTTTGAAATAACATGACATCGCAAAGACAGATAAACAGAGCTCCTGGCTCTGTCTCCTTCATTTCATGGAACATTAGAGGCATGAGCAATGCAATTAAACGCAATAACATTTTTAGCCATTTGAGATCATTTAACCCAGACGTCATATTTTTACAGGAGACACATTTAAAGGTCAACCATCATACAAGGCTGAGGAATAATTGGATTGGTCAGGTCTACCATTCCAACTTTAACCATAACTCTAGGGGTGTTGCAATCCTTTTTAAGAAGGGAGCTCAAATTTAGCCATACCAAAACGATTACAGACTCCAATGGTAGATTCATTATATTAATAGGTAAGCTTTGTAATTTCCCAATTATCCTCGTAAATATTTATGGTCCCAACTGGGATGATCCACAGTTCTTTACTAAATTAATTGCCTCTTTACCTGATGTCAACACCCATCAGCTTATCATGGCCGGAGATCTAAATTGCGTACTGCACCCACAATTAGATAGATCTAATCCCAAACCGGACAGTCAACTATCTAAATCAGGTGGTGTCCTTCAGTCTTTCATGCAGTTTTACAGCCTCACAGATCCATGGAGGAAACTAAATCTGGATACAAAACAATTCTCTTTTTTTTCACCTGTCCACAAAAGCTACTCAAGGATAGACTATTTTTTAATTAACAATAATAATAATAATCTCTATCCACATGTTACCATCTAAAAGTACCACAGTATTGTGGTATTGGATCACTCTCCTGTACAATTGGACATCCATTTTCCAGATAATGTCCAGCCCCAACGAACGTGGCAGCTTGACCATTCTCTGTTGCTATGTACTGAATTTAAGAAATTTGTTGCAGAGCAAATTGACCTCTTTCTCGAAACAAATGATTGTCCAGACATATCACAACGCATTCTTTGGGAAACACATAAAGTCTACATTAGAGGCCAGATAATTTCATATGTAGCCCATCAGAATAAACTACGCAATAAACGTCTCTTAGAAATTGAACAGTCCATATTGGACATTGATAAAAAATACTCAACATCTGCCACATCAGAGTTACAGAAAGAACGCACTTTGCTTCAGATGGAATTCAATAACCTCTGCACCAACCAAGCAGTAAGAAACTTACTTAAAAGATAAACAAAAACTCTACGAACATGGTGAGAAAGCAGGTCGACTACTCACACATCAACTCCGTCAAACAAACAGTAACTCTCAAATCACAGAAATAAACGTTGGTTCAGGTGTAACTACATGTGACCCAAAATGTATTAACAGTCAATTCAGAAAGTATTATTCAGACCTATATACATCGAATACTGATGCAAAGGCATGTTCAATACAATCCTTCTTAGACTCTCTAAATATTCCCACTCTTAATTCAGATGCTCAAACTTCGCTTGATCAGCCTCTCACCGCTAATGAGATACAAATTGCGATTAACTCCATGCAGAGTGGACGGGCCCGGGACCCGATGGGTTTCCCATAGAATATTACAGGACATTTGCATCCAAATTAGTACCTATTATGAAATCAATGTATGACGAAACTTTAGAATATGGCAGCCTACCACCAACCCTCACCCAAGCGACTATATCACTTATATTGAAGAAAGACAAGAATCCACTTGACTGCTCATCCTACAGGCCCATCAGTCTCCTCTGTTGTGACTATAAAATCCTGACTAAATCGTTGGCAAACTATTTGAATGATGTGATACCAACACTTATTCACCAGGACCAAACTGGTTTTAATCCAGGTCGGCAGCCATTTTTTAATACGAGGCGGCTCTTTAATGTAATGTACTCCACTCACCCAATATAGCTGCCTGAGGTAATCCTATCACTTGACGCCGAAAAGGCCTTTGATAGAATAGAGTGGGAATACCTGCACGCAGTCATGAAGACATTTGGATTTGGCGAAATGTTTTGTAATTTGATCAAAATTCTCTATAGTAACCCTACCTAAAACAAATGGTTTACTATCAACATACTTTCAAATCTTTAACGGGACACGTCAGGGCTGTTGCTTGTCACCATTTTTGTTTGACCTAGCCATATAACCTCTTGCTATAGTGGTGAGAGGTGATGAGGGAATCAAGGGCATTACGAGAGGAAACAAAATTCATAAGGCTGCGCTATATGCGGATGACCTACTTCTTTTTGTCACCGATCCGATTCAGTCTATACCTCACCTTCTACTTTTATTACAGGAATTTGGGAGTTTTTTTTCTTCCACCTGAGACATGTTGACAAAGTACGACCATTTTTAACCCAACAGTGTGTTAACTAAGAGATCACATCACTCTCATTTTAACTGACTGCACTGACTTCCTGTTTCTTTTAGAAATGATTTTAAAGTCTTTTTCATTACCTACAAAGCTCTTAATGGTATAGCACCTTCATGCATCTCAGACTTTTAAAAATATCCAATCACAGAAAGGCCTGAGATCCTCCACAGCTGATCATTTGATCATGTTCAAAGCTCCACATAGAAAGAGAGAAGCTGCTCTCATGATATATGCCTCAGTAGAGGCCGTTCTCCTCCTCTATTCGTATGATATCGTACAAAAAGTTAAGCTCTACTTTTCGTACGATATTATTATCGGAATTTAAATACAAGCAGTAACACGAGTGATCTTTGCACCTGCAGAAACAAGTCTCACTGCAGTTCTTAAAATAGCCACAAAATGTAATCTATTGATTAATATCCACGAATGTTATGTATTACTTTAAAAAAATAAAGGCTATATTATTTAACATTTAACCAGGAGATTTTACCCCTGTTGTGTCTTTATAAGTCCCAGGAAGACCAGATAATTCACTGACGATTTTATTTATATCCTCAACATTTCTTGACACAAAAACAAGAAGGTGTTGTGGATAACGCAACTAAATGCTGGGTGAATGTTATGACCATCAGTTTAATTATTTCACATTCGAGTTTTGTTTCTGCTGTTTTGGACATTAGCGGCTACTTTAGCCTACCCATGATCCTCAGCGAATGTTATTTGTTGTGAGGAATAATAAGAGAAAAAAACATTTGTGTCTCAAATCTTCTGCTCATAATTGTCTACAGCCTCTGCAGCTCAGATACACACTATGAGGATAATTATAAGGCTATGAAACAAGAATTTACATTAGTGGGCATTCCCAGTGACATCATGCACCCCTGCAATTCTGTCAGAAAATACACCACCTCTTCTAGAAAACTGTTGAAATTACAAATGTTTTGGTATTCATGTTTATTATGTTTAAATCATTGGCACCTTGTCCAAATTGTAAGAAATAATTGCATTTCAAGCATGTGATGCTCCTGTAATTTATATTTAAATTCACCTGTGGCAAGTAAGAGGTGCTGGCAATATAGAAATCACACTTGCAACCAGTTAAAATGGAGAGAAGTTGACTCAACCTTTGTGTTGTGTGTCTGTGTACCGAGCATGGAGAAAAGAAAGAAGAGCTAATAGTTGACTGACGATTTGGGAGCCAAAATTGTGTAAAAACAACCACTGTGCACAATGTCATCAAGACGTTTACAGCCCATGCCATGGCAAAGCCAAAATCCTTCTGGGAGAACGTACTGTGGACAGATGAAACCAAAAAGAGCTGTTTGCAGCAGTTTGCAAAAGAAGATTTAAGTAGAGAGGTGTAAGAAACTCTTTCGTCATTACAGGAAGCGATTGATTTCAGTTATTTTTCCATTGGGTGTGCTACCAAACATTAAAGCTGAGGGGTGCCGATAATTTTGTGCGGTCCATTTTTTGAGTTTGACTTTTTTTCTCCGTTTTTTGTGTTATTCCAATGCAAACGAAACAAATAAACATGTATACCAAAACATTTGTAATTGCAATCATTTTCTGGGAGAAGTAGTGTATTATCTGACAGAAGTGAAGGGGTGCCAATATTTTTTGGTCTGGCTGCATGTTAGTATGAAGACTCTACATGGCTCATGCTTTAAAAAATACTGACCTTTGAACATATTAGAAAGCTTAAAATAGGGTTTTAAAATGATATTTTTACTCAGTGTATCTGCTTCAGCTGAACTAGTAACTTCTGTATTTAGATGATCTGTGTTAAGAAAAAGTAAAGTATTGCTTTATTCCGGATATTACAGCCAAAACAAGAGTCGCACATTACCGGCCA
The DNA here is from genome assembly GCF_963691925.1 of Scomber scombrus. Taxonomy (NCBI): domain Eukaryota; kingdom Metazoa; phylum Chordata; class Actinopteri; order Scombriformes; family Scombridae; genus Scomber; species Scomber scombrus. The sequence continues at coordinate 36,230,111 of NC_084970.1, read as the reverse complement.
TAAGGATACCGGGTTGAGTCCTTAGCAACCACCATAGCAACATAATTAGATGTGAAAAAATCAGTAGGGACTAATTATAAAATCATACCAGCTCCATGCTGTGAAGGGTCAGAATATGAACTGTTTCGTAACTATCTCACTTTGTAATCCATTTACATGAATGAAGATGTAGTTTCAATGTAGACACTCGTGGGATCACTGGTGTGTCTGGCTAGTGGAGCGATGAATAAGACAAAGTGACGTACTTCCTGTTTTTTCTCTTTTTATTCCTCACAACAAGTAACGCTGAGGATCATGGGTAGGCTAATGTAGCCACTCCCATCATTGTTGTCCAAAACAGCAGAAACAAAATGTATTTAGTCGAGTTATCCAGGACACTTTCTTGTTTTTGTGTTAAGAAATGTTGAGGATATAAATAAAATATGTGAATTATCGGGTCTTTCCGGGACTTATAAAGACACAACAGGGGTAAAATCTCCTGGTTAAATGTAGAATAATATAGCGTATATATATATTTTTAAAGTAATATATAATATTCGTGGATTACTGGATTTTAATCAACAGATTAAATTTCGTGGCTATTTTAAGAACTGCCGTAAGACTTGGTTCTGTACTGATCACTCCTGTTATTGCATGTATTTAGATTCGTATGATGTCGTACGAAAAGTAGTGCACAACTTTTCGTACGATATCATGCGAATAGAGGATGAGAATACATTGACCAAAACTGTGGAACACCCTGATTTCGTAAACTATATGGGCAACCACTGTGGACATATTTAAAAAATAACTTAAAACATACCTTTACAGCAAAGCTTTTAATTAGTCTGTATTTTTAATCTTGTGTTTAAAAACGTATCTTTATATAGTTTCATTTTTTAATCTTTTTAACTTTTACCTCCTCTTATTTAAGTTTTTTTTCCCTCTATGCTTTTGAATTTTACTTGTTGTACTTGTTTGTTCTCATTTTATTGCTCCAAATGTAAAGCACTCTGAGCTGCATTTTATGTATGGAGGGTGCTATATAAATAAAGTTATTGTTATTATATTTAAAAAAACACAACATATCAGACTATCAGTTATTGAATGGTGGAATCCTGGACTTATGGCCATTGTTGTCCCTGACATGTTGCTTAATTTACATGCATACTTTAAATTAAGTAAGTTAATATTAACTTTATTGTCCTGAAGGAAATTTGTCTTGGGCTAAAAGTGCTGAATACAGCTGCACATAAACAACATACATGACAGACACAGTGACAGGACCAAAATATGTAAACAGTGAACACAATAACATAAGTATCCAATGAGGTAGGTGAGTTTCCTACTGCACATAGTTGAATATTGCACGTTTTCTTAAATAAACACATTAACATATTAAGGCACAAGGTAAAGAAGAAAATAATTACAATAAAACTACAATAAATACGCTACATGTCAAGACCTGACCAATAATAAATATTAATAAATAGTAAGTCTGTCTATCCATCTATATACATTAACATTCATTTACTATAATTGCATTCACTAATTTAAACTGCTTCCAGTGTTCTCTGAGCTTTCTCTTTCACAGGTAACCCGGGATTATTGACGTCAGGATGATAGATTAATGCTGTCGACCCGCTATTCTCCCATCCAGGACCTACTAACTTGTTGATTTTCTTTTTCAATGTACTTTCTCTCTCTTTACACCATAAATGAGACAAAAACAACATAGTGCATCAAGTTAGTACCTTTTGTTGTTGTATGGTTTCTCCTTACAGATCTCTGGTGATAGGTAAAGTGGTGTTCCTATCCATGTTGTTGCCAGTTCTCCAGTGCTGGAAATGATGAGAGAATAGTAAGTAGGCTGTATTATTATTTACTATTTCCATTTTAATCTTGGCTCTACAGAGATCTGCAGTCAGGGGATATTTTACAAACCTGTTCAGCACTCTTGCAACTCCAAAGTCCCCAAGCTGTACAGTCCCATCTTTAGTCAAAAATATGTTCTATGTAGAAATCATAAAATATATAATATCATTATCATGAGAAAAATGCATCATCATTGAGAAGATCATGTAGTACATGAAGTAATACCTGTGGTTTAATGTCCCTGTGGAAGGTTTTTCTATCATGGATGTGTTTTAGTGCCAAACAAATCTGCACAAACCAGTCCAGGATCTAAGAAAGGCAGAGGAACGTAAAGACATACTGAAAGTATCAACTTCCACTTTACACATAGTTTGTAATTCCAATGACCGAAAAAGCCAGGAAATAATATAAGGACATTAAAAAGATTTTAAAGACATATACAGTTAAGTGAAATAGAAAGTGATGAATTGTATCAACATGTTGTAAAGTTTCATCCTACAGATTAACAGACAGATCCTAAACATTAATTATTAACTTCAATAGTTAGTATCTTACTTGCTCTTCTGAGAAAAGTTTTCCTTCCTGAGATTTGATCTTCTTGGAGAGGTCTCCACCTTCACAGTAGTCCATCACAATATACAGACAGTCCCCCTCTAAAAGATTTTATACAGCGTAAGGAACATACAAATATCTGTGCATCAGGATATCATTACAGTCAATGACCTCTGTGATTCTTAAAGGTTTCAGCTAAGAACATTTTTACCTTCAAAAGATTCCTTATACTGGACAATGAAGGGATGACTCATGTTGGAAAGAACTTTAACTTCTTGTTGAGCTTTCTGCCTCTCTTCAGTCGACATCTGTCAAAGTGAGAGGAACAGATAATGATGTGAAAGAGCCAAGTAGTAAAGGAGAGCTCATATGAACACTGAAACTGTTGAACATTATACATGGACTGTATTTATACAGTCCATGTATACATATGGTGCTTACATCAGATATGTTAATCTCCTTGATGACATATTGGTGTCCATCTTCTTTGGATTTGACAAGGATGACTCTTCCAAATCCACCTTTGCCAATTTCCTTAACCTGTTCATACTTGTCCATGTTAGTGGAATGACTGTCACTGCATGTTTGTTCTGCAGAGAGAAGAACATATTGTAAAGCTGGAGCCTATCAGGGTTTCATATCAAGAACTGCAGAGACTGTAAAAAAACACAATATAATAAATCATTTGGACTGTGTGTCATCTTGTAACCTTTCTATCTTTGGGTTAGGGTTACCAGTGTCAAAAAGATGGCTCACTTTTAACTCTATGGTTGTTCCACTCATGTGAATTTAACAGTCCTTAAACCTCTTTCTTGTACAATGATAACTCTTTCTCTCACACATTTGTTTCCTCTCCCAATTTTTTCTCAGCTTTTGTCTATTTTGGTGTCTCATAAGCAGATATTAGTGTTACCAATGAACAAACAGATAAGAGCATTTTAACTGTACACTTTTTTGGTATGTGATGAAGCTTTTAAATAGTTTATGTAGAATGTTTTCATAATTCTACATGAGAGCATTTCAATTGTGTTCAGTACACTTTACTAGTACATGTAAAGACTTTACAATATTAAATAATAAATAAAGTGTTCCAGTTGTGTATGTAACATACAGCTGTATGTGTGTGAATGAGCCTTGTTTTACATGTGTATGTGAGGAAAAGTACATGTATATGCATGGTAATTATGAATAATGTCCCTAATGTTGCCTCATAGTGAGATGCGCCTTAGTGAAGGGGAACATGAAGTGAGAGAGGTAAAGCAAAGACATTGCTTGAGCTGAAAGCTGTTTTAAAACTAAGTTAGTCACTGTCAGTGATCAGGTGCAGAATAGTGATGAATAGTAACTCGAGATGGGTTTACTCGCAGGAGCAAACAAGAGGACAGCGAGCGAGGGTGTAAATGATTCTGAAAATGGTCTGTTGATGTTAATTTGATGCATAGCCTTGTTTTCCCTTTAGTTCCGTTATCCACTTCCTGTTTCCTAAAGCTTTTGTTTTGACAGTGTATTTTTTTTTTTTTGGATCTTTTATTTCGAAACATGAAGTGGACGCAACTGTCATCTTAGAGACGGTGCCTTGACAACAAAAGGGGCCCGTCAATTAAAGGTGAATGGAAAGTTATTCAGTTAATTTGTGATAAATTAGTATTACGTCTGTGATAATCAAGTGGTATAGCTGGAATGGGAACAAGGTATTATTTGTTTTATTTTCTTAAAAGATTATATATAATATATTTATGTTAAGTAGCCTAATATTTGATGATAACAGATATATGTAAATGTTATATTATAACGTTACTTGTGATTTATGTTTGATAAAGATGTTAGTGAATCATAGCCTAATCTATCTGTTAATTTTAATGGAGTTTGATTGACGTTTGTGTTTGTGATTTGTGTTATATACGCTAATTTTTGAACATACATAATAAAAAGCTTCTTTAAACATCAGTACGCTTAACCACTCTCCGGCTGAGGTCGATACACAGATAGCTAGAGAGTGAATGAGAAAGAGGGATGACAAACTAAGTGAATAAGAGAAATTAGACTTCATTTGCTGGTAGTGATAATCACAGTGATTGTTTTCAAATAAGAAACAAAAAAACATCAAACACTCATCAGATTATTTACTGTGGAGACAGGTTCAGAGTACTGCAGTGAAGTTAGTTTTAAGTTGGATACTCGACAGACATTCGCTCCAGCGTGGGTAAACCTCTTTTGTAGCGCCCATGGATGGTAGCCTACCACCCAGTGCGACTCTAGCGACGCTTCAACATTTCAAGTGCACCCGTATTGCAAACACATTGTAGAACTTTCCAGTAGGCAGTTTCTGTGTGGGAGGGGGCGTGTGCTGTTCATTACCAAGGGCAGGTGGTTAAGTTTCGTTTTCATCATTACACTAATTCTCAGGACCGGTACGCTTGTCGGTGAGTAAGGAACAATAGTAGTAATATTTCTATGTTAAAATTAAGAGTGCAGGGATAAGTGTGTTATTTTGTGAATAATACCTTGTTCTGTGGTTATGTTGCAGGTTTACAACCTAATAATACTAGTTCTACAACTATGTATGTGCAATAAAATCGTGTGGAGAACTGAGTTGTGTCCACCGTACTTGTCCTGAGACCGTTCCAGAGGGAGTTTATTATACCAAGCAGTGTGAAAAGCAAAGCAGTTTAATAAAATCTGGACACACATGGACACAGAAGACGGCTACAGCGTGTACCGACTTCCTGTTTTCAAAATAAAAATTAATCACCGTCAGATCCTGATCGATCCGGTCTATCGCGTGCGTAAATGCGCACCTCCTCTCTTTCTCAGTTTGGAGATGGACTTATTGTTCAGCTGCTGTATGAAGTTGCAGCTGACTGTCACATACAGCCATCTGCGTGTCACTCTCAGCTGCAGATTAGCTCAAAATCTTTTGTGGGTAGATCCATAAAACAGAGCAGACTGCAGGTGAAAATACTTCACGGTGCTTTAACATTCTCAGAGAAAGCCTCTGATGAAACACCACCACACTCTGAACAATATTACACACACAGCATAGGCGAAGTTTGAACTTTAAAAATAACTAAAAATGTAATGTACAGCTATAGGCTGCAACACAAGGATTCATACATGAAAATTGATCAGGATAGCCCACAGGCTACTGCAGGTGTGTTTTCATAACTAATATGCCCAATGGATGAAATTACTATGGCAGCAGAATTCGCCAAAACCGCAAAATAAAACGGCTGCCGTGGCACCTACTGCAGCTATAATTAGGCTATAACACAGAGGTCTGTAGGATAAATTTTATGTAACCCATGTGCAATTACGCATTGCGCATGCACAATCATTTACTTTGGTTGGCTGACTGTGGGCAGTTTGTTTTCTGCTGGACCAGTGTGGGATGAATAGGGTAATATTTTATTGATTCATTTCTTGTTCAGTCTATGGGAGAGTCTGAGACTGAAACGAGACGGCTGAAGAGCTTTTCCACATTAAAAGCCGCAGGCGCAGCTGTCGGCTTCAAGAGCTTTCAAGAACTTTGTCTCGTCACTTCAAAATTTCAATTCATTTATTTTTCGTTCTCATAACAGCTTTATGCAGATGACACGCAGATATACCTAGCACTGTCCCCCAATGACTACAGACCAATACAGTCATTGTGTCACTGTTTAGAGCAAGTAACACATTGGATGAACCAACATTTCCTTCAATTAAACCAGGAAAAAACTGAGGTAATTGTTTTTGGCAATAAAGAGAAGAGGATTGCTGTCAGTAAACATCTCGAGTCACTCTCTCTAAAAACTAGCGACCAAGTCCGAAACCTTGGCGTGCTGATAGACTCAGATCTGACCTTCAGCAGTCACATCAAATCAATCACCAAAACCGCCTTCTATCAGCTTAAGAACATATCCAGAGTGAAGGGTTTTATGTCTCAAACAGACCAGGAGAAGTTGATTCATGCTTTCATCTCCAGTAGACTCGACTACTGTAACGGTCTTCTGACTGGACTCCCACAAAAAAGCATTAAACAGCTGCAGCTCATTCAGAACGCTGCAGCTCCAGTTTTAACCAGAACAAAGAGATCAGAGCACATTACTCCTGTTCTCTTTACACTGGCTCCCAGTCAGCTATATAATAGATTTTAAAGTTATGCTACTGGTCTACAAATCACTGAATGGTTTAGGTCCAGAATACATGAATGACATGTAAGGGTTATATGTATGTTTTAATGTTTGGGTTTTATTTTTATTTCTCAAATTGCATGTTTTTATGTTTTTTATTTCCAATTCTTACTGTTAAATGTTTGTTTTCTGTAAAGCACATTGAGTTACCATTGTGTATGAAATGCGCTATATAAATAAAGCTGCCTTTAAACATATTTCTAAATGTTTAAATAGCAAAACGAAAAATCAACTCAGTTCATAATAAAGTTCTCAAACAGTGATCGAAACATTATATCTCCACCAATACGTTATGGATCCATTCAGTAAAAAAGGCAAATAATAATAGAATTCAGAATAGAATTCACACAAAATAAATAAAAAGTAATTCAAGTGTGCTGTAATTTAGTAAACAAATACACAAGCTGTACAAATAGCTATTCCTTATTCAATTGTTTTTCTCCCATCAGGCACATCACAGAAAGATCACTGACAAAAGTATAACTCACCTTACATTTATCAATCTCTGAGTTGTTTTCACCCATGCAGCACTCAGCTGGTAAAATGTCTATTCGTCCTGGCTGTTGATGGAGTGAAACACTAACCTTCATATGTCAAAGAGGTTCTGCTTTACCTTTTTTTAACTGTTGGTGAAGCTACTTTCACTTTTAGTTTGCACATAATGATCATCTGGTTTCTCTGAAACAAAGCCTCCATTTACAGTAAATCACATGATGAAACCTAAACCTGTCTCAGTGCAGAGTTAATTTTAAAAAATGATTCAGGGTTAAATTTCTCACATAAACATTTCAGTTATAATGGAAAACAGATGTTCATTGAAATACAGTACACAAACATAAGAACACAAACAAGAAACATGAGTACAACTGCCAGGCAAGGTAAGTTTATTTGTTTAACACATTTCATCAACAAGGCAATTCAAAGAGCTTTATAAAACATAAAAATAAAAACCGGTGTATAAGGCTCAGTCTGTTTTGGGCAGTGTCATCCTGAGAAAAACACTTTTCAATTAAAGACTGGTTTATTTGAATGCATCAGTAGTTATTCATTTATAAACACATATGTTTATACTCCAAAACTTTCCCAATTGACTTTTATTAGAAACACAATTAAAACACACATATTACACCTGAAACAGTGTGTTGGGTTAATGGTCCAGTAATGATTTGTTTAACTGAACTGGACCAGTATATTAACTCAGACCGGGTTCAGTTAGGCTAAGTTTAAATAACCTTTTAAAATAACACAGTAACTTTACATATTTAATACAGTGTGTAGCTGTGTGCTCACTGAGTCCCAAAAACTTTTCATCAGAGCTGTCGCTGTGCTGTAAGTCTCACCAAGCTCTCCAAAATAAGACGATCCGATATGTATCTCGATACATGGAGTACAATACGTTTCAGGAACGATACATTTTAAAATGTGATTCGATTCGGTATGATTCAATGGATTATGATGTAATCTCATACAGTCCTTTGTTTAAAGTGGACATTAATTTTACATTATAAATTAACATTAATCAATCCTATAAAAATGGAATTGCTTACCTTCAAATATATGTATTATATAAAAGACCAGGGAACAAGTGTTTTTGTTATTTTTGACATGTATCAGTTCAGAACCACGTCATTTTGTTTATGACATTATGTTTTATAATACATTGCATGTTGAGAACGTTGCAATACCCCTCTGACAATGAAAAGAAACCTAATATTCAATCTTCATTATTGGCACAAATTAGAGGCAAAGAAACTAGTAAAGGAGGTGAAAGAAATAAAACATTTAGAGAGAGTTCTGTTTAGGCTCTGATCAGAGCCTGAGCTGCTGAGGTAGAACATTAAAACACAATTTAAAAAGACATCCCTTGTTTCATTTTGTAATGTCATAAGTGTTGAGCCAACACAAGAGAGTTAAAGTAAAAATCGGTATCCAGCCTGACATTTCCAGTAAAACCTGCAAATATAATTTTAACTTTGGAAACAGACAGATGACTATTTATTCTAAAGCTCTGCTCCTCTCTCAGCATGGACTGACACTGTGGGGAATTAACTGCAGCTTCCTTAAAAGACGAAGCGGGACATCGTTGTTGTAGTTTTGGTTTTTACTAACAAACGGCAGTAAACGTTACATCTTTCTCGTCTTACTTATTATTAGTCTAAACTACTTCTTCTTTTGTTCTCAACTTTGACCTCTCATACAACACAAATGCCACCTTGTGGTCTTAAAGTGCTATAACCTAAATTAAATAATGTTTTTACCTTAACTTAAAGGTACATTTTATCCTTAATATAAATCATGAAATATACATAAATCAACTTTACGCACCATTGTTGCCACCTTTTGGAGAAATCATCTGGCAGCTCCTCGTCCCAGTCTATGCCCCTCTGCCAAATGTCCTGAAAGAGACATTTCACTCTTATTGTGAATGGTGTCAGAAATCCCATAGGATCGAACAACTTGGCTGAAGAGCGCAATACACTCCTCTTTGTGATTTCTTTGTCCTTAAAATGTCCATAAGGTGTTGGATGTTAAAAACAAAATCATCAGTCTCTGGCCTTCACACTAGGCCAAGCACCTTTAACACACAGCCGTGTGTCTCCGTTTCCTTGGTGAAGTCAAAGTCACTCTGGAGCCACTTGGCCTTCAGTTCGAGTGAGTTTGTTGTCCACTTGCAGAGGATCATGCTTGCATCAGACATGATGTCCTTTGCACTCGTTGTCAGTGTGTTAGCTGACTTGTGGATGACTTGTTTGGTATTTCTCTAGATCAGTGGTCTCCAACCCTGCTCCTGGAGAGCTACTGCCCTGCATGTTTTAGGTATCTCCTCACTCTAACACACCTGATTCTAATAATCAACTCGTTATCAAGCCCTTTGACGAGCCTCAGCTGCTTGATAACGAGTTAGAGTGAGGAGATACCTAAAACATGCAGGTCAGTAGCTCTCCAGGAGCAGGGTTGGAGACCACTGCTCTAGATGATGCCTAATTGTGGCTGCCAGCAAAAATGGACTTGATGACACACCAAACACCACACGAGTTTTTCTGAGTACACGTAGCTTGGTGTCCTTAGCATCAGGGGGACCAGTGAGCCACAGGAACATCAACACATCTCTGTCCTCTTCTGTGATGGATATCTGTAGGAAGGCCTTTGTAATGTCTGACATGAATGCAATTGGATGCAACCTGAACCTGACAAGGATGGTGAGGAGGTCTGGGTTCAAGTTCGGCCCTGTGAGCAGACAGTCATTGAGAGATGGACAGTCGTCCCCATGTGCAGAGGCATCAAAAACGACTCTCAGCTTGCTCGTTGCCTTGTCCTCTCTTATCACAGCATGGTGAGGTAAGTAGTTATTTTCAGCTCCAACTGTGACCTGGGTCTCTCGGACATCTTCACATATCCTCTGTTGGAGATAGTCCTCAATCACATCATTGTACCTCTTAAACAGAGTCACATCAACCTTAAGTTTTCTTTTCAGACCTTCAAATCTCTTTTGGGCAATTCTCAGATTGTCTGGAAGTTCTGGTGCATCTTGGTGCCATGGCATCTCAACGTCATATTGCCCTTCCTTGTAGTTGTCCTCTGCTCGTTCCTCACCTTTGCTGGATATGCCCAGGAACTCTATTTCCCAGAATGCACACAGCTGGTCTGAAACCTGCACAGTCTCTTCAGTGCAGATCTTCATGCATGAAGCTTCACTCATGCTTAACATGGACACTGGGCCTTGTACTGTCCAGCCAAACATGGTTTCTATAGCAACTAAGAGGTCTGACAGTCTCTCAACTCTGCCAGAAACCATTCTCCAGTAGTAGTCAGCACCTATCAATACTGACAGTTCCAGGTCTTTATTAGTACTGTCTGAGACATCTGCTGATGTCAGTCCTCTTCTCTTTAACTGTTGTCAGATTTGCTCTCCAGGAACCTGCATGATGGCAGAGCTATCTTGTGGCCTTTCAACAGCTTCAATCTCAAGTGTTTTTTCTTTGTCACAGATGTTTTGCAGAGTTAACTTCACAACATTGCGCTCAACTGTTACTGGTGTGTCACAGTCAAATGTGTGTAGCTTTAAAGTCTCTTTTCTCACAACAGGCAATCCTAGGGCCTTTACCTGCTTCTCCAGAACAAAGCTCCGTTGACTCCCTCCATCCATAAGACAGCGCACTTCCTTCTTCCAACTTGTTCCCTCTGCCAAAGCTGTTATTGTTTGCAGGAGAACTGTATTCTGCTCTACAGGGCTTTTTTCTACGTAAATCATCAGCTACTCTTCACATCACACTGAACTTGGAATTACTTGAATGTGGAATTATCCTCACTGTGTTGTCTATAAGTTTATGAAGTTTTCAAAGTAGACAACGCATGTAGGCCCATATAAAGAAGGTTGTAACTGTTAGCACCCCTCCACTATTCCAGCAGCTATGTTCATATTCAGCCACATCTGCCTTATGTCAGGGCAGGAAATGTTTTCTTCATGAACAGAAATTTTCCCCTGGACTAAAGAGATTACAGATGTATGTTTATTTATTTTAAACATTCACTAATCAAATGACATGACAATAAACTGGACCGTGTGTTGACCACAACAGAGCGCGTCCCCTCATGCTGTGGCTGTAGTTATATCTCACACAGACTTCGCCCTCTACTGGACTCTATGGGTATAACCTTCCTCCAATCGCATACACGCGATGGCCCACTGAAAATTTACTACCGCTGGTCGCGTGATTTCCTTGTCCACCGTCGGCTCACGCCACGTTTGGCTAGGCCTCACCGCCCTCCCCAGAAGGGAATGAGAGGAACTTCTACGGCGGGGCAGAGGACAAACTGCCCCGCCGTAACGCAACGGCAAGGAGGAGAGAGCGTCGCCAGCGTCAAAGCTTCCCCACGGCGACCCCCTTTGCAAACCCCACCGGGGCGCTACACAGCAGCACCCTCCGTGGGACCCCAGCGCGGCTCGTCCAGCAGTACGCGGCACCAGCAGACAGACGCCCAGGCCGAGACTGTCCGGCTCCTGGGGCGTGCAGCGACCGGCCAAATGACTAACAGGAGGGATGGCGCAGACAGGCTGCCGCGCCACCCTCCCTCATTGATCACATGGTTTTGTGTGTAAATGTTCTGCTTGTGCCACTGAGTGTTATTGTTCTGTGGATGTTCAAATGTTTTTATTAAAACATGTTACTCCACCAAAAGAGATTTATCCTCCATGCCCCCGGCTTCCTGTGCGGCCCCGGCCGATGTAGCCCTCACTGCGCCGTCAGACGGGCTGCCGGTATTGTGTGCTTCATTGTTACACCCCCGCAGCGGGCCTCGTACACGGGCCCCTTCGGTCGCGGTTACACAAGCACACTCACACAACACACCCTCTGTCTCCTCCGTTGTGAGAAACTCGGCAGAGCGGAGCACTGTTGTCTCTTCCAACCGGGTAAAGACTGCCGTTGTTCCCCCATATGAGCGCTACAACCGGTGGCGATGCATGAGAAATGATCGCTCCCCACTGGTTGTAGCGACCACACAGTTAGCCTCACACGTTTCTGGCCGACACCATGTTACTCCCTCGGTCGGGCCGGTGCAGCGTGCTCACGGGCTGAGTGATGATTGTCAACGCTGTGCCTGTGGTTACGACGGCGAATACATCCATCGCTCAGGCCGGTGTGACAGGGCTATGTCCCCGAACAATGAGACGGTTGTCTCGCGTAACGCCCGCTCAAACCGTAACATTGGCTATTTGTTCTTTCGTTCGCTTAACCCGCACCGCTGTAGTGAAACGATCGGGTTAACGCGAGCTATCTCCCCGTCGAACACCGGAGCAGTCAAGGTTATTAGCTGCTCCACAACCCAGGGGATGACAGCTGGCTGCTCGCTGGTGGTACCTGCAGCCCCTCGCAAGCACCGAGTGGATCACGCTGCCTCGAGGGTCACGCTGCCTTGAGGGTCACGCTGCCTTGAGGATCCATGACGCATGAAGCTGCAACGGGGCCCACGTGTTACAGCCTTGACGGTTATGCAGGCGCTGGGGCACATGGCAGCGGACACCCGGTGGTTCCACTGGGACTGCTTCACATGCGTCGCCTGCAGAGATGGTTCGCCAGCCTATGCTTAGACCTCAGGAGGCAGAAGTTTCGGCTGCTGAAGGTCCCCCAAACAGTGCAGGGCAACCTGCGGTACTGGGGGTCCCCACAACGTTTGTTGACCGGGACACCGCTGGGACGAGTGACCTCGTACACGTCGGTGTTCACGGATGCCTCCCTGATGGGGTGGGGAGGCACCTGCCTGGGGAGGGCGGTAGGTGGTGTGTAGCATAACACAGACAAGCTAACAGTGATATTAAGTTAAGGAAACAAACACAGGCGGCTGGCTAAAACATAAATCTACATCATCTGAGGCAGAACCTGCTCAGAAAAAAACGACAAACTAGAAAAGAAAAACTAATGCAAACAGCGCCATGTGATGTCAACATTATCAACGTTAATCCTCAGACAAGTAACTGTGACGTTACTATAGTAACACGTTTCAGGCTAACGGCTCAGAGTATATGAACGGCTCCAACTAAACAGGTGATATTAGCTGCGCAATGTGTAAAATGCTGCGGTGCTGCGCGTTTTATCAGCTGATCAGCTACAAAACGTCAATTTTAAGTCACTCAGATGTTTCTCATTCAGCAGACCGGAAGAGAAAGAGTGAGGCAGAAACAACAAACACGTGATGCTACTGAAGCTGAATATCACTACTTAACTGTATAATACTATATAACTTGTAATTACTATAAAATATAGTACAGAGAATAAGTTAACTATATAAGATAGACTCAATGGCTTAACCTGTGCAATCTAATTTAATCCAATACAGCAGCTCTGCTATAAATTCTACATTTATGAAGCTTATACATTTTTTTGACAAAAAGGTGAAAATTCTGCTTTATGTTTATTATTGAGTGATGGTGGTGTATTAGGATGCATTATATTGAAAGGTGTTCCTAATATTTTGTCCACTCCATTAACATACAATGAGAGGGGCAAAATATTAGGAACATCATTCAATGTAATGCACCCGAGTACACCACCACCACTTAGTACAACCTCATTAATAAACAAAGTAGAATTATCAAATTTTTTAAAATGTCAACAAAAACTAAAAATGTATGAACTTAAAAAAAAGCAGAATTTATAGCAGAGCTGTTTTATTGGATTAAATTATATTGTATTGCACGTGTTCCTAATGAAGTTGCAGGTGACTATAGTTCAGAGAATAAAACTACTAAAGTGTATACTAAATAACTAATTACTATATTATATAGTTCAGAGAATACCTTAAATTGAAGGAAAGTGACAGAATACAATTTGCGGTAGTAGTAGGCTATCTGAAATTATTACAATAGGTGTAATGTTTTATTGTCAAGGCTAGTTTACACGTGGCTGACTTATAGCCTACTTTTGACAAGACCCCCCCCTCCCGGTCAGACGGCAACCTCTCTTTTTTGTGCCTCAGGATCATTGGGAGCATGATTAATCACAGAAGGAGGTGACCCCTTAGCCCATGAAGCTCCAGCATCCAGATAATTTCATAGTCAGAGTCATAACCATACCGTCAACTGTCAAAGTAGGGTGCACCCCAACAGAAACAATGCCTTGCACTAGACCACAGTCAAAATATTGATCCTTCCAGTGCCCTGACAATAATTACACACTCTGTCACGACCATCTTTAACATGAGAGGCTTTAAATAAAATAATTTGCTGGCTCAGATGCTGAACTGTGTTTGCTTTCTGTTCACTCACAGTTACAATGTGCTGAGGGAGGGAGTTTTTAAATTGCTCTAAACAATACTAACTCACAAAGTCCCTCAAAACAGCTAACATTACTTGTGAAACACCAGTGATTAAAATGATCATCTAAAGGATCATCTTCCTTTAGGTTAAAGACTGTAGACAGTAGAAAAGTGAATGTGAAAGCATGAGTCGACCACGTAATAGAAAATCAACGTTCTCATCTGTCTACAGAGGGAAGTCTAAACTGGGGTTGATGACCGTGATGAACTGGGGCTTGACACTCTGCAGAGGAGTTGAGAGGAACACAAAAAGAAGATGTGGTCACAGAGCAGACTGTTGCAGGCTGAGAAATGACAAATGTGCAACCTTCCACTTTACCTCAGCCTCTGTTTATGTGCAGTTGTGAACGTTCAGCAACCCATCAGAACAAAACATTTCTGAGAAAGCATGTGCGAAAGTTTCAGCTCCTGTGTCAACTGACACTGAAGAATGAACGTGAGAGTGTTGTAAGACACTATAGATGTACGACATATGACAACTATCAACAGGCCTAATCACAAACCCTGATAAAGGGTATTGTAGCTCAAATATGACAGCCAGTAAACAAACAGTAAATATGAATTTAATAAATGGAACAACCACTAATTAATCTGGTGGTGTTTCCCTGGATTGTCTTTCAGCTTATGGCAAGTTCTTTAGCAGCTAATATGCAGCAATATCAAATTTTTCCTGTGCACAGTGAACACAGCCTTCCCCCCTGGACAGCCAGGACGACCAGTCTGTGTCCACTGACTCAGTAATCTCAGTCTCATCAATCACGGTGGTCACACATAATGCCAAAATGTGAAGTTACTGTCATATTACGGCCAAATAACACTTTTTTCTGTTTCAATTTACATAAGCAGAAAGACAACATGCACACATGGCACTTTTACTCGTTACTGCCGACTAAATTATACCGGTAATGTGGGAGGATGAAGCCCAGGGAGGAAGTCACATTATGGATAACTTACTCAAAAAACGTATTTGCAAGCAGTGTATTGTCACTACACGCAATTAACATGAAAGTGATGCTAACATTAGCTTGCACGATGTAAAATCATGTCAAGTCGGTACATTTTCATGACATGCCCATAACATGAAAATCACTTTTTTACCCAAATTACCATTTCAACACTTTGTCAGTGTGTCTGCATTGGGGTCCACCTGCTCCGCAACTCAGTGACATGTCTGTGTGGTTTGAACCATTATCTTATCTCTCTTTCTTGTGCCTCAGGATCATTCACATGATTAATCACAGAAGGAGGTGACCCCTTAGCCCATGAAGCTCCAGCATCCAGATAATTTCCCAGAGTCATAACCATACCGTCTACTGTCAGAGTAGGGTGCACCCCAACAGAAACAATGCCTTGCACTAGACCACAGTCAAGCACAATATTATGCTGGAGCACCAATATCAGACCCATCTCCATCCCCCTACTCAAGATGAAATTTCCTGTTTCTGACACAGGTGGATAAAGTCAACACCAATTCCAAAAAGAATGTTTGACCACTGTATCCCATAAAGGCTTAATAGGCACACACTCCTCTCAACTAAAGATACTGCAGCATCAGCAGTAAAGGGCTCAAATCTACCAACCAATCATATCAATACATCCAGGCTTTAACTCTGGAACAAGACAAGACAGGAGTTGGAGCAGGTGAGACTTATTATTAGAATTATGCTTATTTCTAGAAATCTAAATATTGATCCTTCCAGTGGCCAGTGCCCTGACAATAATTACACACTCTGTCACAACCATCTTTAACATGAGAGGCTTTAAATGTGGTAGTTGGGACCAGCTGTTGAAACATGTTACCATAATGTGAGTTATCATAGCTGTCACACTGATGCCTCACATCACTCCCAGAGCACACGTCCACAAAACCACTTCTGAGTTAAAACAAAATAATTTGCTGGCTCAGATGCTTTCAGAACTGTGGTTGCTTTCTGTTCACTCACATAAGTTACAATGTGCTGAGGGAGGGAGATTTTAAATTGCTCTAACACTATTAACTCACAAAGACCCTCAGAACAGCTAACATTAGCTGTGGAACACCAGTGATTAAAATGGCACAGCCAGTGGTGTGCACACGCCCCAACTGTTGAAAAACGCCGCTCAATTCCCCTCTTGGGAGCCAAAACACACTAAACTGCCCTGTCTAAACTAAACTAAACTAAACTAAACTGTCAAATAAATATTTTAAATGTGTATTGTGTGCTGTGTGTTTTTATCACAGAGCCCTCTTGGGTGGAAAAAACACTATAACCACCAGAAGACTATTAGGACCAAGAAATACTATGAAACATTACAATGACTTTTATGTTGGGACCTTTTTTGATCTATATTGAGCCAGAATTATATCTCACAGAACCAGTTTGGATTATCTGGTGCTAATATGGTGTTAAAATGCACAAGAATACAGGAAATGGCATCTACTTGATTGAAAATTATGAAAATGTTCCCAAACCCACTAGGGAATTATTTCCTTCATACATCCATGTCTCTATGTGTTCTTCACAGTCCAACGTTGAATCTAAACAGTTCTCATGGACGCTGATCCTAACTACAAACTAACTTGAGTAGTCTGTCTAGTTAGTCTGTTTTAAGGCTATATAATGTGCCATTTATTTAACATATAAACATGTCTAAAGTGTCCTAAAAACACGCAGAACTTAGTGCCCTTTTCAGTGGCGAGAACGTGCTGTATGTGCCCTTTTTTTCTTTTCGCCCCTGCCCTTCAAAAAGTATGTGCACGCCACTGGGAACAGCAATTCAGGAGAAAATGTAACTTTAGTGTGATTATCATATTTATGCAGCATCTGAACTTCTGGTGGTAAGACTGCAGGACCAACTCACAGTCAGCAGCCCTTAACACCGTATATGGTTCTTGAGCCCTACCAGTAAGGACACACTGAAGCATGTGAATGTCAGTGAGGTCAATAGTGTTAAGTTAGCATGCGTGATGTGTGTGGGTGTTATAGGGTGGATAAAGTAAGTGGAAGAAAGGATGCATGCAGAGAGAGATTATGAGCACCAGAGCCAAGCTGTATACACTGGGAGCACAAGGTCCAGGTATCACCAGGAGCTCTGATTACTGCATCATCCATCAGTTCATATACAGAGTGCTGGCTATCAGCAGAGTTCGTCACATTGAAATAGAATCTGGCTCCATATATTCAGATATGTGAATGATCACAAAGTAAAAAGAGCCATTAATATATTGTTTCCTTCACTTTCTGTTGAAGGAAAAACAACTGAGAACTGAACAGCAGCAAGAAGAAATGACATTACAGAGAACAATTGTGTTATCTTTGTTAATGAAGATAGAAAATATTGTAACTTATATTTCCATTCTGCTGTCGGTTGCAAAGCACTTACACTCATTACTCATTGAGAAGAAGACATTCTGTACACAACAGATGAAGAGTTGTATGCATATTTTAGTTACAATTTCAAAGTTATAATTGACATATAAATACTTTGGCATCAAACTTGTTTTTATAAATACATGTCTGCATAGTGTGGGTTAGTGTTGTTTTCTGTTAACATTCACTTGATGAATTAAATTATATTGACTAATCTGAATTATAATATTCTTTTTATTTTAAATTATTGATTAAAGTTGGTTCACTGGAGTTTTATCAGTTTTTTCCACTTTACACAACTGAGTATTACAGTTTATATTATCTTTATTAATACAACAAAAACTGAAAATGTATGATCTTGGTGTGCATAATGAATAAAGACCATCTTCCTTTAGGTTGAAGACTGTAGACAGTAGAAAAGTGAATGTGAAAGCATGAGTCGACCACGTAATAGAAAATCAACGTTCTCATCTGTGTACAAAGGGAAGTCTAAACTGGGGTTGGTGACCGTGATGAACTGGGGCTTGACACTCTGCAGAGGAGTTGAGAGGAACACAAAAAGAAGATGTGGTCACAGAGCAGACTGTTGCAGGCTGAGAAATGACAAATGTGCAACCTTCCACTTTACCTCAGCCTCTGTTTATGTGCAGTTTTGAACGTTCAGCAACCCGGGGGGGGGGGGGGGGGGGGGGGGAGACAGAGAGATAGAGAGAGAGAGAGAATATTATGTCGCCATGTTGTTATAAAGATAAAGAAAGAGGAACTTAAAGTTGATGAACAGCACCAAAGACAGCAGTGTGAGAGAAAACTGAAGCTGCAGAGAAGAAAACCAGACTGATCAGGAACAAGAACATGTAAGTAACTTTCAGAGATTGCTTGATTCAGAAAGTTAAATGTATATTTACAGGATATATGAAGCACAAAGCTTTGAAGTCTCACGCATTTAAAGCAGCTCACACGCCTCACCTGACATTTCTCACACTGAGACGTGATAAAGTTCACCGCACAGACATTAATAATATACAGAAACAGCGGGGAGTTCATACTGTAGCTGTCCCAAGTCAGCGACCTACCAGCCAATCAGAACATAGTATTTTTTGTTGTTGGGTAATTTCGGAAAATCAGGTTTTATTAAATGTATTTATTTTTTGGTAAATGTGTAAGCACCTTCTCATACCGAGTCTGTGTAGCCTTTATCTACCCAAACAACTGCTTATAAAGTAAAACCTCTGTCATCAAGGCATCAAAATCTGAAAACAACCACAACACACCATTGAACTCAACAGCGGAGATGCGCACATATATTTGAGAACTATAAAAACACCCAAAACAATTTTTTACTTACAACTAAATTTTTCAACTTCTCAAAAACATTTGTGTGTAGCTGAAACATGTTTGACCCATATTTATTCAAACATTTAAAAAAAATACTGATACATTCTTCATATTTAATACAATTCATGTTTTTCTCCATAAACACAAAGTGTAAAAACCGAAGGATAAACTGTCTGCTCTCTGAAAGCTTCATTAAGGATTAAACTGTATATATGTGACTGATGATGAGGTATTCATGTCTGTTAGAGACTAATTATACCAGGATACTGTGAAGAGTCTGAATATGAACAGTGTGTGAAGGTTAAGAGACTCATTTGGGGCCATATGGCTTTTTTTCTTATTGATCCATTTGTTTTGTTTTTTAAATGCATAGATAAAACAATTTATTTTATTTAGCTGAATTAGTCTTTTATTTTGTGTGTAAAATTAAACTGTTTTTTTAGTAGCAATAATAATTGGGAGAACTGGTTGGGGCTGAGGGGCCAAAACACACAGAATGTCAAGTCGCTCCCTAACAGATGTAATCTCACTCCAAACTTTTAATGAAATTTGAGAAAAAATAAATGTAATTGGACTCACCCTGCCCTCTCTGGAGGACATCTTTAGGACCGGCTGCCTCCACAGAGCTAACAACCCATCATCACCTGTTCTCTCTGTTAGCCTCTGGGAGGCGCTACAGAGCACTCAAAGCGCACATCTCCAGACTGAAGGACAGATTTTATCCAAGAACCATCACTGAACTGAACAAACACACTGTCCCACCACTGAGTCATGAACTGTACTGAGAATCATCTTATTACAACCTAACTCAATGTGCAATAATGGGACAACTTGTGCAACACTGCTTTCAAGCTACTTTTAAATATTTTTTAAAATATATTTATCAGTGGTGTGACGATACACTCAGCTCACGACATGAGACGATACACGATATAGGATGAGACAAGATTTTAACACTATTCTTAAGAACTTCAATGATGAAATATATGAGAGGAAAAATAAAAAATAATCTTTTATTTAACTGAAAGTCATTTTGAAAATGTTTTAACCAATCATATTTTAATGAAAGTTACTTCAGTTCTACTTTTTAAGTAAGAAATATCATAATATGCAGTATGCAGCACTGTAAAGGTTCCCCTCTCCAACACCATATAGATGGGTCAATGACGTGACGCCTACATTTTCAGTCTAACTGCATTTTTTTCAGTTAGAAAAAAGGTTTACATTGATTTAAAAAAAAATACCATATATATGTAGTACCTTTCCTTTATATCTAATAACTTTAACTTTTCAAAAACCCCAAGTTATTAGTAATTTTTCTGTTATTTAAAGTGACAAAATATCATGTGGTGCGACCAATAAAACCAATAACTGTATTAAATTCAGAGTAAAATATCACTTTTAATATTAATCACTAATACAGTATGCTTAACTGAATTGTATTTTTAAATTTTTTCAATCATTTTTAAGCAATTTACAGGAAAATAAGTCTGGCATATATTTCAGAAGGCAACTGTGACATTATAGAACATAAATATTAGATTATTATTTACTAAAACTTAAAGGACATGCAAATAATTTGTTTCGAAACACTTAAATTCATTTATTTTAAGATAGATCATGGTCGCACCACATGACTTTTTTAAGGTCAGTTCTAATTTATCGAGATGGAAAAACACATAAAACACCTAATTTACTATTTTCATATGTATTTATGTGAACTCAACCTTTCTTAATGTTTGAATTACTGCAATAGATATTCCCATATTTATTATTTTTAAATATATCCTTATACGTCATTGACCCAGATACATGTTTTATAAATAGATCATTTTGGTATTTATGGAAATAACAACCATAAATACCAAAATTATATATAATCACAAATGGTAAATTAGTATAGTCTTCTGAGATTTCAAATGTCTTTAAAGATATTTTCTTGTTCACAATATAAATCAGAAAATTTAGGAAAAGAGGAGGGGATGAATATTCTCTTTCAAAAACTTAAATTACCTAAGGTTAGTGATGTTGATAGGAATCTGCTTGATGCTGAAATTACATCTGAAGAAGTTGAAAGAGCTATTACTAACTTAAAAAATGGGAAGGCATGTGGTCCAGATGGCCTCCCATCTGAAGTATATAAGACTTTTAAATACATTTTTGTACCTGTATTAACAAATATGTTCCATCACTCTTTTCAGGCTAGGAAACTACCTAAAACAATACAGTTGACCACTATTAAGGTAATACCGAAAGAACAGAAAGAACTGGAGATTCCTTCCTCATATAGACCTTTATCAATTCAAAATATACACACGTCTTAACTCAGTATTGCCTAAGTTAGTGGCAACAGATCAAACTGGTTTTGTTCGAAATCGCCATTCATATTCAAATATACGACGACTTCTAGGTATCATGCAGTATGTTAGATATAACAAGAATAATGCAGTAATACTTACACTAGATGCTGAAAAAGCATTTGATAGAGTAGAATGGAATTATTTATTCAGAACTCTTAATGAATTTTCTTTTGGTGATACTTTTATTGATTGGGTCAAATTGCTTTATGCGTCTCCACAAGCTGCTGTATCTGTTAATGGTTTGACTTCCCAGATATTTTCCCTAGAGAGAGGCACAAAACAAGGCTGTCCCCTGTCCCCTTTACTTTTTGCTTTGATGATAGAACCTTTAGCTGAAACTGTGAGAGCAAGTGACCAGGTGAAGGGCATTCAAACAAATGTTAGAACACATAAAATTGCATTATACGCAGATGATGTTCTTCTATTTATGAAGGATCCATATAAATCTATACCAGCTTTAATTAAGATAATTGATGAATTTAGTACTTTTTCCGGATATAGGATAAATTATGATTACATTTTTGGCCTTTCCTGTAGGGGAAAGCAGTAATAGGGGTGTTGCTGAATACCTGCCTTTTAAGGTAACTTACAATGGGTTTAAATATCTTTTTCCCGCCAAAGCTCTCTGATTTAACTAAATTTAATTTTTTACCTATAGTTACTAAAATCAAATCAGATCTTCAAAGATGGATGAATTTACCAGTGTCTTTACTAGGCCGGATTGCAATTATTAAAATGAATGTTTTGCCACGCTTATTGTATCCAATTCAGATGTTATCTACCAGTATTCCATTAAAATTGTTTAAATTAATACAATTCGTAGATTTGTCTGGAAAAATAAGCGCCCTAGGTTGAATTTACAAAAGCTGCAATCTCCCATAAGAAAGGGTGGGTTAGCCTTACCTAGTATGATTTATTATCACTGGGCCTCACAACTGAGATTTGTCACAGACTGATTCTTGATTTTACGGGAAGCCAATGCAGTGAAGCTAAAATAGGAGTAATGTGATCTCTCTTTGTAGTTTTTGTCAGAACGCGTGCAGCTGCATTCTGGACCAGTTGGAGAGTCTTTAAAGATTTATTAGGACAGCCTGATTATAATGAATTACAATAATCCAGCCTTGAAGTAACAAATGCATGGATTAGTTTTTCAGCATCATTTTGAGACAGAATATGTCTGATTTTTGAAATGTTACGCAGATGAAAATAGGCAGACCTTGAAATTTGTTTTATGTGGGAATTAAAGGACAGATCCTGATCAAATATTACTCCTAGGTTCCTTACAGTAGTACTGGAGGCCAAAGTAATGCCATCCAGAGTAGTTATATCATTGGATAATGTGTTTCTAAGGTGTTTAGGGCCAAGCACAATAACTTCAGTTTTTTCTGAGTTTAACAGCAGGAAGTTACAGGTCATCCAGGTCTTTATGTCCTTAATACATGTTTGTAGTTTAGTTAACTGGTTGATTTCATTAGGCTTTATTGATAGATATAATTGAGTGTCATCTGCATAACAATGAAAATTTATTGAGTGTTTCCGAATAATATTTCCTAAAGGAAGCATATATAAGGAGAATAGTATTGGTCCAAGCACTGAACCCTGAGGAACACCGTGTTTTACTTTTGTTTGCATGGACGATTTATCATTAACATTTACAAACTGAAATCTATCTGACAGATAGGATTTAAACCAGTTTAATGCTGTTCCTTTAATACCAATTAAATATTCAAGTCTCTGTAACAGGATTTGATGATCAATAGTATCGAATGCAGCACTAAGATCTAACAGGACGAGGACAGAGAGAAGTCCATTATCTGATGAAGTTAAGAGGTCATTTGTAACTTTTACCAGTGCAGTTTCTGTACTATGATGAGCTCTAAATCCAGACTGAAAATCCTCAAATAAGCTGTTATTATTTAGAAAGTTACACAGCTGATTAGCAACTGCTTTCTCGAGGATCTTAGAGAGAAAGGGGATAACAAAGTTATCTTTACAAGCTTCTTCATCCATGACCTGATGGAGGGATGCTGGTCATATACATAACAGCTTCATTTTGATAATAAATATTTCATGTCCAAAGCCTGGAAACATTTGGAGATATAGTACATTCCCCTCAAGATTTGGACTTTTTACCATGTTTAATAAATACACCATAACTGTGTAAAAATAACAGAACATCCCAAGAAGCATTAATATGTTCTTTGTATGATAAGTGACCTTTTTCACATGGCACAGAGTGATGAGATACATTGTCAAAACAGTGAATCATATCACTGTAACATTGATTAGTGCAGCTTTAAAAATGTAACTCAGAGTTTGTTATGTACTGTAGTTAAATTCAGTACATTTGTCTGTAATCAGCTATCTGTGTCTCTGCAGAACAAACATGAGGTGACAGTCATTCCACTAACATGGATAAGTATGAAACGGTGAAGAAAATTGGGCAAGGTACATTTGGAACAACCATCCTTGTCAAATCCAAAGAGGATGGACACCAATATGTCATTAAGGAGATACATGGCATATCTAGAGTAAGCACCATATGTATAATGTTTCACAGTTTCAGTGTTCATATGAGCTCTCCTTTACTACTCTTTAATATTATCTGTCTCTTTCACTTTGGCAGATATTTACTGAAGAGAAGCAGAAAGCTCAACAAGAAGTTGAAGTCCTTTCCAACCTGAGTCATCCCAACATTGTCCAGTATAAGAAATCTTTTGAAGGTAGAAATGATCCAAGATCTTAGCTGTCACCTTAACGTATCACAAAGGTCATCTACTGCAAAAATATCCTGATGTATATGTGTATGAAAGCATGTTCCTTATGCTGTATAAAATCTTGTAGACAAAGGCTGTCTGTATATTGTGATGGACTACTGTGAAGGTGGAGACCTCTCCAAGAAGATCAAATCTCAGGAAGGAAAACTTTTGTCAGAAGAGCAAGTAAGCTATTGTGTCTTTGAGATAATAATGAATGTTTAGGATCTGTCTGTTAATCTTTAGGATGAAACTTTACAACATGTGGATACAATTCATCATGTAACACTTTCTATTTCATTTTGCTGTATCATTTAAAAAAAATGTATTTGGACTTGTTTAATGTTTTTATATTCCTGGCTTTTTTGGTCATTAGAATTACAAATGATGTTTATAGTTCAAGTTGATACTTTTAAACTTTACATTCCTGTCTTTCTTAGATCCTGGACTGGTTTGTGCAGATTTGTTTGGCACTAAAACACATCCATGATAGAAACATCATCCACAGGGACATAAAACCACAGGTATTACTTCATACATCACATGATCTTATCTCAGTGATGCTTGTTTTTTATTTGTATTGTAAAGCCTCATGATAATGATATTATGTCTTTTATGATTTCTACACAGAACATATTTTTGACTAAAGATGGGACTGTACAGCTTGGGGAGTTTGGAATTGCAAGAGTGCTGAACAGGTTTGTAAAATGTCATCTGACTGCAGATCTCTATAGAGCCAAGATTAAAATGGAAATAGTAAATAATAATACAGCCTACTTACTATTCTCTCATCATTTCCAGCACTGGAGAACTGGCAACAACATGCATAGGAACACCACTTTATCTATCACCAGAGATCTGTGAGAACAAACCATACGACAACAAAAGGTACAAACATTATGCTTTTGTTTCTCATTTGAGGATAAATTAGTAGACCTGCTGTTAACATAGTAATCTAGTGGGAGTAAAGCCTTATATGTTGTGTTTTTTAAATAACAATCAATCTCAATGTCCACTTTATGGTTTTCTCAGCATTGAAGTCCTTTTTTCTCCATCTTAAAGTGACTTATTGAATAAATATAAAGCTGCCTTCATAACTGACCTCAGGCTGTTTGTCTGCTCTCTGCTCTGACTTTCTCTCCCTCTGCAGTGATATTTGGGCCGTAGGTTGTGTCCTGTATGAAATGTGCTCTCTAAAGCCTGCAGTAAGTATTCTATGTGTGAGCTGTTTACTAATTCATGTAGATTTAATGTATCTAACACAGCATTGCAATGTTCTCCCAAATAATGATTTAGATCTCTTCTCTTTATATTTGGCTAACACACAACAATGGGTCATCTTTCCTTTCCTCATGTTATAACTGTGTACTAAATGTTTTTCCTCTCAGTTTAAGGCTGGTATTATAGAGGAACTATGTCTGAAGATCGTCAGTGGTTCATACTCTCCAGTGTCTGAGCACTACTCCCAAGAACTGCGCTCTCTCTTGGCTCAGCTGTTGAATTGTGACCCCACACAGAGACCCTCAGTCAGCAGCATACTGTACAGACCTTTCCTCTGCTGCAGGATACAGAAGTTCCTCACACCACAGGTGGAGAACACAGTTAGTTGTCTCAGATAAAGTCTGAATTTACATAAAACAGACTGTGTTCAGTTACAAAATATTTGTCCTCTACTCATTCTAGATCATTGCTCAGGAATTTGGCCCTGAAGAGAGAAAGATACTGGGGTCAGCAGGTAAGCAAACTATTCATCTCTATAAACAGACGTCTGCATATGAATACAGAATCTGTTGGCAAGAGACAAGATGTTGATTTCAGAATAATTCTGATTTCTTTTCATGTTTCTGGTTTACTGTAAATAGTGCTTGTGGGAAGTGAAAGAGTTGGAACTGATTGGCTGAAATGTTGCCTGAATCTTAAACTGCTGTTATAAAAGAAACAAATTGCTCAATTTGCTTTAGCAAAATGCTAATTGGACTGTTGTCTGGACCTAAATCACCTACAGAAAATATGGATGTTTGTACGTTGTGTGGGGAAATGTTCAATTTGTGTAAAAAAAGAAACAAATTGGTTCCAGTTCACAATCCAACTGTAAACAATGACAGGTGCAATGAAGAGGTCAACTCAAAATATTAACTCTTTACAATTATTATATTATTATCTTTAGTATATTCTAATTATTACATTCAGACCAAATAAACATGTTCACAGGAAACAAAAAGGAGAAGAAGTGACAAATCAAAGTTTGTCTTGACATTCTTAAAAAAATAAACAATGCAACATGTGGAAAGCAGTGAGAGATGGAGCATCAGTTTAGAATGGAGAAGGTGGAGGTGAAGATGGTGTTGATATGGATGTTAATACTGAGCTAAATGAAGCCAAACATCCACTTGAGTCTCAATGGGCCAGATGCAAGAACCACTCGTATGCACAGATTTGTTCTTAAACCATGCGTACGAGTGATTTACGAGGATTTGCCGCATTCACCAATTTTCTCGTATTTTGGATTTTCTCTGAGGTACGAACAAAATGTACGAGTGATGCACACCTGCCGTACCTGTCACACACAACCAACCTGCAGTCCCCCAAAGCAATAAAACATGACTGTTACTGTCTAATTGTTTAATGGCAGTGTGCCAACGATATCATGTCTTTTGGGGAAACTCACATCTTTCCTGAGGCTGAGCGTATATTATATTGTCAGTATTTTAGAGACCTCTGAGTAATGGGTGTGAACTACAGGGGATGTAGGCAATGAGCAAGTGTATACTACAGTGGGGAGAACAAGTATTTGATACACTGCAGATTTTGCAGGTTTTCTATGGGCTGAAATATGTGCCACCAGAAACTAAATTTGAATCATTAGGGACCGAGCCGAAAGGCATTAACCCAGTCAGCTTTTTGAAATTGTCCTGTAATGAACTGAATAGGTCATCAATTTAAATTGTAATGTGTCAGTTGGAGGGGAGTCTTCTGAACACAGCACACAAAACATGGCTAGGTCTTTAATTTTCAGTAGTCATTGAGGCTGTTGGCCTGTTTAAGAATTCCTTGTGTCACGTCGTTTAGGTTGTTATCAGACGTTTATAAATACAATTCAATTTAAGTTGCCAGAAGTATGACCTATAGTCATTTAAATGTATAACAATAACTTATAAGCAGCAGCAGCTCAGTCTCCGTCTCAAACACGGTGTGTTTACTTTGAAAATCCTGGTGATATCTCTCTCACTTGTGGGAAAGTGGCAGAAATATCACTGTATAACAGTTATGAATTATCTAAATGATTTAGGCTATTTGTTGTTAGGTTGTATTTATTTCATTTAGCTCTCCTTAAACTGACAGCTGCGGCCAACACGCTGATGGTTCTGAAGAGGCGTCCTGTGTATCTGCACTCGATTGCTCAGCCTGCCTCAACTACCCGGATGTTTGTCACAGAAAATTGAATTTGAATTGTGAGAACTGAATTTAATGCAATTATTCAAGTTAAGCAATTCAAATTCAAATATAAATGATTCAAATTCAGTTTCTGGTGGCACATATTTCAGCCCATAGTTTTCCCACTAACAAAGCATGTACAGGTCTGTAATTTTTATCGTAGGTACTCTTCAACTGTGAGTGACTGAATCTAAAACAGAAATCCAGAAAATCACATTGTATGATTTTTAAGTAATTAATTTGCATTCTATTGCATGACATAAGTATTTGATACATCAGAAAAACAGAACTTAATATTTGGTACAGAAACCTTTGTTTGCAATTACAGAGATCAGACGTTTTCTGTAGTTCTTGACCAGGTTTGCACACACTGCAGCAGGGATTTTGGCCCACTCCTCCATACAGATCTTCTCCAGATCCTTGAGGTTTCGGGGCTGTCGCTGGGCAATACGGACTTTCAGCTTCCTCCAAAGGTTTTCTACTGGGTTCAGGTCTGGAGACTGGCTAGGCCACTTCAGGACCTTGAGATGCTTCTTACTGATCCCCTCCTTAGTTGCCCGGGCGGTGTGTTGCGGGTCGTTGTCATGCTGGAAGACCCAGCCAGGACCCATCTTCAATGTTCTTACTGAGGGAAGGAGGTTGTTGGCCAAGATCTCGCGATACATGGCCCCATCCATCCTCCCCTCAATACGGTGCAGTCGTCCTGGTCCCCTTGCAGAAAAGCATCCCCAAAGAATTATGTTTCCACCTCCATGCTTCACGGTTGGGATGGTGTTCTTGGGGTTGTACTCATCCTTCTTATTCCTCCAAACACGGGGAGTGGAGTTTAGACCAAAAAGCTCTATTTTTGTCTCATTAGACCACATGACCTTCTCCTATTCCTCCTCTGGATCATCCAGATGGTCATTGGCAAACTTCAGACAGGCCTGGACATGCGCTGGCTTGAGCAGGGGGACCTTGCGTGCGCTGCAGGATTTTAATCCATGATGGTGTAGTGTGTTACTAATGGTTTTCTTTGAGACTGTGGTCCCAGCTCTCTTCAGGTCATTGACCAGGTCCTGCCGTGTAGTTCTGGGCTGATCCCTCACCTTCCTCATGATCATTGATGCCCCACGAGGTGAAATCTTGCATGGAGCCCCAGACCGAGGGAGATTGACTGTCATCTTGAACTTCTTCCATTTTCTAATAATTGCGCAGTTGTTGCCTTCTCACCAAGCTGCTTGCCTATTGTCCTGTAGCCCATCCCAGCCTTGTGCAGGTCTACAATTGTATCCCTGATGTCCTTACACAGCTCTCTGGTCTTGGCCATTGTGGAGAGGTTGGACTCTGTTTGATTGAGTGTGTGGACAGGTGTCTTTTATACAGGTAAGAAGTTCAAACAGGTGCAGTTAATACAGCTAATGAGTGGAGAACAGGAGGGCTTCTTAAAGAAAAACTAACAGGTCTGTGAGAGCCGGAATTCTTACTGGTTGCTAGGTGATCAAATACTTATGTCATGCAATAAAATGCAAA
This sequence comes from Scomber scombrus, assembly GCF_963691925.1. NCBI lineage: Eukaryota > Metazoa > Chordata > Actinopteri > Scombriformes > Scombridae > Scomber > Scomber scombrus. Next base: position 36,200,973 of record NC_084970.1, on the reverse strand, counting down.
TTAATTATTAAATTAAATTACATACAATGTGATTTTCTGGGTTTTTGTTTTAGATTCCGTCTCTCACAGTTGAAGTGTACCTATGATAAAAATTACAGACCTCTACATGCTTTGTAAGTGGGAAAACCTGCAAAATCGGCAGTGTATCAAATACTCCCCACTTTATGTCCTGTTCATTAAATTGCATTTCTGAATCCATAATCATGATGACATTACTCTGTTTGTAAAATTATTAGGCTATTTAGTATAAAGAAGTAGGCTATTTAACAATTTAGGTAGATATATCAGTCATTTGAATTGACAATTGAAACTATGATATAATGCAAGCTTACAATATAAATATTAGCGGCCGAAACTAAAAAGCGACTTGTCCACAGTTACTTTTCCAAAGTTACTTTTCTATAAACTGACTATTTATTAATAACTGTTATTCATTTAATTGAAATATTGCTGATCGAAGTAAGTTTAACTCCCTGGCTGATGACGTCCCCTGGTATAATTCATGTTCAGTCATTTTTGTTTTTTATTTCTGTGACGGTGCGCGCGTGGTATTTTGGGGGCGCCATTCATGTTAATTTACTATTCTCGGGAACGCGCGTTCATTTAGAACAGGTGGGATTCATCATGTTTACGAAGGTCATTTACGACTGTTTCCTGGTGATACGAGTGTTTGGTGAATCCGACGTGGCACACTCGTAAATTCCACCTCCCGAAAAAAGTACGACAGATTTAAGAAGAAAAATACGAACATATTCTTGCATCTGGCCCAATGTCTCAGGTTTAGCTGCAAACTGTAGTGTAGTGTAGCCTGTTGAACAAAAAAGACTGTTTATCAATAAAAGCCTTAGTGCTTATTTTATGTTTGTAATAATCTCTTTTTAGATATACAAGTCTATATTTCATTAAATATGTGTGTTGTGTTTATGCTGGATATTCAGAGGTGAGAAATTTACCCACAAAACTGACAGTCATACATATTCCATGACCTTAAATCCAGCAGAGAACATAATCGACATCTGTCAACGTCTCCTGTTATTTGCACAATCTTGCCTGAAATGCATATGTGATGAGGAGAAAGATAACAAAATGTAAACACTCACGAATAACTTGCAGAACAGCAGTTTCAGTCTGCTATGACTGTTTTATAAATATGTTTCAGCCAAAATGCTTCACCTCTGCATTTGAAAAACAGGTGGAAAAGCCAAAGTAAATGTGTCCTGGTATGCATCTCTCTCTCTCTCTCACACACACAAAAGAGTTGATGGTTTTTAAAGTTATGTTTCGTTTCTCTTCCCCAGCCCTTTTCAACTTCCTCTCCAAACTTGGACTGGAGAAATTTTATCCCAACAAGCTCACTCTTCGCTCTCTCTTGGAAATCAACAAAAACAGTATTTATGATGAAACTGTTGAATCACTGGAGAAAATACCATGGTGCTTTCTCAGGAAACTCTTTAAAAACAACGCAGAATGCAGAAAACTGTACACAAGTATCAAATGATGATGATGATGATGTAAAGAACAGGAAAAAGCTAAACTATTTGGCAAAGGTGGGGTTTGATAGATACTATTAAAACTAATTTTGCAAAAAACAATTACAGCCTTGAGATAGATAGATAGATAGATAGATAGATAGATAGATAGATAGATAGATAGATAGATAGATAGATAGATAGATAGATAGATAGATAGATTGATTGATATACTTTATTGATCCCAAGCTCAATAAAGTATATAGATAGATCTATCTATCTATGATACTTTGATCTGACTACTGTGAGAAAAATGATTGGTACATGTCATAATTACATCCAGAGGAAGAGTTTGGCCCCAGATCACGTTAGAAGATATTAAAAAGCTAAAAGTATAGAAATTGATGAATCCATATTACACAGCTGTGACATATGGGTCTGATTTTTTTTGGTGGTCTATGCCTTTACAAATAAATGACAATGAATTTAAGGGTCCATTGTTGATTTACAGTTTGAAAGTGAGCATAGCATAAGATGATTCACCTGGGAACAGTATGATATTAACTTAGGCAACGTCCTCTTTTCCCCGGACATGCCCACTTTTTACGTCCTGTCCGTGGCGTCTGGGGGGGTTTTATTAATTGATGATAATGTCCGGTTTTCCTTCTGCCTTCACCTGCCCCGGTTGTCATTGTTTGGGTTAGCGTGTGTGACGTAATCCCAGAGAGGCTGCCCTGTGGGCGGATCTCCAAAACTCACAACAAGAAAGCAGCAGACACCGGCAGTGCAGCTGAAGCGTTAAAGATGCCAAAGCGCAAATGCACGTTCACAGATGAACTGCGAAAAAAATTCCCAGTTTACCGACCCGGTCGGTACATATGGGAGGCTGAATGCACCGTGTGCAAAGCTGGTACATATGTGTCTGTGTCCAATAAAGGTGCCGGGGACCTCACAGCTCATATGGACACCATAGACTGTATATAAGAAATGGACGTAATATCCGTGACGTCACCCATTGGTTTGTGGACTGCTGCTCGGAGGCCAATAGTATCGGATCTGAGCAGCGCCATCTTGAAAATTTCAGGTGCATGCCGGGAAAAATAAAAACACGGATTCTACTTATATGGGCATCAGGAGGAGCAAGAGGCGCCCTCCTGAACCTGTGAACCAATCAACCTGTCAATCACCACGTAGCCACGCCCTAATGCATACCCTGCTTTATCGTCAAATATAAAATCAGGAAGTCCAAAATGTCCCAAATGAACAACATACTGCATTGAAGAAGGCTTTAAACTAGCGATTGAGACCATAAACACATTTTGAAAACGTTTACTGAGGTTAGAAATCAAGTGAGAAGTTGGTGAATTCTCCATTGACTTGTATAGAGACGGAAGTCCTTTTGACACCAAAACGGTCGCCCCCTGGTGGCCTTTTGATAGAATGCAGTTGTAAGTTACTTCCGCGTTGGCCTCATTTCAGAGGTCCGGAACTCCCCACCTGATGGACACAGAGAAAGATAAAAAGGCAGTGCGAGGTGAGAGTAGTTTAGCAAAGTTGACTGAGTTCTTTGTTGAACCCGGATAAACAGAGCATGCTGTAAATGCAGCGGATGGTGCGTTGGCATTTCATACTGTGAAACACCACCACAGCTACAGGATTTTCTAATACAGAAGAGGTATTATTTAGAACATTATTTCATATTATTTATTTATTTACTTGTCCACTAAGACTTGAAAAGAGAGCGATTATTTTACAAGTTGATTTTTCTAAGACAAAAGAGACGTTATTTCTATCATTGTTTTATTCCAGAGATTTTACATTTATATATATATATATATTAGGGATGCACTGAAATGAAAATTCTTGGCCGAAACCGAAAACTGAAAATGAGGAAACCAAGGCCGAAAACCGAAAGAAATTATTATGCCAATTATTAGTACCATTGCATTTATGGCTATGACTGTGTACTAACCTCACTAAAATCAAGGCATTGCAATTCAAAGAATAAATCAATTACAAAAGTATGAAAATATTTATTTAGCACTGACATTACAACAATGCACAATATAAAATGAAGTTAAAAATAAAATTGTTACACTTGGTGGAGGGTTGCGGTCTAATAAGCAGCAACACAGAGCTATAAGGACGCTTTACTTTCACGCGCTGCATTTATAGTCACACAAACACACACACCTTCTCCTGTGCTGTGCGCTTCTCCGTCTCCATCGCGGCCCGGATCATTTCTGGTGCGCGCTGCTTTAATCCCACATCCAAGTAATGATCTTTATAACGCGGATCAAGTACAGTCGCGATGAAGTGCAGAGGATCCAAATAGATCTCAGTGAAACGTGTGCTCACAGACTCTAAGAGTGTACTACACTTTAGTGCAGCAATTAAAGGAATAACGTCTGCTACAGATGCATCAGAGGAGCTGATCTTTAGTTAGCTGTTTCGGCCGTGTTGTTTCGGTGGCCGAATTTTCAGTGCATCCCTAATTATAATATATATAATAAAGAAAGTTCAGTAACCTCTGAGAAGCCTATCTGAATTTCTGTCTTTGAGAGATATTATTTTGTAATATAACAAAATATTCTATCCATACATATAAACTTTAAATATATTAAAATTATAAGGAATCTTTGAGTAAACTGCGAGTATCATTTAAGTGACCGGGCCTAGTGTCCTCTTTTTTGGAAATCAAAATATGGTCACGCTATATTAAGTTATCACATTTTCAAATAAGTGATGCTCTCCTGACTTTATTGGTCATACAGGACACCTTGACTGAAATGTTTAACATTCAATAATCCCATTGACAAATTATTCTAAACTGTTAAATCTCTTTCATCACTCACCACAGCAAAGGATCTATGCTCTGTCCCTGCATCCTGCAACTGTCTCTGACTTACTCTCATGCACCTAGATGTCAGCAGAGGTGGTGGAGTAATAATTATTTGGTGAGCAGTATCTATCCTTTCATGTATATAATCAGAACAAATGATACTGAATATAAATACAGGGTGTCCATAAAGTCTCATTACAATTTAACAAATGTATCACAAAAGCAAATGAATAGACAAATCTGTGGAAATGTAATCATTTAATAAACCTCTTTACGGCCACTATTGTGGGGCGGCTGTGGCTCAGGAGGTAGAGCGGTCATCCTCCAATTGGAAGATTGGCGGTTCGATTCCCGGCTCCTCCAGTCTACATGTCGATGTGTCCTTGGGCAAGACACTTAACCCCTAATTGCTCCCGTTGCTGTGCCAACGGTGTATGAATGTGAGTGAATGGGTAGTTTCCTCCTGATGTGCAGGTTGGCACCCTGCGTGGTAGCTGCCTGCCATCAGTGTATGAATGTGTATGAATGTGGTGAATGAGTTGTAGTGTAAAGCGCTTTGAGTGGTCGAAAAGACTAGAAAGGCGCTATATAAGTACAAATTTACCATTTATTAGTTGCACGAAGCATCAAAACGGTACTCGATTTCTTGCCATGTTGGCTGTAGCAGAGCCTCATCAATGGCATCAGTGATCTTTAGCTTCAGGTTGTTGATGTCCTGTATCTTTGTTCAATACACGATATCTTTAACATAACCCCATAGTCTGCGTATTTTTTTTTCAATAAACCATGATACACATTGCGCCTTTTCTTGAGGAGAAGCCATTTTTTAGGGGTTTATTTAACAGAACCTATTTCATCAACAGAGTACCTGAAATACACAAATGCAATGTGATTTAAAACTTTGATAACCTACATAGAACAAATCTGATTAACATATCTCATCATTTGCTTTTGTAAGAATTTTTTATATTGTAAAGAGACTTTGTGGACACCCTGTACAACTGACTGTAAAGTACCAGTCTGTGAAACTAGAAATTTACCCAAAGTCCTCAGCAGCAGGCCAAAGATTGCTCCTCAAAAACTAGAATATTTGTCAGTTTTATGAGCCAGTTTATAAATGAGGCAGCTCCTGTCAATAAGAGACTCAGGTGTAGTTAGCTGAAGTTAACTGATTACTACCTGTGATGACTACTTTACCCTTTTAAAAAAAACAACTTGATGTCCATGTTGTTTAGGTTAACAAACATCAAACCAAGCGACTGTCAGCCAAAAACAGACTGGTCCTCTCTACAGTAACAACCAAATAATAAAAATTAACCACTCTCCTCATCTTTTCACTGTTTTACTAACGTAGCAAGTGTGTCATGGATAAGAGTTTCACTGATTTGGGTTTTCACACAATAAACAAGCGGAATGGATTTAATAATGAAGCACTGACACAGCGCTCTGAAAACAGCGGATAGACTGATGTACTGATTTTTGTCATGGTGGAAGTGATAACTAATACAACTAATAATAAACAAAAAACCTTTACAGTATTATTTTTACAGCGTGAGAAATAGCAGTGTGGCGAGAGTGCATGTGAAAATGGTCAATTGCGTGAGATTTGACAGCTCTGTGTACCTTAGGAAAAATACAGAGGTGACCTCAATGCTGGGTACGGCTATACATGCAGGTGTTTCACATTCAGAGGTTTGAGGCTTAGCTGCAGGGTTGAGTGGAGGTGTGTGGGGAAGTTTATTTGTGCTGTTGAACATAACTGCTGTGAAACTATCAGAAAATAATGTTTTATTGATCTGATTCACCGGCTTTCTTACTGTCAGCGCTCCCTTTCTTCATTCACTCTCTAGCTCGCTCAAGCACAGCTAACACAACAGCGTCCTGTAGCCGCTTACTGACGGAGTAACTCTGTCCTCCATTCAGTGTCCAGACCTTTTATACAGAGCAGTGAGGATGAATAAAGTAGTAGTATTCCTGCATTGACCAGTGAGGAGAAATAAAGTAGTAGTATTCCTGCATTGAACAGACTCTCAAAAGGAGAGCAGCGCAATGACTGCTAATAGCAGCATAGGCTAACGTTAGCTGCTCCTCTCCTCTGTCTCAGCAGGGCAGAGCTGAACCTCCATGCAGCAGAAACAGCTGTGGAGAGTTGTCATAACTTAACTCAGTCATTTAGATGCAGTAATGATCTGCTTGCTTCCAACCCCATTTTAACAATTTATTGATATTTGGAAATTGACTTGCGGGCTGCCCATGTCTGCTCTGTGTGTTTGTTGTGATAATAATGTAGAGTATCACGTTATATATTATTATTATACCTTTGTTATTTTCATCAGATCTGCATTGATCTCATATATGGCCTTTCGGCGGTCCAATTGACGGAAATCCATTGTAGCGACGGGGAACTTTAATCCCTGTAAAGGCCTTACATTAATAACTTACTCTTTCATTCCCCCTTTTTCCAGGAGAACTATTTAAGTGCATAGCTGGAAAAGAGTCACAGGTGGCAGAGAACATAGCTCCTACTGTTGATGAGTATGAAGGGTGTGAAATGATAGACTGTTTTAACAAGTAAGTAAATGTTTAATTAATATCTTTATTTCAATGCAGGTCCATTGACCACTTCTACTTCTGGTGCAGAATCTGGTTATGGCACCCAAAAAGCTGATAATACTGGTAAGTTATGTGTTTTAGTTAAACCTAAAGAGAAGATAGCTACATTTCCCACTTTCATTGCTCATAAAACACTCAGAGCACACGACAGTTTGAGGGGCCCACAGCAGAATTTGATTAGGGCCCCCAAAGGTTTAGGGTCAACTCTGACCAGGAGTCACCAGGTCAGGATTTTTAAAATCATAACATTCAGGGGTTTAAATGTCACAGTAAAATGACAGTTAGCTTTCATAACGTGATGTATTACCAAGTGAGACAGAATATATAGATGGAGTCTAGTTACAAAAATGATTTGTTGAAAATAGATTTGATTGGACTGCATTAAACCTCAATCGCTTTCTTTGGAAATGTAAACAAACTGATATCCAAACATTGATAAAATAAAAAACTTGCCAAATGTCCTTCCCCTGTTTCAAAACATAAACATTAAACTAGAAAAACCTGTTTGTCATAAAACACGTCCGACTCTAAAATGCTGTTGTCTCCCTTCACATTCCAGTGTATGTGTGCTGCCAATGCAGTCTAATGTCAAAATGTGTAATTTGTCCACAGTGTTAAATATATGATTATAAATATATTAAATACATGTATCCTTTTATTCACAAGTGGAAATTTTAATATTTAAGTATTTGTCAGCATTAAAATGTTGTTTAATCTTCGCTCAGTGAATGTATATAACAGGGGTATTCAATTAAAATTCACTAAGGTCCAATTTGTGAAAATGTATCTCAAATGAAGGTCCAGAACATCATAATGTCTGTATTAATTTTCATTGTAGTTCCATCAGCATCTGTGTCTAGTGGGCAGATTGTAGACTGTCAAATAAATACAGTAGAATTCATTTATTAGTATTTACACTCAACTGGTGGGATTCAAATAAATAATAGAATTTAAAAAAATAAGAATAAATAAAGAATAAGATGGCGTGCAGGTAGTCGAGTGGTTAGAGCGCATGTCATATACGCAGCCGACCCCGGTTCGAATCCTGGTCAAAGGTCTTTCGCTGCATGTCACACCCCCCTCTCTCTCCCATGTTTCCTGTCGGTCTACTGCTAAATAAAGGCGTCTATGCCAACAAAATCTAAAAAAAAGAATAAGATAAATACATTTTTAAAAAGCTTTGATTGTGGTTCTTAAATAAAGTGTTTAGTTATAGAAAAATAAAAAGAATCCCTTTATACTTAAACCATAAAGTTAAACAATATACATTTTAGACTCCTTTTAAATCCAAACCCAAAAAAAGTTGCCACCTGGATTTAACTAAGCAAATAGGTAAGAGCCTCCTATTGGATAATTACTGCATGGGCGATCATCTTTCAGCTGGCAACAAGTTATTTAACCCCACTGATGCAATGAGTAGCTTCTTATTTCCTTAACAACCATGTCGAAAGACACATCCCGTGGTCATGGAAAAGATGTTAGTCTGTTTGAGAAGGGTCGAATCATTGGCATGCATCAAACAGAGAAAACATCTAAGGAGATTGCAGAAATTACTAAAATTGGGTTAAGAACTGTCCAATGCATTATTAAAGACTGGAAGGATAGTGGGGAACATTTGTCTTCGAGCAAGAAATGTGGTCGGTAAAAAATCCTGATTGATCATGATCGGCGATCACTTAAACGTTTGGTGAAATCAAATCATAGAAAAACAACAGTAGAACTCAGGGCTGTTTAGTAGTGAAAGTAAGAGCATTTCCACACGCACAATGGGAAGGGAACTCAAGGGATTTGGACTGAACAGCCGTGTAACCTTAAGAAAACCACTAATCAGTGAGGCTAATCAGAACAAAAATGGCTTCAATTTGCTAGGGAGCATAAAGATTGGACACTGGAGCAATGGAAGAAGGTCATGTGGTCTGATGAGTCCAGATTGACCCTGTTCCAGAGTGATGGGTGCATCAGGGTAAGAAGAGAGGCAGATGAAGTGATGCACGCATCATGCCTAATGCCTACTGTACAAGCCTGTGGGGGCAGTGCTATGATCTGGGGTTGCTGCAGTTGGTCAGGTCTAGGTTCAGCAACATTATGAAAGAATGAGGTCAGCTGAATATACTGAATAACCAGGTTATTCCATCAATGGATTTTTTCTTCCCTGATGGCACGGGCATATTCCAAGATGACAATGCCAGGATTCATCGGGTTCAAATAGTTAAAGAGTGGTTCAGGGAGCATGAGACATCATCTTCACACATGGACTGGCCACCACAGAGTCCAGACATTAACCCCATTGAGAATCTTTGGGATGTGCTGGAGAAGGCTTTGCGCAGTGGTCCAGCTCTCCCATCATCAATACAATAATTAATGCAACACTGGACAGAAATAAATCTTGTGACATTGCAGAAGCTTATCGTAACAATGCCACAGCGAATCGTGCCGTAATCAAAGCTAAATATTTTTAAAAAGAAACAAAATATTAGAGTGTGTGACCTTTTCTTTGGTGGCAACTTTTTCTTTGGTCAGGCAGTGTATATATATAATATAGTGAATGGACTATATAATATAATATGATACATAATATATTTTATAATAGTGAATGGACTATCATTTTGAATTGAAGTACATCAGACTGATGAGGTTGAAGTAATGCACTGATGAATCTGATGTATGGGCAGTGATGGGGAGGTGGTGGGTCGCACAAAACAACACCAAGAAAGCACCTGAGCAGAGAAGGAGAACATTTTAAAGCTCCGTCTATACATAGCCAGCAACCAATACTTTACTTTTATTGTTAACCTCTTGCTTCCCGGTCGATATTGTGAATGTGCAAATCTCCTCAGGTACTCAGCTCAGGAAAAACTATGTTAGTTCTGCATTATAGCACAAGAAACACGCACGATGACACAATTGACTAATGACCCGCAATTATATTGAGAGTAATGTAAATGTAGTAGTGGTATTTCTACTATGGTAACTAGTATACCGTAAGTGTCATACAATTTACTGACGACTTATTTTGAGAAATTTTCTGTTGATTTGCTGATTTTGGGTGTGTAGCATGAGACGGATTTGAATGAAGGTGTTTAGACCAAAATGGTGGCAGTGCTACTGTAGCGCCAAAAAAGCACCAGAATGTATAAAAATACCTCAACAACAAAAACATTGCATCTACTCCTTTTTCAGCCTTCTGTATGCTTGTTTGTCTGTAATCAGCTATCTGTGTCTCTGTAGAACAAACACGTGCTGACAGTCATTCCACTAACATGGATAAGTATGAAACGGTGAAGAAAATTGGGCAAGGTGCATTTGGAACAGCCACCCTTGTCACATCCAAAGAGGATGGACACCAATATGTCATCAAGGAGATTTTCATATCTGAAGTAAGCACCATATGCATAATGTTCAACAGTTTCAGTGTTCATATGAGTTCTCCTTTACTACTTTGCTCTTTCACATTATCTGTTCCTCTCACTTTGACAGATGTCGACTGAAAAGAAGCAGAAAGCTCGAAAAGAAGTTAAAGTTCTTTCCAAGATGAGTCATCCCAACATTGTCCAGTATAAGGAATCTTTTGAAGGTAAAATGACCTAAGATCTTAGCTTTAAGTATCACAGAGGTCATCTACTGCAAAAATATCCTGATGCATGAATGATATGTGTATGAAAGCATGTTCCTTATGCTGTATAAAATCTTGTAGACAAAGGCTGTCTATATATAGTGATGGACTACTGTGAAGGAGGAGACCTCTCCAAGAAGATCAAATCTCAGGAAGGAAAACTTTTCCCAGAACAGCAAGTAAGCTATTGTGTCTTTGAGATAATGATTAATGTTTAGGATCTGTCTGTTAATCTTTAGGATGAAACTTTACAACATGTGGATACAATTCATCATGTAACACTTTCTATTTCATTTTGCTGTATCATTTAAAAAAAAATGTATTTGGACTTGTTTAATGTTTTTATATTTCTTGGCTTTTTTGGTCATTAGAATTACAAATGATGTTTATAGTTCAAGTTGATACTTTTAAACTTTACATTCCTCTGTCTTTCTTAGATCCTGGACTGGTTTGTGCAGATTTGTTTGGCACTAAAACACATCCATGATAAAAACATCCTCCACAGGGACATTAAACCACAGGTATTACTTCATACATCACATGATCTTGCCTCAGTGATGCTTGTTTTTTATTTGTATTGTAAAGCCTCATGATAATGATATTATGTCTTTTATGATGTCTACACAGAACATATTTTTGACTAAAGATGGGACTGTACAGCTTGGGGACTTTGGAATTGCAAGAGTGCTGAACAGGTTTGTAAAATGTCATCTGACTGCAGATCTCTGTAGAGCCAAGATTAAAATGGAAATAGTAAATAATAATACAGCCTACTTACTATTCTCTCATCATTTCCAGCACTGCAGAACTGGCAACAACATGCATAGGAACACCACTTTATCTATCACCAGAGATCTGTGAGAACAAACCATACAACAACAAAAGGTACAAACATTATGCTTTTGTTTCTCATTTGAGGATAAATTAGTAGACCTACTGTTAACATAGTAATCTAGTGGGAGTAAAGCCTTATATGTTGTGTTTTTAAATAACAATCAATCTCAATGTCCACTTTATGTTTTTTTCAGCAATGAAGTCCTTTTTTCTCCATCTTAAAGTGACTTATTGAATAAATATAAAGCTGCCTTCATAACTGACCTCAGTCTATTTGTCTGCTCTCTCCTCTGACTTTCTCTCCCTCTGCAGTGATATTTGGGCCCTAGGTTGTGTCCTGTATGAAATGTGCTCTCTAAAGCCTGCAGTAAGTATTCTATGTATCTTACACAGCATTGCAATGTTCTCCCAAACAATGATTTAGATCTCTTCTCTTTATATTTGGCTAACACACAAGAATGGGTCATCTTTCCTTTCCTCATGTTATAACTGTGTACTAAATGCTTTTCCTCTCAGTTTAAGGCTGGTATTATAGAGGAACTATGTCTGAAGATCGTCAGTGGCTCATACCCTCCTGTGTCTGATCACTACTCCCAAGAACTGCGCTCTCTCTTGGCTCAGCTGTTGAATTGTGACCCCACACAGAGACCCTCAGTCAGCAGCATACTGAACAGACCTTTCCTCTGCTGCAGGATACAGAAGTTCCTCACACCACAGGTGGAGAACACAGTTAGTTGTCTCTGATAAACTCTGAATTTATATAAAACAGACTGTGTTCAGTTACAAAATATTTGTCCTCTACTTATTCTAGATCATTGCTCAGGAATTTGGCCCTGAAGAGAGAAAGATACTGGGTAAGCAAACTATTCATCTCTATAAACAGACGTCTGCATATGAATACAGAATCTGTTGGCAAGAGACAAGATGTTGATATCAGAATAATTCTGATTTCTTTTCATGTTTCTGGTTTACTGTAAATAGTGCTTGTGGGAAGTGAAAGAGTTGGAACTGATTGGCTGAAATGTTGCCTGGATCTTAAACTGCTGTTATAAAAGAAACAAATTGCTTTCAATTTGCTTTAGCAGAATGCTAATTGGACTGTTGTCTGGACCTAAAACACCTACAACAAATATGGATGTTTGTGCGTTGTGTGGAGAAATGTTCAATTTGTGTAAAAAAATAAACAAATTGGTTCCAGTTCACAATCCAACTGTAAACAATGACAGGTGCAATGAAGAGGTCAACTCAAAATATTAACTCTTTACAATTATTATTATATCATTATCTTTAGTATATTCTAATTATTACATTCAGACCAAATAAACATTTTCACAGGAAACAAAAAGGAGAAGAAGTGACAAATCAAAGTTTGTTTTGACATTCTTAAAAAATAAACAATGCAACATGTGGAAAGAGTGAGAGAGATGGAGCATCAGTTTAGAATGGAGAAGGTGGAGGAGAAGATGGTGTTGATATGGATGTTAATACTGAGCTAAATGAAGCCAAACATCCACTTGAGTCTCAATGGGCCAGATTTAGCTGCAAACTGTAGTGTAGTGTAACCTGTTGAACAAAAAAGCCTAAGTGCTTATTTTATGTTTGTAATAATCTCTTTTTAGATATACAAGTCTATATTTAATTAAATATTTGTGTTGTGTTTATGCTGGATATTCAGAGGTGAGAAATTTACCCACAAAACTGACAGTCACATATTCCATGACCTTAAATCCAGCAGAGAACATAATCGACATCTGTCAACGTCTCCTGTTATTTGCACAATCTTGCCTGAAATGCATATGTGATGAGGAGAAAGACACAAAATGTTAACACTCACAAATAACTTGCAGAACAGCAGTTTCAGTCTGCTATGACTGTTTTATAAATATGTATGCATTTGAAAAACAGGTGGAAAAGCCAAAGTAAATGTGTCCTGGTATGCATCTCTCTCTCTCTCTCTCTCTCTCTGTCTCTCTCTCTCTCTCTCTCTCTCTCTCTCTCTCTCTCTCTCTCTCTCTCTCTCTCTCTCTCTCTCTCTCTCTCTCTCTCTCTCTCTCTCTCTCTCTCTCTCTCTCTCTCTCTCTCTCTCTCTCTCTCTCTCTCTCTCTCTCTCTCTCTCTCTCTCTCACATTTAGTAAACATAGATTCAAACATATGAAGTCATAAAGAGTTGATATTTTTTAAAGTTATGTTTCGTTTCTCTTCCCCAGCCCTTTTCAACTTTCTCTCCAAACTTGGACTGCAGAAATTTTATCCCAACAAGCTCACTCTTCGCTCTCTTTTGGAAATCAACAAAAACAGTATTTATGATGAAACTGTTAAATCACTGGAGAAAATACCATGGTGCTTTCTCAGGAAACTCTTTCAAATCAATGCAGAATGCAGAAACTGTACACAATTATCTGACAATGGTGATGATGCTGATGATGATGATGATGGTAATGATGATGATGATGATGATGGTGATGAGGGAAACAATGACTTTGACAAAAACACAGATGACTCCACAGACAACACTGTTAACCCTCTCGACCTCATAGTTGCACTCTTTCTTTGTGCTGACAGCTTCTTGCAACAGGAAATGGCCCTCAAGATGTCAATGTGTCAGTTTTCTGTCCCACTGCTGTTGCCTCATGTTAATAACAGTCAGTCTACTCTGATGCTGTGGGCTCTGAGAGACATCGTCAAAGAGTGGCGTCCACAGGATTTGTCTGAATCAAGAGGATTTGTTGAAGACAGCATTGTTCAAGCAGATATACCATTCTTTACCTTTGTCAGGCTGAAAAACTGTAGTCTCTCCAAGTCACAGGTTTTGAATCATGTTCTCAATTGTGGCCAACAGAATCAGAACATCTTCATACACAGAGATATGAAAGGAGGAGCACTTACAAGAAGAATTGCCAACGGTTTGGTGGAGGTTTGCTGGTTCCTTCCCTGTGGCAGAGAAAATATCGACATATTTCCAGGACCAGTTGCCTTTGCCAATTTAAGAGGAGACATTTGTGAGTCACTGGCACAATTCAAATTTCTTTTTCAAGAGTCAACTGCTACCTTTGTGTTCCTGGAAAAAGTTGAAGAAAATGAGCACAAGATTCTGACTTCTCTTCAAGATGTGAAATCCAAACTCTTCTTGGTTGTTAATCGCAAGGAAAACTCTAGAGAGGACAAGTCTGTTAAGAAAACACTGAAAGAGTTACAGCTACCAAAAAGCAGTGTGAAAATTAAAAACTCAAGTAGAAATGTAGCAGAGTTTTCAGAGAAACTTTGTATAACCATCAAGACCTCACTGCCAGATGTATCAGCCACACAGAACATTGTTAATATGGTTGGAAAAGCCGTTGAGCTTCTATCTGTGGATGAAAACAAAAGTGACAAGCAGAAGAAAGCAGCTGAGGAGATCATGGTCGACATTGAGAAGCTGAGTATACCAGACTACAAGAAACAACAACTTCCTCTGCAGGGAGAAAACTGGAAAAGATTATCACAGTTAGAGAAGAAGGAGTGTAGATTGAAATGTGGTGAGTCAGGCCTTGAAGAGTATAAATGCCAACTACGGGAAAAAAAAAAAAAAATTAGGAAGGAGCAAAGCAAACAAAAACTGTCTGAAGGAATGAATAGTTTTATTAAAACTGTATCTACAAGTGACAAGGAGAAAAGAGATTTTTTTCTCAAGTGGATGAAACTTAAGCTTGATACACATTCACGGATCAAACAGTCTGAGCTGCGCTACAAATTTAAAGAGCAATGCAAGAAAAAAGACAAAAATCAAACATCAGAGTTAGATCAGGCTTTGCTGGAAAGCTCGTTAGGAGTAGAGCATTACATGAGAGAGATGGGACTCATCTATGAGTTCTCAATTAATGGCTCAATAAACACTGCTGATGAAATATCTCGTCTGCCTGGTTTGGCTGCTGAAATGATGTTGGATGGATTTCCTTTAGAGCTCTTGGATGGAGATGCTTCCAACATCCCAGAGAGATGGGTGACAGATGTGCTGATGGAGCTTCACAAGAAGGTTGGAGAACAGAGCAGACTGTTAGTACTGACTGTGCTGGGTGTTCAAAATACAGGGAAGTCAACACTCCTCAACACCATGTTTGGTGTGCAGTTTCCTGTCAGCAGCGGCAGATGCACAAGAGGAGCTTATATGCTCTTCCTCAAAGTTGGAGAGGATATGAAACGTGAGTTGAACTGTGATTTTATAGTTCTCATTGACACAGAGGGTCTAAAGTCTCCTGATCTGGCAGAACTAGAGGGCAGTTATGAGCATGACAACCAGATGGCAACCTTTGTCATTGGTTTAAGTGATGTCACCATTATTAACATCGCCATGGAAAACTCAACAGAAATGAAAGATATCCTGCAAATTGCTGCTCATGCTTTCCTGAGAATGAAGGAAATTGGTAAAAAGCCAGTTTGTCATTTTGTGCATCAAAATGTTGCTGAAGTTTCAGCTCATGCAAAGAACCTCACAGAGAGACAGCATCTTCTGGATCAGCTCAATGAAATGACACAAATTGCTGCTGAAATGGAAAGGAAGCCTTCTATTAAAGCATTCACAGATGTGCTGGACTATGACATGGACAAAAACAACTGGAACCTCCCAGGACTCTGGCATGGAACCCCTCCGATGGCACCAGTGAACACAGGTTACAGTGAAGCTGTAGCAGATTTAAAGAAAAATCTTTCGGAGACAATGAAAACAAACGGAAGCAGTGAAGTCTCACAGATCCCAGACTTTCTAGAATGGATGAGAAGTCTCTGGAAAGCTGTGAAATATGAGAACTTCATCTTTAGTTTCAGAAACGTTCTTGTGGCTCAGGCCTATGATAACCTTTGCAAAGAGTTCAGTCAATGGGAATGGCAGCTCAGAAAAGAAATCCTCTCCTGGCAACAAGAAGCAGAGTTGGAAATCTTAAATTCTGACAATGAATCTGATATTCAAACTTGGAGTGCATTTGTTGAATCAAAAAAATCTGAGGTGTCAAATAAAACAGCAGACGAAGAAAGAAAAATGAAGGAGAAACTTACCAACTATTACAAAAAGAAAGACCAGAATGTAAATCTGATACAAAAATACAAAAGTGACTTTCTCAAAAGTATCAGTAGTCTTGCTCAGGAAATCCGACATTCAGCAAACAATAAATTGGAATGTGTCCTTGAGCTAAAAATTAGTTCAAAACAGGTTCAAGATATTCAGAGGAAATACAGAGGCAGGATTGAAGAAAAAGTCATGAAGCTCCTGAGTGACTGTAAAGGCTCCACACTGTCTGATGAACAGCTGACAGACGAGTTTGAAAAGATGTGGACTGAAGCCACTAAAAATGTGTCTGGCCTGAAAGAGCGAGATATTGCAGCATGTGTCCTGGAGCAGTTAAGAAGACATTTCTCAAATCAGAATGTTAATGAGGAATTGCAGAATATTAAAGATCTGAAGGATTTTGGGAAGGATCCATTTAAAACCAAACATGGTCATATAGACTCCTATAAGGAAAAGTTAAAACATCTGTGGAAGGGAGAATTGCAAAACTTTGTTGACACAGTTATTGAGTCTTGCAAATTGTTTGTGCTTGATAAAGCAAACACAGATTACCATGATTCTTTTACAAAAGCTCTTCTTGAAAAAATAGATGACTACCTCGATCAAAATTACAAGCATCACAAAACAAATGCAAAATTTGGGATTGACCTGAAACTTCACATTTGTGGCATTGCCTCAAGGGAATTCCTCAAAATGCACAGAAAATACTTGTCTGATAATGATCCCCGAACTCAGCTGGAGAAATACAAGAGACAGTATTTGTCAGATTTTCTTGATCTATACAAAGATAGAGATGATTGTCAGCGCAAAGCAAATGATTTTGTCAGATGTTGCATCAAACCTGCTGTGGAAGAGTACATCAATAGATCTTTGGGAATACAAATTTTGGATGAAATTTTGAAAGGTTCTCATTCAGCAGTGTACAGCTCCCGCTCCTTTTTCCAGTATAGCCTTCAGGAAGAGTTGCTGCAACAGGATGACTTCAGTTTTTTTACCCCGTACATTGTTATGTATGAAATATATGTTAAGGATTGGATAATTCAGCAAATCCAGAAACAAATGTCAGAGGACAAAACTTTGTGCAAATTGAAACAAAATAATCTGAAAGTCATAGTTGACAAAATCACAGCAGCATTAGAGCAGGCCTCAAAAGGACCAGGTGGTGTTCAACTGCCAGACAACAATAAAAGCATCAAAAAGCTCATCAGCAACATGCGGAAGTATTTGATTAAAGACATCTCAATCTCAGTGGAGGATGAAAAAACCACCTTGTTTCAAGTCAGAAGCACATGTCATCCATTTATCAACAGCCTCAAAATGTCAATAGAAGACTTGAAAGAACAGCTTCAGGAGGAATTCTCAAAGTCTGAAGACGTCACTGAGACTCTGATCAAACTTCCAATCAAACCACAGGATGAGCTTTTCAAGAGAGTGTTTGGTTGTGGAAAGCAATGTCCATTCTGTAAAGTTCCCTGTGAGGCTGGAGGAAGAAAACACGATAGGCATCATGCAGCTGTTCATCGACCACAAGGTCTTGGTAGAGTCAGGAATGTAGACACTGAGAAGCTGATTGAAACACTGTGTACAACTGATGTGCACAGTGACCGTAAATTCAGAAACTCAGATACTAAATGGGAGTTTCAACCTTACAAAGAGTACACCAAGTACTATCCAGACTGGAACATTCCACCAGATTCCAGCATAGAGTCATCTGACTACTGGAAGTATGTACTGGTACGATATAATGACAGATTTGCTGATATATACACTGCTGAGCCAGCTGATGTTCCAGAGGCCTGGAGAGATATCACAAAGGAAGAAGCACTGAAGGGGTTAAAAGATGCCTACAGCATAAAGTGAAGAACATAAAAAAGTATTTAAACAAAACCACATCTGAAATATGCAAGATTTTTTCAAACACAAATAAATGCTTTGGAGAGCTTGGCTGGAACATTATCATTACCTGGAACATATTCATTTTTTTCACGTTTTATTTTCAATGTATGTTATTTTTTTATGAAGTGCCTTTGTGGTTTCAACTCAAATACAGACTAAACCAGCTGCTGACAGTGAATAGTCTGACATCATTTGATCTGATGAACATGATGAATAATAAATGATGAGTTGAACAAGTTGAAGGGTTGAAAAGCTGGAAACAGTTATGATAAACCGTTTTAATACTAATTATTTTACTGTTTATTATTCTGTATTTTTATTTTATTTTACAGATGTTTTTTTTTTCCTCTCATGCATAATAACTATTCTGCATGATAACGATGAAGAAAATAATGTTTTTATCTTCATTTTTGGTTTGTGATCATACAGATGTTTGTTTTTTTGTTTTCGTTATGATGATGTTCTACAAAGAACACATGACAAAGGGTCATGATTTAATATATTTTGGGTTTTTATTCTTTTTTTTATGATTACAACTGTTTATTTTTGTCCTTTTTCATTATGATGTATGGCTCTGTGAATAGTAACCAGTGTGATGATGATGATGATGATGATGATGAAGGCCTACAGTATGCAGTTTAAA
Source organism: Scomber scombrus (assembly GCF_963691925.1). NCBI lineage: Eukaryota > Metazoa > Chordata > Actinopteri > Scombriformes > Scombridae > Scomber > Scomber scombrus. The sequence goes on along the minus strand of NC_084970.1, from coordinate 36,182,025 downwards.
GGCCATGTATTGAGATGCTGTTTTATTACATTTTACTACTTTTTATATTTATATTATTACATTACATATATTATTATTTACATTAGTTTTTATTCATTAACATTTATATTATCACATTACATATATTATTATTTACATTATAGTTTTATTCTTTAACATTTCTTACTAATCATAAAACGCTACAATGAAGAAGTTATTCATGTTTTCTTGCAGAGTAAATTAATTATCATCAGTTCAAATGTGTTCATGTTGATATAAATGACTTTTTGATTCATGAACTAATACTGAGACATCCTTTCATGTTTTAATGTGGAACTTTTTTCATTATTAGTGACAGATGATGATGTGTTGAACAAGTCAAGTTAAACACCACAAAACTGTTTTATCTTTTAAAACCATAATTATTGTTTTTACTGTATTAGTTCACTTTTTAACGAGCACAAAGATTTTGTTATATTCATCTTTTAACACAACTAAGTACATAATGACATGTGCTAAAGATGATGATTATGATGATGATGATGATGATGATGAAGGCCTACAGTATAACATTTAAAGGCTATGTATTGACATTTTAAACATTTACATTTATTTTACTTTTTACAGTTTTATTTTTAAACATTTTAACTTTTTTCATTATTTTCAACAGAAGTTTTGTTGTGTTTTGAAAATGTTATCGTTTCTTTATATTTTTTCATTTTACTTTTTAATGAGTACAACTATGTATATAATGATGATGATGATGATGATGATGATGATGAAGTACAAAGGCCATGTGAAACAGAGGTTTTCTAATATGTCATCAATATTCTTTAATATTTTATATAAAACAATTTAAAGAATATGTAATGAAACTTTTTACATTTTTAAATAGTTTTATTCTTTATCATTTTAACTTTTTTCATTATTTGTGACAGATGATGATGTGTTGAACAAGTCAAGTTAAACACCACAAAACTGTTTTATTATCTTTTAAAAACATTATTATTGTTTTTACTTTTTACTTTTTATCTTTTAACCCAACTAAGTACATAATGACATGTACTAAAGATGATGATGATGATGATGATGATGATGATGAAGGCCTACAGTATAACATTTAAAGGCTATGTAATGACATTTTTTACATTTACATTTATTTTTACTTTTTACAGTTTTATTCTTTAACATTTTAACTTTTTTCATTATCTTCGACAGAAAACAGTTTTGTTGTGTTTTGAACATTTTATCGTTTCTTTATATTTTTTCATTTTACTTTTTAATGAGTACAACTATGTATATAATGACACAAGTTAAATATAATGATGATTTACAGTTTCATTTCTAACAGGAACATGCTAAACATTTGATCTTTTGATGTGTGTTTGATGAAAGTTAGTGAATAAGAAGTCTTTATGTTTAAATATTGTCTAAACAAGCCAACTGTGGGAATAATGTGGCATCTTCTGGTCTGTTGATCATGTTGAACTTCTGACTTACATGTTTTCAGACACAATGAATTAAACAAGATACAAAGAAGTTGAGCTTTGTCAGTGTTTCTTTTTTCTTCTTTTTTTACATGTTGACATACAGTATAGTTATGTGCATAATGATAAGTGATAGTGATAATATACTGTATGTACAGAGATTATTATGTTTTTAAAGCTGTGATCAAAGTCACTGCACTACTGACAACAATGGTGTCAGTCTTTACCAGCTGTCAGTAGATCCTTTATTTACATTGTGCATTGCATTATGGGACAACAGTGTCAACAGCAGTTATCAAAGTCAAAGTCAAAGTCAGCTTTAATGTCAATTTCTTCACATGTACTAGACATACAAAGGAATCGAGAAGACTAAAAAGTAAACATTGAAGTGCACAACAGATAAGACATTTACTAATATAAAAAGATAGACAATGAATCCATTATTAATCAACACTACAGACTCAGAACATGTTCAGATTTAAATTGTGTAAAATTAAGACACAATGTTAGAAAATATTATTCACAGAGTGGTATACAGGTATTTGGAGGGTTATTATTACATGCTAGAATATCTCTCTATTTTCTTGTTTTATCATCACAATTTTTGAGATATTTGTCTCTAAGATGTTTACGATAATTGAAAGACTTTAACAGTTTCATGTCTTTCTAAAAACGTTGTTCCCATATATTCTGGACACATTCTCAATAATTCTGAGACTTTCAACTTAACAAATTTGACATTTTTTGCAGCATTTTCTCTGGATTATTCACAGTAACAGTCACACTTTCTAGAAAAAACATACTGCTATTTTTAATGCCAAGACCTCCACAAATGAAATCCCATTAATCTTCATTGAATTGGGCTAGCAGCAGAAATACTACAGAAACATTTAAAATTGTAAGAGGTTTTGGGTGGACCAGTCCTTCAACAAACTCAGCCAGTGGACATCAGTAGATGCTCTGATCATTTAATTTACGTATATTATTGAACTACGCAGAAGATTAAAGGCTTTCTGTTGTATGAATAAATACTTCAGCACCACGTCACCATTTGAAAAGCACACAGTGAACACAACAAAGTCATAGTGATACAATGCTGAGCAGTTCAGCCTTCTACCACATGAGGGCACAAGTGTCAAATCTACAGTACAGCTTTTCAAATGGGAAATTAAGAGGTGATATTTATAAGAGTGTCTTTAATCAGCACAGTGAGACAGCACAGTCTATCTAATCTACATATATAAATAACTGTGTTAGATGTAACAAGATGAGAATATATTTAAAAATCTGAATGTTAAAGTAAAAGTGTTTGTCCTGTCAGTCCCTTATTATTGTTAAACATCATAACTGATATTCAGCAGTTTACCTGACTCCTGACTCTCTGTTTGTCTCTATCACTTATTGACTCATGTGTCAATTTAAGTTTGAGTCGGTCTCATTGTGCTTTTAGATGTAGGAAAATTCCTGTTTTATATTCTGACATTTGTTGTTTGAGACTCTCTCTGTTTGTCCAACATATTCTAACAACACTTGTATTGAGACAGGCGAAGTATCAACTGAATAGCTACATAAATATCTCACATGTAGACCTGTTAAGGTGGATGATAAGTAAAACACTAATTCAATTTAGTGAAGATAGAAAGAATAATTATTACACAATAAATTAATAAACCAAAATTTGACCCTTTTGTGTGTTAATTTAAATTTGACCAACTAAAATAAATCAATTTTTTCCAAAGCTTTTCAAATATAAACCAAAATAAATAGATGAATTAAATTAAATTGTCCACCTTTCAGTTATTTTTGTTATCCAGGTAGTATCACATTCAGTTTATGGTCCTCCTTTATTTATTCCTCAGTTGCTAATTGTTGTTTTTCTTTGCAAGTATAGTTCAGTTCAGTCAAGTCAATAAGTTTCCTTTTATTCAGTCGACTACATAGTTTCAGTTCAGTTATTGTTCTTTTATTTTGCTTAAACTTATCTGACATCCAAGTGAAGATCCAGAACATCCAGGTACAGCAGCGTCCTGGCTCAGACTCTCCCACACGGACAGCAGGGGTCGCTGTTTTACCTCCAGCTCTCTGAAGATCCAGAACAATACCTCAGTTAATGTCAAGTTATTTATTCATTATAGTATGCTGATTCATATCAATATCTTATGGTTATTTCTACCCTTTTCTGAACTTGCTGTTGGCTTCATTGTTACAAACAGAACATTAAAAAACAATAATAAATAAAATAAATAAATTTCACGAGGCAATAATGTCTGCCAGCAATAGTATCTCACATCACATATTACTCATATCACACACATTTTCACAGTGCCTCTGTTTTAGTTTTTTCCACTCAAAATCATGAAGTTAGCATTAGCTAACATCAGTTTCTAAATATATTACTGAAAAGAAAAACACACTCAGCGGAGAATTTGTCATCAAAAACACATCTAATAGCGATCCTCCTTCTTCCTCTGGCAAACAACAACATCCTAAAAATAAGAAAGGTCTCCTCTGGTGTTTACCGCCACCCGCTGGACGTTTAGTGAAACTGCAACAACATTAACAGTCAACCGGACTGAATATCTGTTAAATTTAAGTAAATGAAAGTTACATATGAATCTATATATATAAAAATGAAATGAAGATTTAACTATAACTGCAAGTTTCTTATGTCTACTTGTATTGGAACTGTTTATTTACTGCTAGAACTTCCAGGCCAATAGGGGGCAATGTTCTTTCATTCATCGTTGGTATTGCAGCCTCAGCCGATAGCAAGCAACAGGAAGTGATGTACCAGGAAGTTGCTTTGTTTACCTACGCCACAATAAGAGTTTGGTAGTGTCATGGCAACGGAAAATGCTGCGCCTTTATATGAAGTTATTAAGTTAGTTATATTTGTTACTAGCCCTTTGAGTGGAAATATAAGTAAATGAACATGTTATAGATAATTATTTGAATATATACTGTTAATTATTGTGAAATATTCGCAACGTTTAGCAACGTTTTTGAGTAACTTTGTTGGCACGTATGACCGTTGATGCAATATAACGGTAGATTTCAGCCTTCACGAGACCGTTATATTGACCGTTGATGTAATATACTGTGTTGTTTATTTGAGTTTAATGACTAATGTGTTACTTACCTCATTACTTACCTGATTAGTTCTGTCATATTCATTATCATAATTTGAATCATACTTGAATACCCGTGAATACTTACATGTAGATCTACAGATAGAGATTAGTTTGGTCCTCCTAGCCATGATAAGCTAACTTTCATATATGACAAGCTATTCTATATTGTTTATTAATGAATGTCTTTCTGTATTTTTATATGTCCATTTCAGTTTCACACTTTCTTGTAATAAATCCTAACCTTCTACAACACCTGCCTGTTCCTTGGAGGATATGATGCAAGGGAGAGTTTAGCTGGCTGTGAATCTCAATACACGACAAGAGTCACATTTGGTGCAACAGTACACTAATGTAAACAACTATAAACAAATGGACTCAAACAATAGCTTAGTCTGTTAAATTTATGGGGGTTACAATATTATAACCTTCTATGTACTTTTCAATACATCAAAACTAATCACACTGGGCTTCATGTAACAGGAAATATCATATGTATTCATATACGTAGCTCAGAAGTCAAGGTGGATGGAGCATTCAAGTCTTTTATTCTGCAGTGAGACAAACAACCAGTCAGATCAGGAACATGATAGATGGATCAACAGCATGAAGATCCTACTCTGCTGTAGATTACTGTGTTAGCTTGAAGAACTTAACATTGTAGTCTTTATTGTGTCATTGTAAAGTGATATAATCTTAATCAAAAAAACTTCAAAATTTTGTGAAATAAATCAAAATCACCATGTACAATATTTACAATATCAGTAACATTAATATCTACAGTTAAACCAAAACTAGAATGGATTCTTACAATAGAACAGATAATAATTTAATGTAATAATGTAATTTAATCCCATGCTCTAGTTTTTTTTTATTACAAGGTAAAATATGTCTCACTGTATTTAGGGTCCTCTGCTGCCACCGTGTGGAATCTAACAGTAACAGCAGGAAGGTTTATCCCAGTTAAAATCAACCTTTACCTATTAAATGGCTGATATATCTACACTCTGATTAACATATTTGACTATGCACTCATATATGAATAAATAAGCAATATTTTCCTGAATGTCATTGTATTGTTTATAAAGTAGCCTACATGTCACTGGACTTATTTTTTCTCAATTTTGTTCAAACCTCTTCACGCAATTAAGTCTACCTGACACAATGTCACTCCTACAATAATAAAATGTATGATCAGTCAAGAAATGGTCAAAACCTAACCAGCTTGGCAGAAGTAATTACATAAAATGAAAAAAAAAAACCATCATAAATGAGACTTACGGCTGCTGACTGGCATGAAATCAAACCAGGAAATTTGACCGCACCCTAGAAGGATCCTCCTCTCTCAGATGAACTGAACATTAATCCTATCAGTTAACAACTCACAGGTAAAGAAAGGGAACACTTGCAGAGACAGTAAAGAGAAAAGATGCACAATATTATGTTACCATGTTGTGATAAAGAAAGAGAAATTTAGAGTTGATGGACAGCAACAAAGAAGATTAATCAGCAGTGTGAGAGAAAACTGAAGTCGCAGAAAAGAAAACCAGACTGATCTGGATCAAGAACACGTAAGTAACTTTCAGAAGCTGCTTGATTCAGAAAGAGTGTAAAATGTTTAATTACTAAATATTCAAAAGCATGATTTGGTCAGATTTTTTGAGACCAGCCTTATTCTTCAGTACAGCTGTCAGTACAACTTCAGATATTTTAATATGCATTGCCTTCTATATTAATTAAAACATGTATAAAGATGAGACAGAATGCATGAAAAATGTATATAACTGAAAATCATCATGAGATGTAGTAAGCTGCTTTTCTGTATGTCTGTAAGTATTAAATAAGTTATAAATATAACAGCAGTGAGACAGAGGAAAACATGGAAAATGTCCTCTAACTCATTCGTCACATATTCAGGTCTTCAGGGATTGTTTTAGGAATATTTGGTTTATGGTTTGGAGTTGTGCTGAGGTAGAAAAACCCTTCAGCTTCTCAACATGACATGAGTTGGAAAGTGTCGTTCCAGTTCTTCTATTTTAATTGTAATCCTTTTACATCGTAAATATTGTTCAATGATTTAACATTATCTTGAGTCAGTTTTATGTTAAGACACAGCAAGTACAAAGATTTGGCATTCATGATCAATCTTGCCTTCTGAACTTTATAATCAATTAAAGTAAAACGAAGAAAAGACAAAAAGAAGTGATTTATAAATTGATTTTCTAAATGAAAAATCATTAGCACTTCCAGTGTTGGGGAGACTTAAACTACATGTAGATGAACTACATAGCTTAACTACAATTAGCTGTAACTTGCTGGTAGTTAAACTACATTCATATGTTGTGCTGCGTCAAGTATTTCAACTATTTTTTGGGTCATTTTTTGTAGTTTAACTCAATTTACAAACTACAATTTTGGCCAATAACATGAACTATTTTTTATAAAAAAAGACCTATATAATACACATTTTATTTTACCTTTATTGTGTTCAAGAACTGTCTTTGAAAAAAGGCATGAATCATTTCATGACGTGCCAACATTGTTGTTCAAGACACACCGATCTGGAATATGTACCTTTTTATTACATTTTTTGTTGACTGATTTACAAGTGTGTATTGGGTTAGGATTTTCATTTTCTCTTTATATTACCCAACATGTCAACATGGTGAACCTACAGTATGTTGACCAAAAATGTCAGCTTCTTTTCTGAGTTGAGAGGCATATTTCTGCTGGCATGTGAATATTTTGTAGGCTATTACATTTAGTTTCATATACACCACATGTTGATTTATTTAACGCTGAGTTAAATGAGTATGAGTATAAGTAGTTGCTAAAGCTACAAACTACATTTCTCCAGGGGTAGAAATGTAGTTTGTTCGAACTATTGCCAGACTGAACTACATGTAGTTTTACAAGCTACGCCTGAAAAGTAGCTTCCACAACACTGCTTGAATCCTGGAATATTTTTTACATGAAAATCTAAACTATTGAGTATAAAACATAAAACCAGATTTGTCACAACAAGCTTCTAAAATACTGTTTTCTCTCTTTGCATTCCAGTGTGTGATTAGTGCTTTTCATCATGTAAAGTAATTCTTATCAATCAATCCATCAGTACACCGATAACTACAAGGAAGTGAAGGAGAAATAGTTCAGTGATGTCTAATAAACAAACTGTGATCTGGCAATGATTAATCATGACTGTTAGTGAAATTTTCCACAGGTCTATAGTTTGATAAGCTAACCTTCAGGTTCTCAACATAATTTACATTGCTCATGACAGTTATTGTGTTTACATGATGGTGTTATAGAAACTATTACTGTGATGTTTTGTCAATCTGAATCTTATTTTTTAGACAAGTAGATTTTAACTTCATAACTAAATAAATACTGAATACTGAAATGCTCTTGATTTCTATATCAAGTATAAATATCAAAGTTACAGTAACGTCAGTATGCTGGGACCATTTGGCTCTTTTGTGTTTGACCTGCAATGTGGTATAAAGCTTTTAAAATATAATTTGAAGTTGTAAATAAATGTGTCCATTTAATGATGTGAATATATGAAATGTTCAGTTTTGACTGATTCATTTATGTAAATTTTTGAACAAAACTGGTACTATCAAACAAAACAGATGATATTGTGTCTGTAGGTTTCAGTGTGCAGGAGAATGAAGAGAAAAGAGGACAACAATAGACCGAGATAGACGAGACTACAGGTACGTTACTACTCATTACCTACATTTAAGGCTGAAGGTTTGTCCCTTTGTTTGTGTGCTGCTCTCTCTCTCTCTCTCTCTCTCTCTCTCTCTCTCTCTCTCTCTCTCTCTCTCTCTCTCTCTCTCTCTCTCTCTCTCTCTCTCTCTCTCTCTCTCTCTCTCTCACTGCATACTGCTGTGTGATGTAGCTTCAATCAACATTGTAGTTTTTAATAGTAGTAGTATCAAAATATGATAATTCTATGCAAAACTCACACAAAATATTTTTATTAATGCTGCTCTAATGCAATAAACTGATGTTGGCAGTACATTTTTCTGATCTTACTTAACCTACAGCATAATTTTCCTTAACATATTATATCTGGATTAAACTCTTTACTATTTAAATCTCTCTGGGGCCCAATTGAAATAATAGTTTCTAACTGTTTGGATAGATACATATTTAATACACAGTAAGGTTTATTTCATAACCAGTTTAGCACTTGTGTTTCAGAATGTTCTGCTTCAGTAAAGAAAATGATGAAGTCATCGGCATATAATGACTTTTTCCATTCAGTGTTATTGATATTGACAACTTTGCTGTTTTGGTCATTTCTAATAGAATAAAGCTAAAGATTTGATTGCTAATGCAGACGACTTGGACAACCGTTCAAGATCAACTGACATTTGAATTTTCCTCACCACATATAAAATATGACTCATGAAATAGTGCAGAGAGACACAGTTCATGGTACCATTTTATAGAGTTTGGACCTTGTACAGTAAATCCCCAAGGAAGTTTTATGTTAGGACTTTGAACTACATTATATTGCCTTTAAAACTCATAAAAGCAGTAAATGAACTAGAACCTAAAACTCTCTGACCAACAACATCTGTAAATATCTGTTAATATGTAACAAGCAGCTCCTCTATTCTGCACATTTAGACTGTGTTCTGTTTGTATAATATATGAGGAAATCACCACTGCATACTGTGATTTGATAAAAATTATAGTTTGACATGATTTGGCTGTGACAATTTTACTTTAAAATACAAATCTCATCAAAATTCAACATATGAGTCTATGATATTGTAATTGATAGAAATTAAATGAATTAATTTTAATTTCATACACTTATTTAATTATAAGTGGTGATTGATATAATACAGCTAATGACCAAATGAATAGCCAGCAAGAATACGCCCCAAAAATGTAATCTTATTGATGTGTGGAATTTAATATACATGTAGTAAAGTTAGTGGTTCACTACAATCTTGAATTGTCTTATGGTTATTATCCTCCAACACACTGTAACTTGTTTCTGAATCATTATACAACTACAGTCCTTATTCAGGCCACAACAAAAAGAGAATTGGCCATTAATCAGTACACTTTTTTTTTTTAAATGCAAAAAATGTCAAAGAAACGGAAACTATTAAAGAACTAAACGCATTAATAAACAAAGAAACTCCTACACTAGAGGAAAACTCAAAATTGACAAGTCTGAAAGAAGGGTTAGGGTTAAGGTTAGACCAAAGACCAAAGACCAAAGGAGCCTTTATACGCTCTAGACAAAAATAATAGTAAGAAATAATCAAAGTCCAAAGAGACATAACTTTAGTGACACTGAAAACACAGACATTTCAGTTAAAAATAATACAACAATAGAAGAAATAAATATGAAATAAAGTCCCTGTGGTAAAAAAGAAAAAAGTGTGTGTGTGTGTGTGTGTGTGAAATACTTCACATATTTGAACATACACTCATATATATGAACAAATAAGTAATAATAAAAATAAAGAAAGAAAGAGTGGCAGAAGCTATGGCAGAATGACACCAAAGGGAGGCGCTATTTCTCTTTTCAACCACAGGTTAAGAGTGTTTTTGTAGTTGCATTGTATCTTATGTTTGCTCAGTTATACTTAAACTTGTTTAAGCCATTAAGACTACAACATAATTTCATGCTTACAATAATAAAACGTAGGATCAGTAAAGAGAGTTCAAGAGAACAGTCTAGACGTGCTCTATGTGTAAAGTGCCTTGAGATTACTTTTGCTGTGATTTGGTGCTATATAAATAAAGATTTATAGATCACAAATGTACTAATTCACTCAGTAAGTGCAGAATCACATACATCTCTTCTTTTAACATAATGTCCTTAGTTTTGATTATCATTAGCAAATGATAGTCAATAATCAAGTACTCTTTTAGCAGACACAGCATTATTCACTATCAGTAACTATCACCCAAATTTTACACTACATAAAAAACAAACTGATTAACTAAATAAAAATACAAACTAATGAAAATTTCAAAACTATAATAACCCTGGTTGTTTTGATTTGGGACCGGTGGATTCTTTGCGAATCACATTACGACCACTGGGTGGACCCAGAGATGGTGGATTTTTTCACAGTTTATCTGTTATTCTACTGTCAGATCATAATTACAATTTTAGCAAATATAACTAAACAGTAAACTACATAGTTACAGACTGCAGCTTTAAGGTTTTCTTTTTAACATTTTCTTAATGTTAAAGCTATCAGTTTTATTGTAGAAATAAAACATTTTGTGTCAGTTTTTGTTAGCATTAGGGTAAGGAAGAGCTTTGTGTTGTTGATGGATGTTGAGCGTCAGACTACTGTTTGAGTTGTCTGCCAAGAGGTGGGCTTTATTCCATTTCATATTGCTGCCATCCACTGCTAAGCAAATCCAAACACACTAGTTCTGCCAATTCATAGCCTGTGATTGTAAAATATGAAGTCACCCATTTTAATTTTATATTTCCAAGAATATGTGGCTGAGGATATTTAATAATCTTTCTTAAGAGACTCTACATGGATCCTGCTTTAAAATACTGACTTTTGAAGCTGGACTGTATTTTTGAAGACTTATAATTTAGCAACAACAGTGGCTACACACATGGGACTAACTGCTGTTTGAGCTCTTGACCTCAGCTATCATTACAGTATAGTCATTAACAGGCATTGTCAAATGTAAATACAAATTTGGTTAAAATTAATATTCACCAATTCAACTATTAGATATTTCATTATATCACATCACACAACTCTGTATACCATCCCCTCACACTTCTCAATGGGCTCCCAATTAAGTATTCACAACTTATAAAAAAAACACTAATATTTAAAAAAAAAAAACTACAATTCTTTAGAGATGCACCATGCAGCTTCGTACAAATCACCACCACAGTGGTAGTTTTTTTCTGGTTTGCAAAGTATGGTTGTAAATATCAGATTATAAAATGATATATCTACTATCAAACATCTTATCATCTGAACTAGTAATTACACTGAATCTAGATCTTAAACCAAAAACATTTTAGCTAAAAAAGGAGTGCTAAGAGTACAACATGTTGTGTCAGTCATTTTGTCTAAATGTGTGTGCGCGTGCGCATGCATTTGTGTCAATAGAGTTTTAAATGGAGGAATTGATGAACCCAACTAAGTCTCACAGCAGTTCATGAAATAGTTCCAAAATGTAACCTATGGATTTGTGTCCATGGACATGAATTTTTTTTGTTACTCAACATGAGTTTCAAGAAGTACTTCAATAGGAAGTACATTACATGCCTGCAGAATATATTTTTTGTCATTTGGGGCTGGAAGCATAGAAATACTTATGTTTTTACTTTCAGTGAGAAGCAACTTGGAATTGGATGTTTGCGTTGGAGTGTTGGATGACTGAGTGTACCTACAATGGAGGTAAAATGCTCCTTCTACATCTCCAGAAGATAAATTAAAATAAAATTGCAAAATTGTCCATTCAGTTAATGAGTTGATTTAACACACCTGAACATGTATATTCTCCTTTTTATTTGTCAAGGATGTCAGTGATGAAGATTCATTTGTTGATCTGTATGGTGCAGAAGTAGAGGACACTCCACCAACACCACCGCCTGGCTACAAAGGTGAATGTCAATAAACTGATGCAAGTGGTAAAAGTCAGCTTTAAGCAATCTATCATTCAGCAGAAAAGGCACTAATTGATAATCAGGATAATCCAGCAAAGGAATACATGCAACAGCGTTACGAAATCAGGATACAAAAAAGGTAATATAAATGTACATTTAGTCAAAATTGTGATTATGTTACAGGATTACAATTTACAATTTACAAAAATGTACAATGAAGAACAATATACTACCATGCACTGTATAAATCCCAAACTAAACAGAGCCGGAACGAGAACAAATTCACGATGGTCTGAGTAGAGAATGATACCAGCGGGTGCATGTACGCATACTTCAGACTCGCATCGAATTAAAAGTTGGCAGGAACGTTTGTTACACAATGTGACAGTGCCGAAGACACTTACCAAGGAGTTGAAAGAGAGCTTGAGTTTATGGCAGCCTGGGACTTGTGCCTTTGATAGCAGGTTTGATTGATAGGGGAGTTATGATTCATGCTGCAATTAGATATAAACAAACTTCCATTGGCTTATAAAATAAAAAATGTATATTAAGGATTAAATTAGCTACTTAGAGCTCCCCAAATAACACTAATATTACTTACATAAGTGATATCAAATGTTTGTCACAGTCTGACTGAAAATAAGGATATAAATTATGCCTCTAGATTAGCTACTGTAGCTAACTTCACATGGACCTACTTTCAGGGTAACTTGGCAGCTAATCAACAGACACAAAGAATTTTACTTTAATACATGACACAGGAAAACAAACTGGTCTGGATTAGCCAGCAGCAAGTCTACACTGTTAAAGATGTTTCTGGCAAAGAAACTGAAAATAACAAGCAGTAGGGTTGCAATTAATTAATTAATAAATTATAAATGACAAATGTGTATATTCTGTCCATAGCTGATTACATAGTAGACCAGCTCAGTGTATTTATTAGGTCAGTGTATTTATTAGTGCTCTAGAATTGGATGTTATTGTGGGAATTTTGCAAAATTGCAAGCCCCTGCAAATTTTACAGACTTGATTTTGCATTAATTCTTGCAATCAAAAGATCACAATTTCCTGTAGGAACTAACAGAATAAAGTGCAGCGACAAGTGACAAAATGAGATCAGACTCAAGGGCTCTCCTGCGCTTCCGTTTTTTCGCCAAAGCCAATCGCATGTGACGTCACAGCACCCCCTAGAAGGGGGAAGGTAGTATTGTCTGACAGCCTCAAGTTCCTCACTCACACCTCTCAGTGTTTAAACCAACGACACGGGATACCAGTTTTGCATCTTCCCTTATCAATCTCTATGACTTTATAGTACAAAAATACATTAATAAATAAATGAATGAATACATTATTAAATAAATATTCTAATGTCACTTAAATATCATCTGCTGTTACCTGCGCAGGGTTGCAAGTTGTCCAATATAATTGATTTAAAGTCACTTCTGCAACGTCTTTTTTCAAGAGTTGCAAGCACTGAGTCGGTCACAGTTACTACTAAAACAGATTTAGTCGCTTCTGTACTGTCCCTCCTGACGTGCAAGTTACTAGTTAGCTAACCTAACATGATTTCAATATCATCTGCCATTAAAAGCATTCTTAGAAGGGAAACCTAGCATGAGGATGCCAGCACCCCATACTGTTTCCCTGCTCCAATCACAGCACTTCTCTTTGGCTGGAAAATCGGGCACTGGGATACCAGTGATTTCTGCCATTTCCTCACTCCAACCGCAGCACTTCGCTTGACCCAAACATCGGAAACCGGGATGCCAGCGACCCTTGCCGTTTCCTCACTCTATCCGCATCACTTCGATGCGTCCAGGATGTTTGACGCCAGCGACCCCCGCTGTTTCCTCAATCCAACCTTGGCTCCTCGCTTTGGTCGACAGCAGGCAGCTTTATCCAGGGCATTCGGCTCTAGCTGCCACAGCTCTAGTCAAGGCTCTTGGCACTGAGGGCCACTCGCACTCTGCTTTGGCTGGGACATCCGGCACTGGGATACCAGCGTCCCCGCTGTCTCCTCACCGAGCTACCAGTATCCGCCATATTCGCATCTCCCGGGCAGTGGCAACGGGATGTCACTGTCCCCAAGCACACACCAAGTTCAACGTTACCCACTCCAACTATTTTCACTGTCCCCAACTTCAGCAGACAGAACCATGCAAGCCAGTTTTGGGGGTTTCCATGGTGGATGATCGTTCTCTGCCAAATGGCCAGCTGAAATCAGGCAGTTCTTGCTTGCAACGTCATTGAAACATCTCCACCTTCATGAGATCCACCACCCATTGCTTTCACACACCAAGTTCAACGTTACCCACTCCAACTATTTCAATTATCGATGCCTCTTTCCCAACTATCAAAACACATATCGCTTATCCTAGCATTATTTCCTTCCTCCTTAAACTCCTAACCGACAACCGATCCACTACGTTAAATTCACTGCTAAGAGCCAGCAAAAATCCTCACCGGCTTCCTCTTACTGCTGACACATCGTCAGTCCTTATCCACACTATCAGCTATAGACATAGCATTCCCTATGCTGCTTGAAATTAAAGGTCACATTGTCTATTTCGGCTTGCGGCTTGCGGATTTCTCGTTCTCCAGATCAATCCAACCATTCCCGCTTTCAGATTTATCTTCTTCTTAAACGACTCTGTTTGTTCTTAACCCAACCTGTCTAGACAGATGACCATTCACCAGAGCCAGGTTCTGCTCTAGGTTCTTCCTATATAAGTGAGTATAATATAAGAGTTTTATCTTTCCGTTGTCAAGCACTTTCTCATAGAGGAACATTGGGTCTCTACTGACTCATCTATCCAAAACAAACTATGTCCACTCAATCCGATCAGCCATACCCATTTACTTCAAAGTTCCACCGAATTGTTTGGAGTCCATCACTAACTATTTGCATTTCGGTAAATCCCAAACATTATCATCGTCAGAGCCTCTCTTCATCTCTAAAATCCTACAAGCGCCTAATAATTCCCAGCTATACCAGCACTTTCGGCACGTATCATTGTCGCGCCATTCTAAGATCCGCTCAATCTTTAGTGGAGGTTTTTGGGGTTCTTCGCTGCCCGGGTGCTATGGTGGACCTCCTACAAGCCTTGCCAAAACACAGTCGGCAATGGAAGAACTTTGATCATTTTTTAAATAAATCGTTCAAGCACATCATGTTGTGGGTGTGGTTTTGCTAGTGAATAAGAGTTTATTAAGCATATTTTCAGGAGCAGGACCACACCATAACTGCCCCGCCTCCGGCCATTCCTATAAATACCACTTAGATTTCTCCTGCCCTTCCGCTCTCGTATTCTGCAACCCCCCCCCCCCCCTGTTTTCCTCTTCCTTTTTCTTACTCTCCTTCATAGGGTCCTGAGGGGGTCCGCGCTGTCTGGGTGCTACGGCAGACCTCCTATGAGCCTCCCAAAAATGCAGTCAGCAATGGAAGAATTATACTTATCATCGTTTTCTTAAAAAATTGTTCAAGCGCATCATGTTATGGGTCTGGTCCTTGCTCGTGAAAGAAATTGATTTTCTGTATAAATTAGAATAAATCCTGAGGAGTAACAAAACCCAGTTACAAATCAGGAAACTGAACTACCTTTTATAACAAATACTCGTATTGAAAATGCCAGTGATTCAGAAAACAAACATTTCACAAAAAACACATTCTTGATTATCCATGAATGCCATTGAAAATAGACTAACAAATATTTTTTTAACTCACCTTTACTGATATCTAAAAATAAAATCTAAAACAAATCTAGCCATGTGAATATTTAAGCTTTTTCTTACAAGGTTTTCAGATTTCTGCTTCCAACTCAGTACAATGGCGGTGAATGGGAATTTAGTTAATAGTGCTAATGACAAAAACGGTAGGTTTTCATTTTTAAGAAAACTAATACACAGACAAAAGGTATGAATAAAATGAAATGGAAATCCATTGTAGAAGACACTGGCTAATAACGGGAGAAATTGAGAGTATTCATTTATCTCTGATGTATTTACTTATAACTGAATCTTGTCAAAGCAGTTAATGGGTGTAATGTAAAGACCATGATTAACACCAGATGTTACAAATGAAAAGAAAAAGCAATGAAAGTAATATGTTTTTCCTCTTTCTCAGCCCTTTTCAACTTTCTTTCCAAAGTCGGACTGGAGAAAAATTATCCCAACAAGCTCACTCTTCATTCTCTTCTGGGAATCAACAAAAACAGCATTTATGATGAAACTGTTGAATCACTGGAGAAAATACCATGGTGCTTTCTCAGGAAACTCTTTCAAATCAATGCAGAATGCAGAAACTGTACACAACTATCAAACAGTGATGATGATGAGGAAAAGAAGAAGAAGAAGGAAAACAGTGATCTGTTTGACTTTGACCTGCTCACTGCAGATAACTCTGATGACAACAAGGTTAACCCTCTCGACCTCATAGTTGCACTCTTTCTTTGTGCTGACAGCTTCTTGCAACAGGAAATGACCCTCAAGATGTCAATGTGTCAGTTTTCTGTCCCACTGCTGTTGCCTCATGGCAATAACAGCCAGTCTACTCTGATGCTGTGGGCTCTGAGAGACATCGTCAAAGAGTGGCGTCCACATGATTTATCTGACTCTAGAGGATTTGCTGAAGACAACATTGTTCAAGCAAATATACCATTCTTTACCTTTGTCAGGCTGAAAAACTGTAGTCTCTCCAAGTCACAGGTTTTGAATCATGTTCTCAGTCATGGCCAACAGAATCACAACATGTTCATACACAGAGATATGGAAGGAGGAGCACTTGAAAGAGAAATTGCCAATGGTCTGGTGGAGGTTTGCTGGTTCCTTCCCTGTGGCAGAGAAAATCTTGACATATTTCCAGAACCAGCTGCATTTGTCAATCTGAGAGGAGACATTTGTGAGTCACTGTCACAATTCAATTTTCTTTTTCAAGTGTCATCTTCTACCTTTGTGTTCCTGGACAAAGTTGAAGAAAATGAGCACAAGATTCTGACTTCTCTTCAAGATGTGAAATCCAAACTCTTCTTGGTTGTTAATCGCAAAGACAACTCTAGAGAGGACATGATGTCTGTTAAGAAAACACTGAAAGAGTTACAGCTACCAAATAGCAGAGTGAAAATCAAAGACCCGAAGGTAAATGTTGCAGAATTGTCAAAGAAACTTTGTGATGCAATCAAGACCTCACTGCCAGATGTATCAGACACATTCAACATTGTCAGTATGGTTGGAAAAGCTGTTGAGCTTGGTCTATCTGTGGATGAAACCACAAGTGACAAACAGAAGAAATCAGTTGAGGAGATCATGGTCGACATTGAGGGGCAGAGTATACCTGAATACAAGAAACAACAACTTCCTTTGCAGGGAGAAAACTGGAAAAGGTTATCACAGTTAGAGAAGGATGAGTGTAGATTGAAATCTGGTGAGTCAGGCCTTGAAGAGTATAAATGCCAGCTACAGGACGAAAAAGATAAAATTAGGAAGGAGCAAAGCAAACAAAAACTATCCAAAGGAATGGAGAGTTTTATTAAAACCTTATCCACAAGTGACAAAGAGAAAAGAAATTTTTTTCTGAAATGGATGAAACTTACGCTTGATACACATTCACGGAGCAAACTGTCTGAGCTGCGCAATAAGTTCAAAGAGCAATGTGAGAAAAAAGACATCGAACTCATTGCAGCGTTAGATCAGGCTTTGATGGAAAGCTCTTTGGGAGTAGAGCATTATATGAGAGAGATGGGACTCATCTATGAGTTCTCAATTAATGGCTCAATAAACACTGCTGATGAAATATCTCGTCTTCCTGGTTTGGCTGCTGAAATGCTGTTGGATGGATTTCCTTTAGAGCTCTTGGATGGAGATGCTTCCAACATCCCAGAGAGATGGGTGACAGATGTGCTGATGGAGCTTCACAAGAAGGTTGGAGAGCAGAGCAGACTGTTAGTACTGACTGTGCTGGGTGTTCAAAGTACAGGGAAGTCAACACTCCTCAACACCATGTTTGGTGTGCAGTTTCCTGTCAGCAGCGGCAGATGCACAAGAGGAGCTTATATGCTCTTCCTCAAAGTTGGAGAGGATATGAAACAGGAGCTGAACTATGATTTTATAGTTCTCATTGACACAGAAGGTATAAAGTCTCCTGATCTGGCAGAACTAGAAGAAAGTTATGAGCATGACAACCAACTGGCAACCTTTGTGATTGGTTTAAGTGATGTCACCATTATCAACCTTGCCATGGAGAACTTAATCGAAATAAAAGACATCCTGCAAATTGCAGCTCACGCTTTCTTGAGAATGGATGAAATTGGTAAAAAGCCAGTTTGTCATTTTGTTCACCAAAATGTTTCTGGAGTTTCAGCTCATGCAAAGAACCTAACAGAGAGAAAGCATCTCTTGGACAAGCTCAATGAAATGACACAAATTGCTGCTGAAATGGAAAAGAAGCCTTCTATTGAGGCATTCACAGATGTGCTGGACTATGACATGGACAAAAACAACTGGAACATCCCAGGACTCTGGCATGGAACCCCTCCGATGGCACCAGTGAACACAGGTTACAGTGAAGCTGTAGCAGATTTAAAGAAAAATCTATTGGAGGCAGTGAAAACAAACAGAAACAATCAAGTCTCACAGATCCCAGAGTTTCTAGAATGGATGAGAAGTCTCTGGAAAGCTGTGAAATATGAGAACTTCATCTTTAGTTTCAGGAACACTCTTGTAGCTCGTGCCTACAACAATCTTTGCAAAGAGTTCAGTCAATGGGAATGGGACTTCAGAAAAGAAATCCTCTCCTGGCTAGCAGCAGCAGAGTTGGAAATCTCAAATTCTGACATTGGATCTGATATTCAAAATTGGGGCACATTGGTTGAACCAAAAAAATCAGAGGTGTCCAAAAAAATAGCAGAAGAAGAAAGAAAAATGGAGGAGAAACTTACAAACTACTACAAGAAGAAAGACCAGAATGTAAATCTCGTAGAAAAATACAAAACTGACTTTTTCAAAAGCATCAGTAGTCTTGCTGAGGAAATCAAACATTCAGCAAACAATACATTGGATTATGTCCTTGAGCTGAAAATAAACTCAAAAAAGGCTCAAGACATTCAGAGGAAATACAGAGGCGGGATTGAAGACAAAGTCATGAAGCTCTTGAGTGACTGTAAAGACAAAGACAAACTGTCTGATGAACAACTAACACATGAGTTTGAAAAGATGTGGACTGAAGCCACTAAAGATGTGCCTCGTCTAAAAGAGAGAGACATTGCAGAAAGTGTCCTGGAACAGTTGAGAAAAAATTTCTCAAACCAGAATGTAAATGAGAACTTTCAAAACATTAAAGATCTAAAGGAGATAGGAAAAGGTCCATTTAAAACCACACATGAACACATAGACATAGATCTGCAGAAGTTTGCTAACAGTGTCATTGAGTCTTGCACACGGTTTGTGCTCGATAAAGCAAAGTCAAACACAGATTACCATGACTCCTTTACAAGAGATCTTCTTGAAAAAATGGATGAATCCCTTCAACAAAGCTACAAATGTCACAAAACAAATGCAAAGTTTGAGATTGACCTGAAACTTCACATTTGTGGCATTGCCTCAAGGGAATTTCTCAAAATGCACCGGAAATTCTTGTCTAATAATGATCCTCAAATTCAGCTGGAGAAAAAGAAGTCTCAGTACTTGACCGATTTTCTTGATTTATACAAACAGAGAGATCATTGTCAGCGAAAAGCAAAGGATTTTGTCCAGGTTTGTATCAAACCTGCTGTGGAAGAGTACATCAATAGATCTTTGGGAATAGAAATTGTGGATAAAATTCTGACAGGTTTTCATTCAGCAGAGTACAGCTCCCGCTCCTTTTTCCAGTACAAAATTCAGGAAGAGTTGCTGGAAAAGGATGACTTCAAAAGTTTTGTCAAGTACATTTGTAATTATGAAATATATGTTAAGGATTGGATATTTCAGCAAATCCAGCAACAAATGTTGGAGGACAAAACTTTGTGCGAACTGAAGAACGAGAACCTGCAAGTCATAGTTGATAAAATCACAGCAGCATTAGAGCAGGCCTCAAAAGGACCAGATGGTGTTCAACTGCCAGACAACAATGAAAGCATCACAAAACTCATCAGCAACATGCGGAAGTATTTGATTAAAGACATCTCAATCTCACTGGAGGATGAAAAAACCGCCCTGTTTCAAATCCAAAGCACATGTCATCCATTTATCAACAGCCTCAAAATGTCAATAAAAGACTTGAAAGAACAGCTTCAGGAGGAATTCTCTAAGTCTGAAGACATCACTGAGACTCTGAACAAACTTCAAGTCAAACCACAGGATGAGCTTTTCAAGCGAGTGTTTGGTTGTGGACGGCAATGTCCATTTTGTGAAGTTCCCTGTGAGGCTGGAGGAAAAGAGCACAAGCAGCATCATGCAGCTGCACATCGGCCACAAGGTCTTGGTGGGTACAATAATGCAGACACAAGGAAGCTGGTTGAAGCACTGTGTACAACTGATGTGCAAAGTGACCGTAAATTTATAAACACAGAAACTAAAGGAGAGTGGCATCCTTACAAAGAGTATCATATTTATTATCCAGACTGGAACATTCCTCCAGATCCGACTATAGATGCATCTGACTACTGGAAGTATGTACTGGTACGATACAATGACAGATTTGCTCAAGAATACAAGGCCAAACCAGCTGATGTTCCAGAGGCATGGAGGAGAATCACAACAGAACAAGCACTGAAGGGGTTAAAAGATGCCTTCAACATAAAGTGAACAAAGCAATAATGTCTTTTGTCTATTGCAAATGCAATTTAAATACTGAATAACACCTTGAATAAAGATTTTATTTTTGTTTTTATATGTTGTTTTTGTTTTTTGATGATTACAGGTTTGTTTATATTTTCTTTGTCCATGTTGATATATGGTTATATGAATAGTGTAAGATAATGATGATGATGATGATGAAGATGTCAGCATGGTTCATTCATTGTTCACAGTTAACTTTCTAATGGTTACTATCAGTCAATGAATAACAAATATTGATACAACTGACTTTTGGTTCTGCTGTTTAGAAGTTGAACATGAAACAAAGAAGAAAGAAAACAAACAATTACTCAGACTTTTAAATATTTAACTTTTTTTAAAATTGTCTATTTTACTCTCTTAAATCAAAATATGATGATAATGATGATGATGATGATGATGAAGGCCTACAGTATGTAGTTCAAAGGCCATGTATTGAGATGCTGTTTTATTACATTTTACTACTTTTTACATTTATATTATCACATTACATATATTATTATTTACATTATAGTTTTATTCTTTAACATTTCTTACTAATCATAAAATGCTACAATGAAGAAGTTATTCATGTTTTCTTGCAGAGTAAATTAATTATCATCAGTTCAAATGTGTTCATGTTGATATAAATGACTTTTTGATTCATGAACTAATACTGAGACATCCTTTCATGTTTTAATGTGGAACTTTGTGCATTATTTGTGACAGATGATGATGTGTTGAACAAGTCAAGTTAAACACCACAAAACTGTTTTGTTATCTTTTAAAACCATAATTATTGTTTTTACTGTATTATTTCACTTTTTAATGAGTACAAAGATTTTTTATTATATTCATCTTTTAACACAACTAAGTACATAAAGACATGTGCTAAAGATAATGATGATGATGATGATGAAGGCCTACAGTATATAATTTAAAGGCTATGTAATGACATTTTTTACATTTTTTACTTTTTACAGTTTTATTCTTTAACATTTTAACTTTTTTCATTATTTTTGACAGAAAACAGTTTTGTTGTATTATGAAAATATTATCATTTCTTTATATTTTTTCATTTTACTTTTTAATGAGTGCAACTATGTACATAATGACACAAGCTAAATATAATGATGATTTACAGTTTCATTTCTAATAGGAACATGCTAAACATTTGATCTTTTGATGTGTGTTTGATGAAAGTTAGTGAATAAGAAGTATTTATGTTTAAATATTGTCTAAACAAGCCAACTGTGGGAATAATGTGGCATCTTCTGGTCTGTTGATCATGTTGAACTTCTGACTTACATGTTTTCAGACACAATGAATTAAACAAGACACAAAGAAGTTGAGCTTTTGTCAGTGTTTCTTTTTTCTTTTCTTTTTTTACATGTTGACATAAAGTATAGTTATGTGCATAATGATAAGTGATGGTGATAATATACTGTATGTACTAAATATGTTTCATAATAAATAATTAATGCATAAAACCACCACATGTAAAATATAAAATACACCAAACTATAACTTGAGGTCACTACTGCCAATTTCTAATTTGACATTTTTTTGCAGCATTTTCTCTGGAATAATTACAGCAACAGTCACACTTTCTAGAAAAACATACTGCTGTTTTTAATGCCAAGACCTCCACAAATTAAATCCCATTAATCTTCATTGAATTGGGCTAACAGCAGAAATACTACAGAAACATTTAAAATTGTAAGAGGTTTTGGGTGGACCAGTCCTTCAACAAACTCAGCCAGAGGACATCAGTAGATGCTCTGATCATTTACCGCTTACGTATATTATTGAACTATACAGAAGATTAAAGGCTTTCTGTTGTATGAATAAATACTTCAGCACCACGTCACCATTTGAATAGCACACAGTGAAAGCAACAAAGTCATAGTGATACAATGCCAAGCAGTTCAGCCTTCTACCACATGAGGGCACAAGTGTCAAATCTACAGTACAGCTTTTCAAATGGGAAATTAAGAGGTGATATTCATAAAAGTGTCTGTAATCAACACAGTGAGACAACACAGTCTATCTAATCTACATATATAGATAACTGTGTTAGATGTAACAAGATGAGAATATATTTAAACATCTGTATGTTAAAGTAAAAGTGTTTGTCCTGTTAGTCCCTTATTATTGTTAAACATCATAACTGATATTCAGCAGTTTACCTGACTCCTGACTCTCTGTTTGTCTCTATCACTTATTGACTCGTGTGTCAATTTAAGTTTGAGTCTCTCTCATTGTGCTTTTAGATGTAGGAAAATTCCTGTTTTATATTCTGACATTTGTTGTTTGAGACTCTCTCTGTTTGTCCAACATATTCTAACAACACTTGTATTGAGACAGGCTCAGTATCAACTGAATAGCTACATAAATATCTCACATGTAGACCTGTTAAGGTGGATCATAAGTAAAACACTAATTCAATGTAGTGAAGATAGAAAGAATAGTTATTACACAATAAATTAATAAATCAAAATTTTACCCTTTTGTATTTTAACTTAAATTTGACCAACTGAAATATATCCCTTTTTTCCAAAGCTTTTCAAATATAAACCAAAATAAATAGATACATTAAATAAAATAATCCACCTTACAGTTCTTTTTGTTATCCAGGTAGTATCACATTCAGTTTATGGTCCTCCTTTATCTATTCCTCAGTTGCTAATTGTAGTTGTTTTTTTTTTGCAAGTATAGTTCAGTTCAGTCAAGTCAATAAGTTTCCTTTTATTAAGTCGACTACATAGTTTCAGTTCAGTTATTGTTCTTTTATTTTGCTTAAACTTATCTGACATCCAAGTGAAGATCCAGAACATCCAGGAACAGCAGCGTCCTGGCTCAGACTCTCCCACACGGACAGCAGGGGTCGCTGTTTTACCTCCAGCTCTCTGAAGATCCAGAACAATACCTCAGTTAATGTCAAGCTATTTATTTATTATAGTATGCTGATTCATATCAATATCTTATGGTTATTTTTTTTTACCATTTTCTGAGCTTTCTGTTGGCTTCATTGTTACAAACAGAACATAACAAACATGCCAATAAATAAATAAATACATTTCACGAGGCAATAATGTCTGCCAGCAATAGTATCTCACATCTCATATTACTCATATCACACACATTTTCACAGTGCCTCTGTTTTAGTTTTTTCCACTCAAAATCATGAAGTTAGCATTAGCTAACATCAGTTTCTATTACTGGAAAGAAAAACACACTCACCGGAGAATTTGTCATCAAAAACACATCTAATAGCGATCCTCCTTCATCCTCTGGCAAACAACAACATCCTAAAATAAGGAAGGTCTCTTCTGGTGTTTACCGCCACCCGATGGATGTTTAGTGAAACTGCAACAACATTAACAGTCAACCGGACTGAATATCTGTTAAATTTAAGTAAATGAAAGTTACATATGAATCTGTATATATAGAAAATAAATGAAGATTTAACCATAACTGCAAGTTTCTTATGTCTACGTGTATTGGAACTGTTTATTTACTGCTAAAACTTCCAGGCCAATAGGGGGCAATGTTCTTTCATTTATCGTTGGTATTGCAGCCTCAGCCGATAGCAAGCAACAGGAAGTGATGTACCAGGAAGTTGCTTTGTTTACCTACGCCACAATAAGAGTTTGGTATTGTCATGGCAACGGAAAAATGCTCCGCCTTTATATGAAGTTATTTAGTTGGTTATATTTGTTACTAGCCCTTTGAGTGGAAATATAAGTAAGTGAACATGTTATAGATAATTATTAGAATGTATACTGTTAATTATTGTGACATATTGGGAACGTTTAGCAACGTTTTTGAGTAACTTTGTTGGCACGTGTGACCGTTGATGCAGTATAACGGTAGATTTCAGCCTTCACGAGACCGTTATATTGACCGTTGATGTAATATACTGTGTTGTTTAGTTTGAGTTCAATGACTAATGTGTTACTTACCTCATTACTTACCTGATTAGTTCTGTCATATTTAGTATCATAATTTGAATCATACTTACCCGTGAATACTTACATGTAAATCTACAGATAGAGATTAGATTGGTTCTCCTAGCCATGATAAGCTATTCTGTATTGTGTATTAATGAATGAACCATAATAAGCTAACTTTCATATATGACAAGCTATTCTATATTGTGTATTAATGAATGAGCCATGATAAGCTAACTTTCATATATGACAAGCTATTCTATATTGTTTATTTATGAATGTCTTTCTGTATTTTTATATGTCCATTTCAGTTTCACACTTTCTTGTAATAAATCCTAACCTACTACAACACCTGCCTGTTCCTTGGAGGATATGATGCAAGGGAGCGTTTAGCTGGCTGTGAATCTCAATACACGACAAGAGTCACATTGGGTGCAACAGTACACTAATGTAAACAACTATAAACAAATGGACTCAAACAAGAGCTTAGTCTGTTAAATTTATGGGAGTTACAATATTATAACCTTTTATTCTTTTGAACCCATCAAAACTAATCACACTGGGCTTCATTTAATAGGAAATATCATATGTAAATGTAGTGATTGTAACAGCAGCACTAATGTCAAGAGTGCTGCTGTTAACACTAACCCTTCCACGCACTGGGAAGAGTTTTACCATCAAAACATTCATAAATGGCAACACATCAGTAATTAAATGCTTACATGCTCCTGTGGACAAACAAAGAGACAGACATCAAATCTCAGAACATTGGCACAGGTAACATAGAATATGTCACATCCAAACACTAGCATGAAGCCTGTCATGGCTCTCCAGCCACTCTGCATTTCAACATGAATCTACCAAAACTACTCTATCAGCGACAGATTTCAACACTCAACACAGTGACACCTGCTGTACTGAATGATGATTTTGTTTCAAACGCTTCCTCAGAGCAACTAGAAAATATGTAACTTCAGATAGAACTGTTAAATTGTATGGTGGTTGCCATTTTTATTAGTAGGTTATTATAAGAAAATATGTATATATTATCATGTGACCCTTAAAGTCAATCACCTGCTGGCCTATCATCTGTCCTCTATGGCCAACTGTTGAACTACTAAGAAAGGCAGGGGAGTTGCTGCCATCTTTAAATCTGTATTTCAGTGAAAGGAAATTACATTAAAGGTGATCAAAAGTACTTTTTTAATTATATCCAACATACTCAGGAAAATTCATTGATGAGTTTTCTGAACTGCTGTCAGTTATCTGCACTGACTACAACTTTTTTTTAAATCATAACAGAGGATATTAACATTCACATAGACAATATAATAATAACTCTCTGCTCTACTGGACACTTTTGGCCTGTTGCAACATGTGAAAGGGCCCACACACACTCGAGGCCACACTCTGGATCTGGTTATCTCTAAAGGTGTTGACATTTCTTCTGTTGATGTTAAGGACTTGGCTCTTTCTGATCATTTCTGTGTGTTCTTTGACTTACAGATCATTCCAAATGTTCAGTTAACCTCTGTGTCTGTTAGGAGAAGGTACATAAATGAGATTATCAGTGCCAAGTTTATGGAGGCAATATCTACGTCACCAACTGTGAGTGCAGAGTCAGTTGATGAACTCCTGGATAACTTTTAACTGGAAAATCTCAAACGTCATGGATGCTGTTGCACCTATTAAAACCAAGATCAAGAATCAAGAATACTTTATTGTCATTCTGCCCATGAGACATGAAAAGAACGAAATGCGGGACTCAGGTCTTGGTGTAATAATAAAGTAAGACACAATAAATACTTATTTAAATCACTGTATAAGATGACACTGAGTAGACAGAAAACACCATGGAGGAACACTATGATGGTAAAGGCATTGAAAACAGAATGCAGGAAAGAAGAGCGTAAGTGGAGAAAAACTAAACTTCAAATTCACCATGACCTCTACAAACAAAGTCTTTGTCATTTTAACTATGAGTTATTCAAGGCTAGCGACACTTTTCTGAAATTATTAATAATAACAACAATACTTGCATGGCTGATAAGCTTACAAATAGTTCCAGAGCTCCTTTCCACAGAAAAATGCAATTAATTTGCTTTTGTAGTGAAAATACAACCTTTAACTTTTGTAGCTTTAGTAAAAATATTAAGATCATATTTGTATTCATCAAGAGTCTCAGAATCCCTTCTTTAAATTGTGCACATTTTAAGCACATAACTCTCCATAACAATAATAACTTAGCTTTATTATAGCAGATTTGTTTTGTCTGGTTATCTTAACTGGGATTTATTTGAACCAGTATCTTGTTGTGATTCCAACAATCTTGAATCCATCTGTCCAAATCTGCAATTCCCTGGAAAGTCTACCTTAATTGACTTAATTCTAACTAATGTTCCTCATAAATGTTCTGCTGTTTTTTGCAATGACCTAAGCGACCGAGTTGTTGCCTCCATCAGGAACACAACAGTCCTTAAACTGAAACCACGTCATTTGTAAGAAGAATCTTAAACATTTTCATGAACAGAGTTTTTTATTATCACGAATTGTTTCATTTTTAAATGGAGTTGAATGGAGCTGATTCCTGACGTGCAGACAGCCTGAATATTCTGTAATGATGGTTTTATGCTAATCATAAATACACATGCCTCCTGCAACAGAGGATAACTCTAGCAGATACTTTTTTTGAGTTTATCTTGGCTTGGACTAAGACAAAGACAGTAGCTTCAACCACTGACTGGCTTGTTTGTGGTCAACTAAGAAACAAATGTTCCTCCTTTATCAAGAAAGTCAAATCAGAATATTATTTGTGATTATTTCATCACTGAAAATTGAAATGACCCTTTAAAATCACTTTATGAAGCAGTACCTCGTGAAGCACTCTGTTGCTGTTAATGACAAAATGGAAATATTTAATTGTTTTAATGAGCATTTTATCTCTTGCAAATCTTTTTAAACTTTAAGTTGAAAATAAAGAAATTCCAAGAATATGGAAATCTGCCTTTGTTCTCCCTTTATTAAAGGAGGGTTATACAACTATTTTAGGTAATTATAGGCCAATATCTAATTTACCAGTACTGGCTAAAAGTCTTGAAGCTCTTCTAAGTGATCAATTAAAGGAGTTGTATATGTCATTTTATCAATATATTAGTCAGGCTTTAGTAAAATGCCCGTAACTTGAGGGACAGTCATATTTATAACAGATGATCAAGGCTGCAAGTTAAGTCATCTGAATGCTTCAATGGAAGGGATACAACCTCTCAATCTGACCTTTTGTATAAAGGAGTTAAGTTGGTAACTGCCACAAATTTGTTGTTAGGTACCTAGAAATTGTACAGAATACTTTGTAATCGTATTTTACATGTCATAACTTCTTATGGTTTCTAAAAATATTTCAGAATATTTCCAGGTTTTACATAAAAAATATCAAAGATTTTCAATACTTTGGATCCCTTTATGTAATTTTCTGCTGTCTCTTTTTCTAATGATGAACATTGACAAACTGAACAATTTAAACTTGTTACAATACATTACATAGTAGACAATAAATTAAAATGAATCATTAGCATTGTAGATTATGTTGTGTGTTGATGACTGTGTATCTCTGTATATTATGCCCTCATTTCCTCCCCAACATAGATATGCAGATAGCCAAACCAACTGTTCACTATAAGACAGACAACTTTTATTAAGGTTTATTTGTTGTTTCCAGTGGCAGAGTGTAAATTGAAACAGATAATACAATTATTAATGTTAATAATATTTCTACATGTGGTGGTTTTATGCATTAATTATTTATTATGAAACATACTAGCAACATGATCGTTGTGCATACAGTATATTATCACTATCACTTATCATTATGCACATAACTATACTGTATGTCAACATGTAAAAAAGAAGAAAAAAGAAACATTGACAAAGCTCAATTTCTTTGTATCTTGTTTAATTCATTGTGTCTGAAAACATGTAAGTCAGAAGTTCAACATGATCAACAGACCAGAAGATGCCACATTATTCCCACAGTTGGCTTGTTTAGACAATATTTAAACATAAAGACTTCTTATTCACTAACTTTCATCAAACACACATCAAAAGATCAAATGTTTTACATGTTCCTAGGGGTATCATAAAATCATAAAATCAAGATCACGATTTTATCACAATTCTTTTTTACATTGATTTTTTAAACTAATTTGCAAGTTTCTGAACAGTGCAACCAAACCATTTCCCTATGTAAAACATAGCCCTAAAAGAAAAAAGAAAACAGACAATTTAGGCCAAAGAACCTTTCTGAACACATTTTAAATTAAATAGTTTGTGCAATTTTGCCAAATAAAAATGCAAACTTAAGTAACTGTGGTTATCTCTTAAAGTGCAATGATTTTGAACAAAAATTATCAAACTGTAATGTCTGTAGCAGCTCTTCTGCACTTTATACTGTATACTGGTTGAAGTGGCAATATGGAGACTCCCATTAAAGAGTCCGGGACCGGAAGTCTTCATTTAGTGAACATTTAATTATAATTCTTCATCAGCAGATGTTACAGGTGATGGTATAGAGATGATTGGAGGTGGATGATGTGAGGATGTGATGATATTTGGGTGTGTGTGGTCTGGAAACAATGTAAAAAACAGTAACGTTAATCACCATGGCAACAATGGTATATGGCTATCGTGTAAATCATAAACATTCAATAAACATAAGAATTGACTTCAATAAACATTACAATTTCTCTCAAAGCAATATATTAATGTGTTAATGGTGATAAAATAACTTGTTACTATTTATAGCACTGATAACAGAAAACTTATAACTGTTATAGAAATGCGCTAGCATAATGCTAACGAGTGCTTTAACTGCCGTTTAAATTCTATAAATGCCGTCAAATTGACATAAATCAATAAACAGGTTATGGTCAAACAAACAATCACTGAAACATCACTTGACATAACTTACTTATCATTTAAGGACGCACATTAGGGAAAATAAAGTTAGCCGGCTTCATAGTGTGTAACGCATTAACCGGACGGGGAGGAAACCAAGGCAACAACAAACATGCATAATTTAAAGAAAATGTGTTTATTTGTTTTTAATCAATGTTTACTATATCAGTTGGCCAACAATTTGTTTACATTTCCAAAGACTGATTTTGAGGTCTTATTTATTCATCCACTTGCTGGAACACACAGATGAGGAATGTGTAGGTGGATCCAAATCTCTCTAATTTACTAAGCCATGGCGACTTTAAAGCAAATCAATCAAATCTGACTGATTTCAACATACCCTTTTGAAACTGCACTCCACGTATATTCAGTTTCACTCATAAATACATAGCGTTGTGAAAGCTAACTGTCATGTCACCATGACTTTAAAGCCCCTTATGTGTATGATTTTAAAATCTTTAAAAAAACCTTCTTAAAAACAAACAAAATCTATGCAATATATATATATATATATATCTATACAGTGGCGTGCACAGACATTTTGGGGGGCAGGTGCTCAGTGAAAAATAAGGGCACTTTGTGCGGCATGTGGAACTGCTGCCTTATTATAGCAGTGTGAGACACAAAAAAACATTACAGGCACATGTTGAATGTAATTGCATATTTATTTATGTCAATATGTTAATATCAATTGGACTATAGCACTGATCAGTCAATCACTGTTGTCTTATTTCTCTGGAATATACACACATGGAGAGTTTTTTAGCAAGCTAGGCAGCTACAATGATAGATCAGTGTACTGGTTGCAAAATAAGAATCGTGTTTTTTTCTGTCAGAACAAAAGAAGTGTACAAAGTGTCAGTTTGAAGTGAGGAGTGAAGAGTGAGCATTACCATTCTCTAAAGCAGCATCCTCCTCGGTGGTCATCACGTCATATCTATTATTGATTTGGGCTAACGTCGCTATAGCTTGGCAACTGAGGCTTAGGGGGCAAACAATACACTCGACTCGATTCACTTATGTGTTACCTGGCTGGTGGGGCAGGGGAGGTGTGTGGGCTGCAGCTGTGCACTGCTGCTGCAACGTGCCTCTGTTTGTGTCCGCTCTGCGCGTTCACGTTGACAAAGGAAGAGAGGTGTGTGCGGAGGAGGAGGGGCGCATATTGGGGCATTATTATCACACGCTTTTAATTGTCGAACATCTATAGATTATCATGTCAACATGGGCCACATACAATACATTGTAAAAAAAAACAACGAACTTTCGCAAGGGCACTTGCTTGGTCCAGAGGGCAAAGGTCAGGTGCTATAGCACCACCTAGTGTCTATCTGTGCGCGCCACTGTATATATATATATATATATATATATATATATATATATATATATATATATATATATATATATATATATATATATATATATATATTATATTAACTTCACTGGCTCCCGGTACAATACTGCATCCAATACAAAAACCTCCTCTTCACATAAAAAGCTCTCCACCATCTAGCCCCTTCTTACCTCTGCAACCTCCTCCAGGATTACAGCCCCTCCCGCACCCTCCACTCAACCTCCGCTGGTCTATTAACCATCCCCACATCACGCCTCAGCACCATGGGTGCCCTAGCCTTCAGCTGCTATATATATATATATATATATATATATATATATATATATATATATATATATATATATATATATATATATATATATATATATATATAATAGCATGACTTTGCCAGTCTAGGAAACCAATGGCTTGGTTTGTCATTGGAGAATATGTTGGCAAGTACATTTTGCTACTTGCTAAAGCAAATGGTAAGGACAATTTACACAGGTCGAAAGTCCACACAATACACAATCAGCAATATTGTTTTAGCTGATTTAGGTCCAGATGACACTTGGTCCAATGAGTTCTGTCCCTTTTACTCCCTACAAACACTATTTACAGTAAACCAAACACATAAATGGAAACCAGAACCCTTTTGATATCAAAATCTTGTTCCTTGCCAACATATTCTCCATTTATATGCAGTTATTTGTTTATAGAGATCTTACCTGCCCTGTGAAGAAAGTCATGGCCAAATTCCTCAGCAATGATCTGGAATGAGTAGAGAATAAATTATTTGTGACTCTATACAATTTACTAAATTCAGACTGTATCAAACTAACTGTGTTCTATACCTGTGGTGTGAGGAACTTCTGCATCCTGCAGGAGAGGAAAGGTTCATCCAGTATGCTGCTGACTGAGGGTCTCTGTTCAGGGTCACAATTCAACAGGTGAGACAAGAGAGAACGCAGTTCTTGGGAGTAGTGATCAGACACAGGAGGGTATGAACCACTGATGATCTTCTGATACATGTTTGCCGTACCACAAGCCTTAAACTGGAAATAGGAGGAAAGAAAAGATGACCCATTCTTGTTTGTCAACCATTAGACATACAGGGAACAGATCTAAATCAGTATGTGAGAGAGCTTATTAGTTTATGATACATTAAATCTACATGAATTAGTAAACATCTCACAAACAGAATACTTACTGCAGGCTTAAGAGAGCACAGTCCACACAGGACACAACCTAGAGCCCAAATATCACTGAAAGTCAGAGGAGAGAGGACAGAGCAGACAAACAGACAGGCTGGGATCAGTTATCTGCGTATCTCAGTTTCATTGCTATGAAAAAAATTACTTAGACATTGAGAATGAGAGGTTTAAGTTTATAATAATAAATCTCCACTGAGCCAAGAAACCAAGACAGCCTTCCATGACTGCCTGTAGATGAGTGAAAATTCTTTAAAACTGAATGAGGACGGGGGGCGCTCGAGAGCAGCAACATGTGAACACGTATCCTTCCTGAGCTCCGCATGAAAACAACAATTTCGCTAAATTTCAGCCTCTAAAGCAACACCATACCTATGTAAAACAAGTCATAAACCTCTTACGATAATATAGCTGCACCTTTTTTTTCTCTTATCTCAGGTTTTTTCAAACTTAAAATCAAGCAACGTTCATGTTCATGTCCAGCAAGAACAGGCCAAGACCAACTACAACTAAAGCCTCGGACTTCCCTGAGACGGGACCCCCCAAGGGGTCCCGTCTCAGGCCATCAAAGCCATCAAAGCCTCGGACAATCGGTCTTGACTAAAATAGAAGGCTCAGTGACCGCACTGTCGACAGACCTGCATGCTAAGATAGAAAGCCTCTCCAAAGAGCTCCGTGGAGAAATGGCCAAAGTTAGCTCCGAGCTACACGAAGCCCTGGAGAATGCTAACCAGGAGCTAAAGCTACACGCTACATCAATACGTAGCCTGGAGGACGGGGCTAACCAATACTCCGACCGGGTCACTGAGCTAGAAACACAGCTCACATCATTAACCTCCCATGTCAAGCAACTGGCAGTCAAGACTGAAGATTTGGAGTCAAGGCAACGCAGAGATAATTGTCGTATTATTGGCGTGGATGAAAGCTTCGGGGATGTCCGTATGGAGCGGCCAGTCGCTAAACTACTACAGGACTCACTGGGTCTGGACCAGTGGTCTCCAACCCTGCTCCTGGAGAGCTACTGCCCTGCATGTTTTAGGTATCTCCTCACTCTAACAAACCTGATTCTAATCATTAACTCGTTATCAAGCCCTTTGACGAGCCTCAGCTGCTTGATAACGAGTTAATTATTAGAATCAGGTGTGTTAGAGTGAGGAGATACCTAAAACATGCAGGGCAGTAGCTCTCCAGGAGCAGGGTTGGAGACCACTGGTCTGGACTATACCCCGAAACTCGACCGTGCACACAGAAGCTTACAGCCGAAGCCTAAACAGGGGGATCCCCCGCGGCCGATTGTTGTTAAGTTCCACTATTTCCAGGAAAAGATGGATATCCTGAGAAAAGCATCAAGCCAGCGCCCCATCCAGCATAACAACAAACGGATCTTCATTTATCCGGACTAAATCGCTGCTGTGAGGAAGCGTCGGGCTGCCTTCAGAGAAGCAAGAGAGCTGCTGAGCTGCTGCCCTAACACCAGGTTTGGCCTCCTGTTTCCCGTGACGTTGAAATCACTGCCCCACACGGTGAACAGAGATCATTCGATAACCCGGCTGAGGCAAAGGAGTACATTATCCGACGCTTACAGTCTGGGTACTCAGATAGATAGGTAACAGAGGTTGTGAATCCCACACCCACATGAAAAGCTGTAATGCCGCATATGTGACACACGGCCAGATTTGCTAAGCTATAACAGTGTTGAAAGCTGACATTAATCGATGTGACAATGTTTCTTCTATCATGGGTTTGTTTGTGCAAATGAGTTCGTAAATTATTAATATGTTGGTAATCAGCTTTCTCCCCCACTGTGCTACTTCATTACTCTTCTTGTAGTCATTCAGTTATTTATTTTATCTCCAAAATCAGCATGAGGGATTCATTTAGAGTGGCTTTGTAGTCCGATTGGCTCTCTCTCCACTTTTGGTTCATCTTCAGCTTATTTTACTTAAATGAATCCCTCTAAATTTATATCTGCTCACCCTTGTTTGTTTTTTTAAAATTTTATTAATGTTATTATTATTATTATCATAATTTTTTTTTTTTTTCTCTTTCTCAGTTTTTTATTTTATTTTATTTTATTATTTATTTTCGACGTTTTTATAGCAACTAATTTTGGGAATTCTAGTTTTGAGGACAGTTACTTCTCTGCATTGTTTGACTCATGCATAGCTCCCTTAGTGTTTAGTTTAGTACCAAGTGTCCTTGTCGATGGTATGCTCGCCTGGAGACGGAGCAACCTACTTGATGGGCTGTTAGCCTACGGGGATGGGTACCAAGAGTTTTTATTTTCTTACTATTGTTTGTTAGCTTTCCACAATTGGGCTTTAAATTGGTTTGAACTATGTGTCTGTATTGTTAGACCCGACTATCTTCTGCAAGGACTTGATGACATAGCATATCTTTGTAAGTTTGAAATAACATGACATCACAAAGACAGATAAACAGAGCTCCTGGCTCTGTCTCCTTCATTTCATGGAACATTAGAGGCATGAGCAATGCAATTAAACGCAATAACATTTTTAGCCATTTGAGATCATTTAACCCAGACGTCATATTTTTACAGGAGACACATTTAAAGGTCAACCATCATACAAGGCTGAGGAATAATTGGATTGGTCAGGTCTACCATTCCAACTTTAACCATAACTCTAGGGGTGTTGCAATCCTTTTTAAGAAGGGAGCTCAAATTTAGCCATACCAAAACGATTACAGACTCCAATGGTAGATTCATTATATTAATAGGTAAGCTTCAAAGCTTCAAACTGATTTGAACTTTGCTGGCTGGCACGAACACGGATTGGTCTTTTTTGATGATCTATTTGATGACAATTCCTTTCTATCTTTTGAATTCCTTGTAAAAGAACACAATGTCCCAAAATCACACTTTTTCATATACCTCCAAGTCCGTAGTTTCGCTTCCAAACACTTTGATTCTTACCCCAAGATTTTTCGCATGACTTGCTAAACTTAAACCCTTGGAACAGGGGTCTAATTTCTAAGACTTATAAAATAATCCAGAACATCGACCCTCCATCGCGTAAGACATGGGTTACTACAATTTAAGGTCCTCAACAGAATTCACTACTCTAATGACAGATTAGCAAAGATATATCCATCTATTCATCCCATCTGTCCCAGATGTGCTAACTCAGTGTCATTAGGCCATATGTTTTGGTCCTGCCCCCGCCTTACAAATTTCTGGTGCTCCATATTTGATTGTTTATCAGCTCTATGTAATGCATCTCTCAGACCTAACCCATTCACAGCCATCTTTGGAGTCACACCCATTGAAATACATATCACAAACACACAAAAGAGAGCAATAGCATTCAGTAGCCTCATAGCGCGCAGGATGGTCTTAATGAACTGGAAATCCAACAAATGTCCACCTTTTAGAAGATGGATCCAGGAGGTACTGTATCTGCTCCAACTTGAAAAAATCAGACATACTTTGAATGGGTCAGATGACAAATTTGAGAGGGTGTGGTCTCCATTTATTGAATATGTGAAGAAGTTAAATTTCTAATAGATCATGTCATCTAGACATCTGACTGGTCCACAGATAGTGTCGACTCTGACAGCTTTAACAATGAACTCTTTCACTCTTTCCTTTTCAAACTCTGCCATGCTTTGTGTATGCCTAATTTGTCATCATTATCATAATTTCAAGATCAATATGGTCGTTGCAAGTCTGAAATCTTGTCAAATGTCGATGGGTCTCTTTTTTTCCTTTTTTTCCATGTACTCTTGGTCCCAAGGGGAGGCATATGGGATTATGTTCTCTGACATACTGTATGTCTGTTTATGTTTGATTGTTTATATAACTGAAAACCTGTTAAATAAAGTCTTTAAAAAAAACTGGATGAGGACAACATTGAAATACTTTGATTGGGACACAATCAAAGAGAAATACCATTTTTAGTAAACTAGTAAAAAGTCATTTTAGATATTTAATTTTAAACCCCATGTTAGTAAAGTGATCCAGACAGATTTCTTCCATCTGAGACATGTTGCCAAAGTACG
The DNA here is from genome assembly GCF_963691925.1 of Scomber scombrus. Taxonomy (NCBI): domain Eukaryota; kingdom Metazoa; phylum Chordata; class Actinopteri; order Scombriformes; family Scombridae; genus Scomber; species Scomber scombrus. The sequence goes on along the minus strand of NC_084970.1, from coordinate 36,145,547 downwards.
ACCATTTTTAACCCAACAGTGTGTTAACTAAGAGATCACATCACTCTCATTTTAACTGACTGCACTGACTTCCTGTTTCTTTTAGAAATGATTTTAAAGTATTTTTCATTACCTACAAAGCTCTTAATGGTATAGCACCTTCATGCATCTCAGACTTTTAAAAATATCCAATCACAGAAAGGCCTGAGATCCTCCACAGCTGATCATTTGATCATGTTCAAAGCTCCACATAGAAAGAGAGAAGCTGCTCTCATGATATATGCCTCAGTAGAGGCCGTTCTCCTCCTCTATTCGTATGATATCGTACAAAAAGTTAAGCTCTACTTTTCGTACGATATTATTATCGGAATTTAAATACAAGCAGTAACACGAGTGATCTTTGCACCTGCAGAAACAAGTCTCACGGCAGTTCTTAAAATAGCCACAAAATGTAATCTATTGATTAATATCCACGAATGTTATGTATTACTTTAAAAAAAAATAAAGGCTATATTATTTAACATTTAACCAGGAGATTTTACCCCTGTTGTGTCTTTATAAGTCCCAGGAAGACTGGATAATTCACTGACGATTTTATTTATATCCTCAACATTTCTTGACACAAAAACAAGAAGGTGTTGTGGATAACGCAACTAAATGCTGGGTGAATGTTATGACCATCAGTTTAATTATTTCACATTCGAGTTTTGTTTCTGCTGTTTTGGACATTAGCAGCTACTTTAGCCTACCCATGATCCTCAGCGAATGTTATTTGTTGTGAGGAATAATAAGAGAAAAAAACATTTGTGTCTCAAATCTTCTGCTCATAATTGTCTACAGCCTCTGCAGCTCAGATACACACTATGAGGATAATTATAAGGCTATGAAACAAGAATTTACATTAGTGGGCATTCCCAGTGACATCATGCACCCCTGCAATTCTGTCAGAAAATACACCACCTCTTCTAGAAAACTGTTGAAATTACAAATGTTTTGGTATTCATGTTTATTATGTTTAAATCATTGGCACCTTGTCCAAATTGTAAGAAATAATTGCATTTCAAGCATGTGATGCTCCTGTAATTTATATTTAAATTCACCTGTGGCAAGTAAGAGGTGCTGGCAATATAGAAATCACACTTGCAACCAGTTAAAATGGAGAGAAGTTGACTCAACCTTTGTGTTGTGTGTCTGTGTACCGAGCATGGAGAAAAGAAAGAAGAGCTAATAGTTGACTGACGATTTGGGAGCCAAAATTGTGTAAAAACAACCACTGTGCACAATGTCATCAAGACGTTTACAGCCCATGCCATGGCAAAGCCAAAATCCTTCTGGGAGAACGTACTGTGGACAGATGAAACCAAAAAGAGCTGTTTGCAGCAGTTTGCAAAAGAAGATTTAAGTAGAGAGGTGTAAGAAACTCTTTCGTCATTACAGGAAGCGATTGATTTCAGTTATTTTTCCATTGGGTGTGCTACCAAACATTAAAGCTGAGGGGTGCCGATAATTTTGTGCGGTCCATTTTTTGAGTTTGACTTTTTTTCTCCGTTTTTTGTGTTATTCCAATGCAAACGAAACAAATAAACGTGTATACCAAAACATTTGTAATTGCAATCATTTTCTGGGAGAAGTAGTGTATTATCTGACAGAAGTGAAGGGGTGCCAATATTTTTTGGTCTGGCTGCATGTTAGTATGAAGACTCTACATGGCTCATGCTTTAAAAAATACTGACCTATGAACATATTAGAAAGCTTAAAGTAGGGTTGTAAAATAGGGTTTTAAAATGATATTTTTACTCAGTGTATCTGCTTCAGCTGAACTAGTAACTTCTGTATTTAGATGATCTGTGTTAAGAAAAAGTAAAGTATTGCTTTATTCCGGATATTACAGCCAAAACAAGAGTCGCACATTACCGGCCATAAGGATACCGGGTTGAGTCCTTAGCAACCACCATAGCAACATAATTAGATGTGAAAAAATCAGTAGGGACTAATTATAAAATCATACCAGCTCCATGCTGTGAAGGGTCAGAATATGAACTGTTTCGTAACTATCTCACTTTGTAATCCATTTACATGAATGAAGATGTAGTTTCAGTGTAGACACTCGTGGGATCACTGGTGTGTCTGGCTAGTGGAGCGATGAATAAGACAAAGTGACGTACTTCCTGTTTTTTCTCTTTTTATTCCTCACAACAAGTAACGCTGAGGATCATGGGTAGGCTAATGTAGCCACTCCCATCATTGTTGTCCAAAACAGCAGAAACAAAATGTATTTAGTCGAGTTATCCAGGACACTTTCTTGTTTTTGTGTTAAGAAATGTTGAGGATATAAATAAAATATGTGAATTATCGGGTCTTTCCGGGACATATAAAGACACAACAGGGGTAAAATCTCCTGGTTAAATGTAGAATAATATAGCGTATATATATATTTTTAAAGTAATATATAATATTCGTGGATTACTGGATTTTAATCAACAGATTAAATTTCGTGGCTATTTTAAGAACTGCCGTAAGACTTGGTTCTGTACTGATCACTCCTGTTATTGCATGTATTTAGATTCGTATGATGTCGTACGAAAAGTAGTGCACAACTTTTCGTACGATATCATGCGAATAGAGGATGAGAATACATTGACCAAAACTGTGGAACACCCTGATTTCGTAAACTATATGGGCAACCACTGTGGACATATTTAAAAAATAACTTAAAACATACCTTTACAGCAAAGCTTTTAATTAGTCTGTATTTTTAATCTTGTGTTTAAAAACGTATCTTTATATAGTTTCATTTTTTAATCTTTTTAACTTTTACCTCCTCTTATTTAAGTTTTTTTTCCCTCTATGCTTTTGAATTTTACTTGTTGTACTTGTTTGTTCTCATTTTATTGCTCCAAATGTAAAGCACTCTGAGCTGCATTTTATGTATGGAGGGTGCTATATAAATAAAGTTATTGTTATTATATTTAAAAAAACACAACATATCAGACTATCAGTTATTGAATGGTGGAATCCTGGACTTATGGCCATTGTTGTCCCTGACATGTTGCTTAATTTACATGCATACTTTAAATTAAGTAAGTTAATATTAACTTTATTGTCCTGAAGGAAATTTGTCTTGGGCTAAAAGTGCTGAATACAGCTGCACATAAACAACATACATGACAGACACAGTGACAGGACCAAAATATGTAAACAGTGAACACAATAACATAAGTATCCAATGAGGTAGGTGAGTTTCCTACTGCACATAGTTGAATATTGCACGTTTTCTTAAATAAACACATTAACATATTAAGGCACAAGGTAAAGAAGAAAATAATTACAATAAAACTACAACAAATACGCTACATGTCAAGACCTGACCAATAATAAATATTAATAAATAGTAAGTCTGTCTATCTATCTATATCCATTAACATTCATTTACTATAATTGCATTCACTAATTTAAACTGCTTCCAGTGTTCTCTGTGCTTTCTCTTTCACAGGTAACCCGGGATTATTGACGTCAGGATGATAGATTAATGCTGTGGACCCGCTATTCTCCCATCCAGGACCTACTAACTTGTTGATTTTCTTTTTCAAAGTACTTTCTCTCTCTTTACACCATAAATGAGACAAAAACAACATAGTGCATCAAGTTAGTACCTTTTGTTGTTGTATGGTTTCTCCTTACAGATCTCTGGTGATAGGTAAAGTGGTGTTCCTATCCATGTTGTTGCCAGTTCTCCAGTGCTGGAAATGATGAGAGAATAGTAAGTAGGCTGTATTATTATTTACTATTTCCATTTTAATCTTGGCTCTACAGAGATCTGCAGTCAGGTGATATTTTACAAACCTGTTCAGCACTCTTGCAACTCCAAAGTCCCCAAGCTGTACAGTCCCATCTTTTGTCAAAAATATGTTCTATGTAGAAATCATAAAATATATAATATCATTATCATGAGAAAAATGCATCATCACTGAGAAGATCATATAGTGCATGAAGTAATACCTGTGGTTTAATGTCCCTGTGGAAGGTTTTTCTATCATGGATGTGTTTTAGTGCCAGACAAATCTGCACAAACCAGTCCAGGATCTAAGAAAGGCAGAGGAACGTAAAGACATACTGAAAGTATCAACTTCCACTTTACACATAGTTTGTAATTCCAATGACCGAAAAAGCCAGGAAATAATATAAGGACATTAAAAATATTTTAAAGACATATACAGTTAAGTGAAATAGAAAGTGATGAATTGTATCAACATGTTGTAAAGTTTCATCCTACAGATTAACAGACAGATCCTAAACATTAATTATTAACTTCAAGAGTTAGTATCTTACTTGCTCTTCTGAGAAAAGTTTTCCTTCCTGAGATTTGATCTTCTTGGAGAGGTCTCCACCTTCACAGTAGTCCATCACTATATACAGACAGTCCCCCTCTAAAAGATTTTATACAGCGTAAGGAACATACAAATATCTGTGCATCAGGATATCATTACAGTCAATGATCTCTGTGATTCTTAAAGGTTTCAGCTAAGAACATTTTTACCTTCAAAAGATTCCTTATACTGGACAATGAAGGGATGACTCATGTTGGAAAGAACTTTAACTTCTTGTTGAGCTTTCTGCCTCTCTTCAGTCGACATCTGTCAAAGTGAGAGGAACAGTTAATGATGTGAAAGAGCAAAGTAGTAAAGGAGAACTCATATGAACACTGAAACTGTTGAACATTATACATGGACTGTATTTATACAGTCTATGTATACATATGGTGCTTACATCAGATATGTTAATCTCCTTGATGACATATTGGTGTCCATCTTCTTTGGATTTGACAAGGATGACTCTTCCAAATCCACCTTTGCCAATTTCCTTAACCTGTTCATACTTGTCCATGTTAGTGGAATGACTGTCACTGCATGTTTGTTCTGCAGAGAGAAGAACATATTGTAAAGCTGGAGCCTATCAGGGTTTCACATCACGAACTGCAGAGACTGTAAAAAAACACAATATAATAAATAATTTGGACTGTCATCTTGTAACCTTTCTATCTTTGGGTTAGGGTTACCAGTGTCAAAAAGATGGCTCACTTTTAACTCTATGGTTGTTCCACTCATGTGAATTTAACAGTCCTTAAACCTCTTTCTTGTACAATGATAACTCTTTCTCTCACACATTTGTTTCCTCTTACAATTTTTTCTCAGCTTTTGTCTATTTTGGTGTCTCATAAGCAGATATTAGTGTTACCAATGAACAAACAGATAAGAGCATTTTAACTGTACACTTTTTTGGTATGTGATGAAGCTTTTCAATAGTTTATGTAGAATGTTTTCATAATTCTACATGAGAGCATTTCAATTGTGTTCAGTACACTTTACTAGTACATGTAAAGACTTTACAATATTAAATAATAAATAAAGTGTTCCAGTTGTGTATGTAACATACAGCTGTATGTGTGTGAATGAGCCTTGTTTTACATGTGTATGTGAGGAAAAGTACATGTATATGCATGGTAATTATGAATAATGTCCCTAATGTTGCCTCGTAGTGAGATGCGCCTTAGTGAAGGGGAACATGAAGTGAGAGAGGTAAAGCAAAGACATTGCTTGAGCTGAAAGCTGTTTTAAAACTAAGTTAGTCACTGTCAGTGATCAGGTGCAGAATAGTGATGAATAGTAACTCGAGATGGGTTTACTCGCAGGAGCAAACAAGAGGACAGCGAGCGAGGGTGTAAATGATTCTGAAAATGGTCTGTTGATGTTAATTTGATGCATAGCCTTGTTTTCCCTTTAGTTCCGTTATCCACTTCCTGTTTCCTAAAGCTTTTGTTTTGACAGTGTATTTTTTTTTTTTGGATCTTTTATTTCGAAACATGAAGTGGACGCAACTGTCATCTTAGAGACGGTGCCTTGACAACAAAAGGGGCCCGTCAATTAAAGGTGAATGGAAAGTTATTCAGTTAATTTGTGATGAATCAGTTTTACGTCTGTGATAATCAAGTGGTATAGCTGGAATGGGAACAAGGTATTATTTGTTTTATTTTCTTAAAAGATTATATATAATATATTTATGTTAAGTAGCCTAATATTTGATGATAACAGATATATGTAAATGTTATATTATAACGTTACTTGTGATTTATGTTTGATAAAGATGTTAGTGAATCATAGCCTAATCTATCTGTTAATTTTAATGGAGTTTGATTGACGTTTGTGTTTGTGATTTGTGTTATATACGCTAATTTTTGAACATACATAATAAAAAGCTTCTTTAAACATCAGTACGCTTAACCACTCTCCGGCTGAGGTCGATACACAGATAGCTAGAGAGTGAATGAGAAAGAGGGATGACAAACTAAGTGAATAAGAGAAATTAGACTTCATTTGCTGGTAGTGATAATCACAGTGATTGTTTTCAAATAAGAAACAAAAAAACATCAAACACTCATCAGATTATTTACTGTGGAGACAGGTTCAGAGTACTGCAGTGAAGTTAGTTTTAAGTTGGATACTCGACAGACATTCGCTCCAGCGTGGGTAAACCTCTTTTGTAGCGCCCATGGATGGTAGCCTACCACCCAGTGCGACTCTAGCGACGCTTCAACATTTCAAGTGCACCCGTATTGCAAACACATTGTAGAACTTTCCAGTAGGCAGTTTCTGTGTGGGAGGGGGCGTGTGCTGTTCATTACCAAGGGCAGGTGGTTAAGTTTCGTTTTCATCATTACACTAATTGTCAGGACCGGTACGCTTGTCGGTGAGTAAGGAACAATAGTAGTAATATTTCTATGTTAAAATTAAGAGTGCAGGGATAAGTGTGTTATTTTGTGAATAATACCTTGTTCTGTGGTTATGTTGCAGGTTTACAACCTAATAATACTAGTTCTACAACTATGTATGTGCAATAAAATCGTGTGGAGAACTGAGTTGTGTCCACCGTACTTGTCCTGAGACCGTTCCAGAGGGAGTTTATTATACCAAGCAGTGTGAAAAGCAAAGCAGTTTAATAAAATCTGGACACACATGGACACAGAAGACGGCTACAGCGTGTACCGACTTCCTGTTTTCAAAATAAAAATTAATCACCGTCAGATCCTGATCGATCCGGTCTATCGCGTGCGTAAATGCGCACCTCCTCTCTTTCTCAGTTTGGAGATGGACTTATTGTTCAGCTGCTGTATGAAGTTGCAGCTGACTGTCACATACAGCCATCTGCGTGTCACTCTCAGCTGCAGATTAGCTCAAAATCTTTTGTGGGTAGATCCATAAAACAGAGCAGACTGCAGGTGAAAATACTTCACGGTGCTTTAACATTCTCAGAGAAAGCCTCTGATGAAACACCACCACACTCTGAACAATATTACACACACAGCATAGGCGAAGTTTGAACTTTAAAAATAACTAAAAATGTAATGTACAGCTATAGGCTGCAACACAAGGATTCATACATGAAAATTGATCAGGATAGCCCACAGGCTACTGCAGGTGTGTTTTCATAACTAATATGCCCAATGGATGAAATTACTATGGCAGCAGAATTCGCCAAAACCGCAAAATAAAACGGCTGCCGTGGCACCTACTGCAGCTATAATTAGGCTATAACACAGAGGTCTGTAGGATCAATTTTATGTAACCCATGTGCAATTACGCATTGCGCATGCACAATCATTTACTTTGGTCGTGCTGACTGTGGGCAGTTTGTTTTCTGCTGGACCAGTGTGGGATGAATAGGGTAATATTTTATTGATTCATTTCTTGTTCAGTCTATGGGAGAGTCTGAGACTGAAACGAGACGGCTGAAGAGCTTTTCCACATTAAAAGCCGCAGGCGCAGCTGTCGGCTTCAAGAGCTTTCAAGAACTTTGTCTCGTCACTTCAAAATTTCAATTCATTTATTTTTCATTCTCATAACAGCTTTATGCAGATGACACGCAGATATACCTAGCACTGTCCCCCAATGACTACAGTCCAATACAGTCATTGTGTCACTGTTTAGAGCAAGTAACACATTGGATGAACCAACATTTCCTTCAATTAAACCAGGAAAAAACTGAGGTAATTGTTTTTGGCAATAAAGAGAAGAGGATTGCTGTCAGTAAACATCTCGAGTCACTCTCTCTAAAAACTAGTGACCAAGTCCGAAACCTTGGCGTGCTGATAGATTCAGATCTGACCTTCAGCAGTCATATCAAATCAATCACCAAAACCGCCTTCTATCAGCTTAAGAACATATCCAGAGTGAAGGGTTTTATGTCTCAAACAGACCAGGAGAAGTTGATTCATGCTTTCATCTCCAGTAGACTAGACTACTGTAACGGTCTTCTGACTGGACTCCCACAAAAAAGCATTAAACAGCTGCAGCTCATTCAGAACGCTGCAGCTCCAGTTTTAACTAGAACAAAGAGATCAGAGCACATTACTCCTGTTCTCTTTACACTGGCTCCCAGTCAGCTATATAATAGATTTTAAAGTTATGCTACTGGTCTACAAATCACTGAATGGTTTAGGTCCAGAATACATGAATGACATGTAAGGGTTATATGTATGTTTTAATGTTTGGGTTTTATTTTTATTTCTCAAATTGCATGTTTTTATGTTTTTTATTTCCAATTCTTACTGTTAAATGTTTGTTTTCTGTAAAGCACATTGAGTTACCATTGTGTATGAAATGCGCTATATAAATAAAGCTGCCTTTAAACATATTTCTAAATGTTTAAATAGCAAAACGAAAAATCAACTCAGTTCATAATAAAGTTCTCAAACAGTGATCGAAACATTATATCTCCACCAATACGTTATGGATCCATTCAGTAAAAAAGGCAAATAATAATAGAATTCAGAATAGAATTCACACAAAATAAATAAAAAGTAATTCAAGTGTGCTGTAATTTAGTAAACAAATACACAAGCTGTACAAATAGCTATTCCTTATTCAATTGTTTTTCTCCCATCAGGCACATCACAGAAAGATCACTGACAAAAGTATAACTCACCTTACATTTATCAATCTCTGAGTTGTTTTCACCCATGCAGCACTCAGCTGGTAAAATGTCTATTCGTCCTGGCTGTTGATGGAGTGAAACACTAACCTTCATATGTCAAAGAGGTTCTGCTTTACCTTTTTTTAACTGTTGGTGAAGCCACTTTCACTTTTAGTTTGCACATAATGATCATCTGGTTTCTCTGAAACAAAGCCTCCATTTACAGTAAATCACATGATGAAACCTAAACCTGTCTCAGTGCAGAGTTAATTTAAAAAAAATGATTCAGGGTTAAATTTCTCACATAAACATTTCAGTTATAATGGAAAACACATGTTCATTGAAATACAGTACACAAACATAAGAACACAAACAAGAAACATGAGTACAACTGCCAGGCAAGGTAAGTTTATTTGTTTAACACATTTCATCAACAAGGCAATTCAAAGAGCTTTATAAAACATAAAAATAAAAACCGGTGTATAAGGCTCAGTCTGTTTTGGGCGGTGTCATCCTGAGAAAAACACTTTTCAATTAAAGACTGGTTTATTTGAATGCATCAGTAGTTATTCATTTATAAACACATATGTTTATACTCCAAAACTTTCCCAATTGACTTTTATTAGAAACACAATTAAAACACACATATTACACCTGAAACAGTGTGTTGGGTTAATGGTCCAGTAATGATTTGTTTAACTGAACTGGACCAGTATATTAACTCAGACCGGGTTCAGTTAGGCTAAGTTTAAATAACCTTTTAAAATAACACAGTAACTTTACATATTTAATACAGTGTGTAGCTGTGTGCTCACTGAGTCCCAAAAACTTTTCATCAGAGCTGTCGCTGTGCTGTAAGTCTCACCAAGCTCTCCAAAATAAGACGATCCGATATGTATCTCGATACATGGAGTACAATACGTTTCAGGAACGATACATTTTAAAATGTGATTCGATTCGGTATGATTCAATGGATTATGATGTAATCTCATACAGTCCTTTGTTTAAAGTGGACATTAATTTTACATTATAAATTAACATTAATCAATCCTATAAAAATGGAATTGCTTACCTTCAACTATATGTATTATATAAAAGACCAGGGAACAAGTGTTTTTGTTATTTTTGACATGTATCAGTTCAGAACCACGTCATTTTGTTTATGACATTATGTTTTATAATACATTGCATGTTGAGAACGTTGCAATACCCCTCTGACAATGAAAAGAAACCTAATATTCAATCTTCATTATTGGCACAAATTAGAGGCAAAGAAACTAGTAAAGGAGGTGAAAGAAATAAAACATTTAGAGAGAGTTCTGTGTAGGCTCTGATCAGAGCCTGAGCTGCTGAGGTAGAACATTAAAACACAATTTAAAAAGACATCCCTTGTTTCATTTTGTAATGTCATAAGTGTTGAGCCAACACAAGAGAGTTAAAGTAAAAATCGGTATCCAGCCTGACATTTCCAGTAAAACCTGCAAATATAATTTTAACTTTGGAAACAGACAGATGACTATTTATTCTAAAGCAGCTCTGCTCCTCTCTCAGCATGGACTGACACTGTGGGGAATTAACTGCAGCTTCCTTAAAAGACGAAGCGGGACATCGTTGTTGTAGTTTTGGTTTTTACTAACAAACGGCAGTAAACGTTACATCTTTCTCGTCTTACTTATTATTAGTCTAAACTACTTCTTCTTTTGTTCTCAACTTTGACCTCTCATACAACACAAATGCCACCTTGTGGTCTTAAAGTGCTATAACCTAAATTAAATAATGTTTTTACCTTAACTTAAAGGTACATTTTATCCTTAATATAAATCATGAAATATACATAAATCAACTTTAACCCCCCCCCCCCCCCAAGTTGAACTGGTCTTCTTAATATTGTCCTGTCTGGTGTGCGTACAGCACAAGATCTCTTCCTCGGAAGATTTCTTTGATGATCCCTGTTTTCCATGTTTGGCGCGGAATCCTCCCATCTCCGATCAGCACCAGATCACCCTGTTGCAGGTGAGTTCTTACAGATGTGTGCAGATCTGAGCTCCAGTAAGTACTCTCTTTTCCAACAAGTCCAGAAATCATTGTGAAGACACTGGCGATATTTCCACCTTTGTGTTAGCTCTTGTCTGGTAGAACTGTTGGTGTTGCTGGCTCCACCAAGCGGCTAGACGTGGCAAAGTGAGTTTCTTAATGGGTGCAACTCTGGACTTGGACATGACCAGTCTGGTCATGGGCTCTCCCTCCGCTGTCTCTACTTGGCAATAAGCTGCAGCACCATATGCTTTCTCACTTGCATCACTGAACACATGAAGAACTTGGGTTTGACTGTTTTGCAGCCTTTCAGTTCCATACCACCTGGGAATGAATCTTGTGGAGCTGAAGGAGCTCTGCGCACCATTGTTGCCACCTTTTGGAGAAATCATCTGGCAGCTCCTCGTCCCAGTCTATGCCCCTCTGCCAAATGTCCTGAAAGAGACATTTCACTCTTATTGTGAATGGTGTCAGAAATCCCATAGGATCGAACAACTTGGCTGAAGAGCGCAATACACTCCTCTTTGTGATTTCTTTGTCCTTAAAATGTCCATAAGGTGTTGGAGGTTAAAAACAAAATCATCAGTCTCTGGCCTCCACACTAGGCCAAGCACCTTTAACACACAGCCGTGTGTCTCCGTTTCCTTGGTGAAGTCAAAGTCACTCTGGAGCCACTTGGCCTTCAGTTCGAGTGAGTTTGTTGTCCACTTGCAGAGGATCATGCTTGCATCAGACATGATGTCCTTTGCACTCGTTGTCAGTGTGTTAGCTGACTTGTGGATGACTTGTTTGGTATTTCTCTAGATCAGTGGTCTCCAACCCTGCTCCTGGAGAGCTACTGCCCTGCATGTTTTAGGTATCTCCTCACTCTAACACACCTGATTCTAATAATCAACTCGTTATCAAGCCCTTTGACGAGCCTCAGCTGCTTGATAACGAGTTAGAGTGAGGAGATACCTAAAACATGCAGGGCAGTAGCTCTCCAGGAGCAGGGTTGGAGACCACTGCTCTAGATGATGCCTAATTGTGGCTGCCAGCAAAAATGGACTTGATGACACACCAAACACCACACGAGTTTTTCTGAGTACACGTAGCTTGGTGTCCTTAGCATCAGGGGGACCAGTGAGCCACAGGAACATCAACACATCTCTGTCCTCTTCTGTGATGGATATCTGTAGGAAGGCCTTTGTAATGTCTGACATGAATGCAATTGGATGCAACCTGAACCTGACAAGGATGGTGAGGAGGTCTGGGTTCAAGTTCGGCCCTGTGAGCAGACAGTCATTGAGAGATGGACAGTCGTCCCCATGTGCAGAGGCATCAAAAACGACTCTCAGCTTGCTCGTTGCCTTGTCCTCTCTTATCACAGCATGGTGAGGTAAGTAGTTATTTTCAGCTCCAACTGTGACCTGGGTCTCTCGGACATCTTCACATATCCTCTGTTGGAGAGTCCTCAATCACATCATTGTACCTCTTAAACAGTGTCACATCAACCTTAAGTTTTCTTTTCAGACCTTCAAATCTCTTTTGGGCAATTCTCAGATTGTCTGGAAGTTCTGGTGCATCTTGGTGCCATGGCATCTCAACGTCATATTGCCCTTCCTTGTAGTTGTCCTCTGCTCGTTCCTCACCTTTGCTGGATATGCCCAGGAACTCTATTTCCCAGAATGCACACAGCTGGTCTGAAACCTGCACAGTCTCTTCAGTGCAGATCTTCATGCATGAAGCTTCACTCATGCTTAACATGGACACTGGGCCTTGTACTGTCCAGCCAAACATGGTTTCTATAGCAACTAAGAGGTCTGACAGTCTCTCAACTCTGCCAGAAACCATTCTCCAGTAGTAGTCAGCACCTATCAATACTGACAGTTCCAGGTCTTTATTAGTACTGTCTGAGACATCTGCTGATGTCAGTCCTCTTCTCTTTAACTGTTGTCAGATTTGCTCTCCAGGAACCTGCATGATGGCAGAGCTATCTTGTGGCCTTTCAACAGCTTCAATCTCAAGTGTTTTTTCTTTGTCACAGATGTTTTGCAGAGTTAACTTCACAACATTGCGCTCAACTGTTACTGGTGTGTCACAGTCAAATGTGTGTAGCTTTAAAGTCTCTTTTCTCACAACAGGCAATCCTAGGGCCTTTACCTGCTTCTCCAGAACAAAGCTCCGTTGACTCCCTCCATCCATAAGACAGCGCACTTCCTTCTTCCAACTTGTTCCCTCTGCCAAAGCTGTTATTGTTTGCAGGAGAACTGTATTCTGCTCTACAGTGCTTTTTTCTACGTAAATCATCAGCTACTCTTCACATCACACTGAACTTGGAATTACTTGAATGTGGAATTATCCTCACTGTGTAGTCTATAAGTTTATGAAGTTTTCAAAGTAGACAACGCATGTAGGCCCATATAAAGAAGGTTGTAACTGTTAGCACCCCTCCACTATTCCAGCAGCTATGTTCATATTCAGCCACATCTGCCTTATGTCAGGGCAGGAAATGTTTTCTTCATGAACAGAAATTTTCCCCTGGACTAAAGAGATTACAGATGTATGTTTATTTATTTTAAACATTCACTAATCAAATGACATGACAATAAACTGGACCGTGTGTTGACCACAACAGAGCGCGTCCCCTCATGCTGTGGCTGTAGTTATATCTCACACAGACTTCGCCCTCTACTGGACTCTATGGGTATAACCTTCCTCCAATCGCATACACGCGATGGCCCACTGAAAATTTACTACCGCTGGTCGCGTGATGTCCTTGTCCACCGTCGGCTCACGCCACGTTTTGCTAGGCCTCACCGCCCTCCCCAGAAGGGAATGAGAGGAACTTCTACGGCGGGGCAACGCAACGGCAAGGAGGAGAGAGCGTCGCCAGCGTCAAAGCTTCCCCACGGCGACCCCCTTTGCAAACCCCACCGGGGCGCTACACAGCAGCACCCTCCGTGGGACCCCAGCGCGGCTCGTCCAGCAGTACGCGGCACCAGCAGACAGACGCCCAGGCCGAGACTGTCCGGCTCCTGGGGCGTGCAGCGACCGGCCAAATGACTAACAGGAGGGATGGCGCAGACAGGCTGCCGCGCCACCCTCCCTCATTGATCACATGGTTTTGTGTGTAAATGTTCTGCTTGTGCCACTGAGTGTTATTGTTCTGTGGATGTTCAAATGTTTTTATTAAAACATGTTACTCCACCAAAAGAGATTTATCCTCCATGCCCCCGGCTTCCTGTGCGGCCCCGGCCGATGTAGCCCTCACTGCGCCGTCAGACGGGCTGCCGGTATTGTGTGCTTCATTGTTACACCCCCGCAGCGGGCCTCGTACACGGGCCCCTTCGGTCGCGGTTACACAAGCACACTCACACAACACACCCTCTGTCTCCTCCGTTGTGAGAAACTCGGCAGAGCGGAGCACTGTTGTCTCTTCCAACCGGGTAAAGACTGCCGTTGTTCCCCCATATGAGCGCTACAACCGGTGGCGATGCATGAGAAATGATCGCTCCCCACTGGTTGTAGCGACCACACAGTTAGCCTCACACGTTTCTGGTCGACACCATGTTACTCCCTCGGTCGGGCCGGTGCAGCGTGCTCACGGGCTGAGTGATGATTGTCAACGCTGTGCCTGTGGTTACGACGGCGAATACATCCATCGCTCAGGCCGGTGTGACAGGGCTATGTCCCCAAACAATGAGACGGTTGTCTCGAGTAACGCCCGCTCAAACCGTAACATTGGCTATTTGTTCTTTCGTTCGCTTAACCCGCACCGCTGTAGTGAAACGATCGGGTTAACGCGAGCTATCTCCCCGTCGAACACCGGAGCAGTCAAGGTTATTAGCTGCTCCACAACCCAGGGGATGACAGCTGGCTGCTCGCTGGTGGTACCTGCAGCCCCTCGCAAGCACCAAGTGGATCACGCTGCCTCGAGGGTCACGCTGCCTTGAGGGTCACGCTGCCTTGAGGATCCATGACGCATGAAGCTGCAACGGGGCCCACGTGTTACAGCCTTGACGGTTATGCAGGCGCTGGGGCACATGGCAGCGGACACCCGGTGGTTCCACTGGGACTGCTTCACATGCGTCGCCTGCAGAGACGGTTCGCCAGCCTATGCTTAGACCTCAGGAGGCAGAAGTTTCGGCTGCTGAAGGTCCCCCAAACAGTGCAGGGCAACCTGCGGTACTGGGGGTCCCCACAACGTTTGTTGACCGGGACACCGCTGGGACGAGTGACCTCGTACACGTCGGTGTTCACGGATGCCTCCCTGATGGGGTGGGGAGGCACCTGCCTGGGGAGGGCGGTAGGTGGTGTGTAGCATAACACAGACAAGCTAACAGTGATATTAAGTTAAGGAAACAAACACAGGCGGCTGGCTAAAACATAAATCTACATCATCTGAGGCAGAACCTGCTCAGAAAAAAACGACAAACTAGAAAAGAAAAACTAATGCAAACAGCGCCATGTGATGTCAACATTATCAACGTTAATCCTCAGACAAGTAACTGTGACGTTACTATAGTAACACGTTTCAGGCTAACGGCTCAGAGTATATGAACGGCTCCAACTAAACAGGTGATATTAGCTGCGCAATGTGTAAAATGCTGCGGTGCTGCGCGTTTTATCAGCTGATCAGCTACAAAACGTCAATTTTAAGTCACTCAGATGTTTCTCATTCAGCAGACCGGAAGAGAGAGAGTGACGCAGAAACAACAAACACGTGATGCTACTGAAGCTGAATATCACTACTTAACTGTATAATACTATATAACTTGTAATTACTATAAAATATAGTACAGAGAATAAGTTAACTATATAAGATAGACTCAATGGCTTAACCTGTGCAATCTAATTTAATCCAATACAGCAGCTCTGCTATAAATTCTACATTTATGAAGCTTATACATTTTTTTGACAAAAAGGTGAAAATTCTGCTTTATGTTTATTATTGAGTGATGGTGGTGTATTAGGATGCATTATATTGAAAGGTGTTCCTAATATTTTGTCCACTCCATTAACATACAATGAGAGGGGCAAAATATTAGGAACATCATTCAATGTAATGCACCCTAATACACCACCACCACTTAGTACAACCTCAGTAATAAACAAAGTAGAATTATCAAATTTTTTAAAATGTCAACAAAAACTAAAAATGTATGAACTTAAAAAAAAGCAGAATTTATAGCAGAGCTGTTGTATTGGATTAAATTATATTGTATTGCACGTGTTCCTAATGAAGTTGCAGGTGACTGTAGTTCAGAGAATAAAACTACTGTGTATACTAAATAAGTAATTACTATATAATATAGTTCAGAGAATACCTTAAATTGAAGGAAAGTGACAGAATACAATTTGCGGTAGTAGTAGGCTATCTGAAATTATTACAATAGGTGTAATGTTTTATTGTCAAGGCTAGTTTACACGTGGCTGACTTATAGCCTACTTTTGACAAGACCCCCCCTCCCGGTCAGACGGCAACCTCTCTTTTTTGTGCCTCAGGATCATTGGGAGCATGATTAATCACAGAAGGAGGTGACCCCTTAGCCCATGAAGCTCCAGCATCCAGATAATTTCATAGTCAGAGTCATAACCATACCGTCAACTGTCAAAGTAGGGTGCACCCCAACAGAAACAATGCCTTGCACTAGACCACAGTCAAAATATTGATCCTTCCAGTGCCCTGACAATAATTACACACTCTGTCACGACCATCTTTAACATGAGAGGCTTTAAATAAAATAATTTGCCAGCTCAGATGCTGAACTGTGTTTGCTTTCTGTTCACTCACAGTTACAATGTGCTGAGGGAGGGAGTTTTTAAATTGCTCTAAACAATACTAACTCACAAAGTCCCTCAAAACAGCTAACATTACTTGTGAAACACCAGTGATTAAAATGGCACAGCAATTCAGGAAGAATGTAACTTTAGTAAGATTATCACATTTATGCAGCACCTGAACTTCTGGTGGTAAGACTGCAGGACCAACTCACAGTCAGCAGCCCTTAACACCGTATATGGTTCTTGAGCCCTACCAGTAAGGACACACTGAAGCATGTGAATGTCAGTGAGGTCAATAGTGTAAAGTTAGCATGCGTGATGTGTGTGGGTGTTATAGGGTGGATAAAGTAAGTGGAAGAAAGGATGCATGCAGAGAGAGATTATGAGCACCAGAGCCAAGCTGTATACACTGGGAGCACAAGGTCCAGGTATCACCAGGAGCTCTGATTACTGCATCATCCATCAGTTCATATACAGAGTGCTGGCTATCAGCAGAGGTCGTCACTGTCATGTCCAGAAATAACAGGACCCCAGAGCAGACCAGAGACAAGAGAAACGAACTGTAGGTAACAAAAAAGGGTTTTAATAATAGGCAGAGTGGGGGTAGTGAGGGAGCAGTGGCTAGGTCTGAGGTAGGGTTCCAGGGAAGGTTGGAGAGGGAATGTCCAGGAGAGGAAGGCAGTACACGAGGAAAGGGATCCAGGGGACAGAGGCAGGGTACCAGCAGGTGGGGAAGGCCAAAACTGTGGAGGGGACAGGAGAGAGGGGTTACAACAAATACTCTTCACTAGGCAAAAAACCACAAGAAGTACAGCCCAGCGTTACCACATGCGTAGCAGAACTATCTGGCGATGAATGGGAAGAAGAACCGGTCCTAAATACTGCAGCAGCTTGTTGAGGTGATTGAGGTCAGGTGTGGAGAAGCACAGGCAGGGGAGGAACCAGGAGGCCACACAAACACACACACACACAGAGACAAAACACAAAGGAGAGGGGACAAGACAGACAAGGAAACTCAGGTCACAGCTGGGGCTGTGACAGTCACATTGAAATAGAATCTGGCTCCATATATTCAGATATGTGAAAGATCACAAAGTAAAAAGAGGCATTAATATATTGTTTCCTTCACTTTCTGTTGAAGGAAAAACAACTGAGAACTGAACAGCAGCAAGAAGACATGACATTACAGAGAACAATTGTGTTATTTTTGTTATTGAAGAGAGAAAATATAGTTTAACTTATATTTCCACTCTGCTGTCAGTTGCAAAGCACTTGCACTCATTACTCATTGAGAAGAAGACATTCTGTACACAACAGATGAAGAGTTGTATGCATATTTTAGTTACATTTTCAAAGTTATAACTGACATATAAATACTTTGGCATCAAACTTGTTTTTATAAATACATGTCTGCATAGTGTGGGTTAGTGTTGTTTTCTGTTAACATTCACTTGATGAATTAAATTATATTGACTAATCTGAATTATAATATTCTTTTTATTTTAAATTATTGATTAAAGTTGGTTCACTGGAGTTTTATCAGTTTTTTCCACTTTGCACGACTGAGTATAACAGTTTATATTATATTTATTAATACAGATCATCTTCCTTTAGGTTAAAGACTGTAGACAGTAGAAAAGTGAATGTGAAAACATGAGTCGACCACGTAACAGGAAATCAACGTTCTCATCTGTCTACAGAGGGAAGTCTAAACTGGGGTTGGTGACCGTGATGAACTGGGGCTTGACACTCTGCAGAGGAGTTGAGAGGAACAAAAATAAGATGTGGTCACAGAGCAGACTGTTGCAGGCTGAGAAATGACAAATGTGCAACCTTCCACTTTACCTCAGCCTCTGTTTATGTGCAGTTGTGAACGTTCAGCAACCCATCAGAACAAAACATTTCTGAGAAAGCATGTGCGAAAGTTTCAGCTCCTGTGTCAACTGACACTGAAGAATGAACGTGAGAGTGTTGTAAGACACTATAGATGTACGACATATGACAACTATCAACAGGCCTAATCACAAACCCTGATAAAGGGTATTGTAGCTCAAATATGACAGCCAGTAAACAAACAGTAAATATGAATTTAATAAATGGAACAACCACTAATTAATCTGGTGGTGTTTCCCTGGATTGTCTTTCAGCTTATGGCAAGTTCTTTAGCAGCTAATATGCAGCAATATCAAATTTTTCCTGTGCACAGTGAACACAGCCTTCCCCCCTGGACAGCCAGGACAACCAGTCTGTGTCCACTGACTCAGTAATCTCAGTCTCATCAATCACGGTGGTCACACATAATGCCAAAATGTGAAGTTACTGTCATATTACGGCCAAATAACACTTTTTTCTGTTTCAATTTACATAAGCAGAAAGACAACATGCACACATGGCACTTTTACTCGTTACTGCCGACTAAATTATACCGGTAATGTGGGAGGATGAAGCCCAGGGAGGAAGTCACATTATGGATAACTTACTCAAAAAACGTATTTGCAAGCAGTGTATTGTCACTACACGCAATTAACATGAAAGTGATGCTAACATTAGCTTGCACGATGTAAAATCATGTCAAGTCGGTACATTTTCATGACATGCCCATAACATGAAAATCACTTTTTTACCCAAATTACCATTTCAACACTCTGTCAGTGTGTCTGCACTGGGGTCCACCTGCTCCGCAACTCAGTGACATGTCTGTGTGGTTTGAACCATTATCTTATCTCTCTTTCTTGTGCCTCAGGATCATTCACATGATTAATCACAGAAGGAGGTGACCCCTTAGCCCATGAAGCTCCAGCATCCAGATAATTTCCCAGAGTCATAACCATACCGTCTACTGTCAGAGTAGGGTGCACCCCAACAGAAACAATGCCTTGCACTAGACCACAGTCAAGCACAATATTATGCTGGAGCACCAATATCAGACCCATCTCCATCCCCCTACTCAAGATGAAATTTCCTGTTTCTGACACAGGTGGATAAAGTCAACACCAATTCCAAAAAGAATGTTTGACCACTGTATCCCATAAAGGCTTAATAGGCACACACTCCTCTCAACTAATGATACTGCAGCATCAGCAGTAAAGGGCTCAAATCTACCAACCAATCATATCAATACATCCAGGCTTTAACTCTGGAACAAGACAAGACAGGAGTTGGAGCAGGTGAGACTTATTATTAGAATTATGCTTATTTCTAGAAATCTAAATATTGATCCTTCCAGTGGCCAGTGCCCTGACAATAATTACACACTCTGTCACAACCATCTTTAACATGAGAGGCTTTAAATGTGGTAGTTGGGACCAGCTGTTGAAACATGTTACCATAATGTGAGTTATCATAGCTGTCACACTGATGCCTCACATCACTCATCACATGTCCACAAAACCACTTCTGAGTTAAAACAAAATAATTTGCTGGCTCAGATGCTTTTAGAACTGTGGTTGCTTTCTGTTCACTCACATAAGTTACAATGTGCTGAGGGAGGGAGATTTTAAATTGCTCTAACACTCACAAAGACCCTCAGAACAGCTAACATTAGCTGTGGAACACCAGTGATTAAAATGGCACAGCCAGTGGTGTGCACACGCCCCAACTCTTGAAAAACGCCGCTCAATTCCCCTCTTGGGAGCCAAAACACACTAAACTGCCCTGTCTAAACTAAACTAAACTAAACTAAACTGTCAAATAAATATTTTAAATGTGTATTGTGTGCTGTGTGTTTTTATCACAGAGCCCTCTTGGGTGGAAAAAACACTATAACCACCAGAAGACTATTAGGACCAAGAAATACTATGAAACATTACAATGACTTTTATGTTGGGACCTTTTTTGATCTATATTGAGCCAGAATTATATCTCACAGAATCAGTTTGGATTATCTGGTGCTAATATGGTGTTAAAATGCACTAGAATACAGGAAATGGCATCTACTTGATTGAAAATTATGAAAATGTTCCCAAACCCACTAGGGAATTATTTCCTTCATACATCCATGTCTCTATGTGTTCTTCACAGTCCAACGTTGAATCTAAACAGTTCTCATGGACGCTGATCCTAACTACAAACTAACTTGAGTAGTCTGTCTAGTTAGTCTGTTTTAAGGCTATATAATGTGCCATTTATTTAACATATAAACATGTCTAAAGTGTCCTAAAAACACGCAGAACTTAGTGCCCTTTTCAGTGGCGAGAACGTGCTGTATGTGCCCTTTTTTTCTTTCCGCCCCTGCCCTTCAAAAAGTATGTGCACGCCACTGGGAACAGCAATTCAGGAGAAAATGTGACTTTAGTGTGATTATCATATTTATGCAGCACCTGATCTTCTGGTGGTAAAACTCCAGGACCAACTCACAGTCAGCAGCCCTTAACACCGTATATGGTTCTTGAGCCCTACCAGTAAGGACACACTGAAGCATGTGAATGTCAGTGAGGTCAATAGTGTTAAGTTTGCATGCGTGATGTGTGTGGGTGTTATAGGGTGGATAAAGTAAGTGGAAGAAAGGATGCATGCAGAGAGAGATTATGAGCACCAGAGCCAAGCTGTATACACTGGGAGCACAAGGTCCAGGTATCACCAGGAGCTCTGATTACTGCATCATCCATCAGTTCATATACAGAGTGCTGGCTATCAGCAGAGGTCGTCACATTGAAATAGAATCTGGCTCCATATATTCAGATATGTGAAAGATCACAAAGTAAAAAGAGGCATTAATATATTGTTTCCTTCACTTTCTGTTGAAGGAAAAACAACTGAGAACTGAACAGCAGCAAGAAGAAATGACATTACAGAGAACAATTGTGTTATTTTTGTTAATGAAGATAGAAAATATTGTAACTTATATTTCCACTCTGCTGTCGGTTGCAAAGCACTTACACTCATTACTCATTGAGAAGAAGACATTCTGTACACAACAGATGAAGAGTTGTATGCATATTTTAGTTACAATTTCAAAGTTATAATTGACATATAAATACTTTGGCATCAAACTTGTTTTTATAAATTCATGTCTGCATAGTGTGGGTTAGTGTTGTTTTCTGTTAACATTCACTTGATGAATTAAATTATATTGACTAATCTGAATTATAATATTCTTTTTATTTTAAATTATTGATTAAAGTTGGTTCACTGGAGTTTTATCAGTTTTTTCCACTTTGCACGACTGAGTATTACAGTTTATATTATATTTATTAATACAGATCATCTTCCTTTAGGTTAAAGACTGTAGACAGTAGAAAAGTGAATGTGAAAGCATGAGTCGACCACGTAATAGAAAATCAACGTTCTCATCTGTCTACAGAGGGAAGTCTAAACTGGGGTTGATGACCGTGATGAACTGGGGCTTGACACTCTGCAGAGGAGTTGAGAGGAACACAAAAAGAAGATGTGGTCACAGAGCAGACTGTTGCAGGCTGAGAAATGACAAATGTGCAACCTTCCACTTTACCTCAGCCTCTGTTTATGTGCAGTTTTGAACGTTCAGCAACCCGGGGGGGGGGGGGGGGGGGGGGGGGGGGGGGGGACAGAGAGATAGAGAGAGAGAGAGAATATTATGTCGCCATGTTGTTATAAAGAT
The DNA here is from genome assembly GCF_963691925.1 of Scomber scombrus. Taxonomy (NCBI): domain Eukaryota; kingdom Metazoa; phylum Chordata; class Actinopteri; order Scombriformes; family Scombridae; genus Scomber; species Scomber scombrus. Next base: position 36,123,223 of record NC_084970.1, on the reverse strand, counting down.
AAAGAAAGAGGAACTTAAAGTTGATGAACAGCACCAAAGACAGCAGTGTGAGAGAAAACTGAAGCTGCAGAGAAGAAAACCAGACTGATCAGGAACAAGAACATGTAAGTAACTTTCAGAGATTGCTTGATTCAGAAAGTTAAATGTATATTTACAGGATATATGAAGCACAAAGCTTTGAAGTCTCACGCATTTAAAGCAGCTCACACGCCTCACCTGACATTTCTCACACTGAGACGTGATAAAGTTCACCGCACAGACATTAATAATATACAGAAACAGCGGGGAGTTCATACTGTAGCTGTCCCAAGTCAGCGACCTACCAGCCAATCAGAACATAGTATTTTTTGTTGTTGGGTAATTTCGGAAAATCAGGTTTTATTAAATGTATTTATTTTTTGGTAAATGAGTAAGCACCTTCTCATACGGAGTGTGTGTAGCCTTTATCTACCCAAACAACTGCTTATAAAGTAAAACCTCTGTCATCAAGGCATCAAAATCTGAAAACAACCACAACACACCATTGAACTCAACAGCGGAAATGCGCACATATATTTGAGAACTATAAAAACACCCAAAACAATTTTTTACTTACAACTAAATTTTTCAACTTCTCAAAAACATTTGTGTGTAGCTGAAACATGTTTGACCCATATTTATTCAAACATTTAAAAATACTGATACATTCTTCATATTTAATACAATTCATGTTTTTCTCCATAAACACAAAGTATAAAAACCGAAGGATAAACTGTCTGCTCTCTGAAAGCTTCATTAAGGATTAAACTGTATATATGTGACTGATGATGAGGTATTCATGTCTGTTAGAGACTAATTATACCAGGATACTGTGAAGAGTCTGAATATGAACAGTGTGTGAAGGTTAAGAGACTCATTTGGGGCCATATGGCTTTTTTTCTTATTGATCCATTTGTTTTGTTTTTTAAATGCATAGATAAAACAATTTATTTTATTTAGCTGAATTAGTCTTTTATTTTGTATGTAAAATTAAACTGTTTTTTTAGTAGCAATAATAATTGGGAGAACTGGTTGGGGCTGAGGGGCCAAAACACACAGAATGTCAAGTCGCTCCCTAACAGATGTAATCTCACTCCAAACTTTTAATGAAATTTGAGAAAAAATAAATGTAATTGGACTCACCCTGCCCTCTCTGGAGGACATCTTTAGGACCGGCTGCCTCCACAGAGCTAACAACCCATCATCACCTGTTCTCTCTGTTAGCCTCTGGGAGGCGCTACAGATCACTCAAAGCGCACATCTCCAGACTGAAGGACAGATTTTATCCAAGAACCATCACTGAACTGAACAAACACACTGCCTCACCACTGAGTCATGAACTGTACTGAGAATCATCTTATTACAACCTAACTCAATGTGCAATAATGGGACAACTTGTGCAACACTGCTTTCAAGCTACTTTTAAATATGTTTTATAATATATTTATCAGTGGTGTGACGATACACTCAGCTCACGACATGAGACGATACACGATATAGGATGAGACAAGATTTTAACACTATTCTTAAGAACTTCAATGATGAAATATATGAGAGGAAAAATAAAAAAGAATCTTTTATTTAACTGAAAGTCATTTTGAAAATGTTTTAACCAATCATATTTTAATGAAAGTTACTTCAGTTCTACTTTTTAAGTAAGAAATATCATAATATGCAGTATGCAGCACTGTAAAGGTTCCCCTCTCCAACACCATATAGATGGGTCAATGACGTGACGCCTACATTTTCAGTCTAACTGCATTTTTTTCAGTTAGAAAAAAGGTTTACATTGATTTAAAAAAAAAATACCATATATATGTAGTACCTTTCCTTTATATCTAATAACTTTAACTTTTCAAAAACCCCAAGTTATTAGTAATTTTTCTGTTATTTAAAGTGACAAAACATCATGTGGTGCGACCAATAAAACCAATAACTGTATTAAATTCAGAGTAAAATATCACTTTTAATATTAATCACTGATACAGTATGCTTAACTGAATTGTATTTTTAAATTTTTTCAATCATTTTTAAGCAATTTACAGGAAAAATAAGTCTTGCATACATTTAAGAGGGCAACTGTGACATTATAGAACATAAATATTAGATTTTTATTTACTAAAACTTAAAGGAAATGCAAATAATTTGTTTCGAAACACTTAAATTCATTTATTTTAAGATAGATCATGGTCGCACCACATGACTTTTTTAAGGTCAGTTCTAATTTATCGAGATGGAAAAACACATAAAACACCTAATTTACTATTTTAATATGTATTTATGTGTACTCAACCTTTCTTAATGTTTGAATTACTGCAATAGATATTCCCATATTTATTATTTTTTAAATATATCCTTATACGTCATTGACCCAGATACATGTTTTATAAATAGATCATTTTGGTATTTATGGAAATAACAACCATAAATACCAAAATTATATATAATCACAAATGGTAAATTAGTATAGTCTTCTGAGATTTCAAATGTCTTTAAAGATATTTTTTTGTTCACAATATAAATCAGAAAATTTAGGAAAAGAGGAGGGGATGAATATTCTCTTTCAAAAACTTAAATTACCTAAGGTTAGTGATGTTGATAGGAATCTGCTTGATGCTGAAATTACATCTGAAGAAGTTGAAAGAGCTATTACTAACTTAAAAAATGGGAAGGCATGTGGTCCAGATGGCCTCCCATCTGAAGTATATAAGACTTTTAAATACATTTTTGTACCTGTATTAACAAATATGTTCCATCACTCTTTTCAGGCTAGGAAACTACCTAAAACAATACAGTTGACCACTATTAAGGTAATACCGAAAGAACAGAAAGAACTGGAGATTCCTTCCTCATATAGACCTTTATCAATTCAAAATATAGATTCCAAAATATTTTGGCAACACGTCTTAACTCAGTATTGCCTAAGTTAGTGGCAACAGATCAAACTGGTTTTGTTCGAAATCGCCATTCATATTCAAATATACGACGACTTCTAGGTATCATGCAGTATGTTAGATATAACAAGAATAATGCAGTAATACTTACACTAGATGCTGAAAAAGCATTTGATAGAGTAGAATGGAATTATTTATTCAGAACTCTTAATGAATTTTCTTTTGGTGATACTTTTATTGATTGGGTCAAATTGCTTTATGCATCTCCACAAGCTGCTGTATCTGTTAATGGTTTGACTTCCCAGATATTTTCCCTAGAGAGAGGCACAAAACAAGGCTGTCCCCTGTCCCCTTTACTTTTTGCTTTGATGATAGAACCTTTAGCTGAAACTGTGAGAGCAAGTGACCAGGTGAAGGGCATTCAAACAAATGTTAGAACACATAAAATTGCATTATACGCAGATGATGTTCTTCTATTTATGAAGGATCCATATAAATCTATACCAGCTTTAATTAAGATAATTGATGAATTTAGTACTTTTTCCGGATATATGATAAATTATGATTAAATTTTTGGCCTTTCCTGTAGGGGAAAGCAGTAATAGGGGTGTTGCTGAATACCTGCCTTTTAAGGTGACTTACAATGGGTTTAAATATCTTTTTCCCGCCAAAGCTCTCTGATTTAACTAAATTTAATTTTTTTACCTATAGTTACTAAAATCAAATCAGATCTTCAAAGATGGATGAATTTACCAGTGTCTTTACTAGGCCGGATTGCAATTATTAAAATGAATGTTTTGCCACGCTTATTGTATCCAATTCAGATGTTATCTACCAGTATTCCATTAAAATTGTTTAAATTAATACATTGTGCAATTCGTAGATTTGTCTGGAAAAATAAGCGCCCTAGGTTGAATTTACAAAAGCTCCAATCTCCCATAAGAAAGGGTGGGTTAGCCTTACCTAGTATGATTTATTATCACTGGGCCTCACAACTGAGATTTGTCACAGACTGATTCTTGATTTTACGGGAAGCCAATGCAGTGAAGCTAAAATAGGAGTAATGTGATCTCTCTTTGTAGTTTTTGTCAGAACGCGTGCAGCTGCATTCTGGACCAGTTGGAGAGTCTTTAGAGATTTATTAGGACAGCCTGATAATAATGAATTACAATAATCCAGCCTAGAAGTAACAAATGCATGGATTAGTTTTTCAGCATCATTTTGAGACAGAATATGTCTGATTTTTGAAATGTTACGCAGATGAAAATAGGCAGACCTTGAAATTTGTTTAATGTGGGAATTAAAGGACAAATCCTGCTCAAATATTACTCCTAGGTTCCTTACAGTAGTACTGGAGGCCAAAGTAATGCCATCCAGAGTAGTCATATCATTGGATAATGTGTTCCTGAGGTGTTTAGGGCCAAGCACAATAACTTCAGTTTTTTCTGAGTTTAACAGCAGGAAGTTACAGGTAATCCAGGCCTTTATGTCCTTAATACATGTTTGTAGTTTAGTTAACTGGTTGATTTCATTAGGCTTTATTGATAGATATAATTGAGTGTCATCTGCATAACAATGACAATTTATTGAGTGTTTCCGAATAATGTTTCCTAAAGGAAGCATATATAAGGAGAATAGTATTGGTCCAAGCACTGAACCCTGAGGAACACCGTTTTTAACCTTTGTTTACATGGAGGATTTATCATTAACATTTACAAACTGAAATCTATCTGACAGATAGGATTTAAACCAGTTTAATGCTGTTCCTTTAATACCAATTAAATATTCAAGTCTCTGTAACAGGATTTGATGATCAATAGTATCGAATGCAGCACTAAGATCTAACAGGACGAGGACAGAGAGAAGTCCATTATCTGATGAAGTTAAGAGGTCATTTGTAACTTTTACCAGTGCAGTTTCTGTACTATGATGAGCTCTAAATCCAGACTGAAAATCCTCAAATAAGCTGTTATTATTTAGAAAGTTACACTGATTAGCAACTGCTTTCTCGAGGATCTTAGAGAGAAAGGGGATAACAAAGTTATCTTTACAAGCTTCTTCATCCATGACCTGATGGAGGGATGCTGGTCATATACATAACAGCTTCATTTTGATAATAAATATTTCATGTCCAAAGCCTGGAAACATTTGGAGATACAGTACATTCCCCTCAAGATTTGGACTTTTTACCATGTTTAATAAATACACCATAACTGTGTAAAAATAACAGAACATCCCAAGAAGCATTAATATGTTCTTTGTATGATAAGTGACCTTTTTCACATGGCACAGAGTGATGAGATACATTGTCAAAACAGTGAATCATATCACTGTAACATTGATTAGTGCAGCTTTAAAAATGTAACTCAGAGTTTGTTATGTACTGTAGTTAAATTCAGTACATTTGTCTGTAATCAGCTATCTGTGTCTCTGCAGAACAAACATGAGCTGACAGTCATTCCACTAACATGGATAAGTATGAAACGGTGAAGAAAATTGGGCAAGGTGCATTTGGAACAACCATCCTTGTCAAATCCAAAGAGGATGGACACCAATATGTCATTAAGGAGATACATGGCATATCTAGAGTAAGCACCATATGTATAATGTTTCACAGTTTCAGTGTTCATATGAGCTCTCCTTTACTACTCTTTAATATTATCTGTCTCTTTCACTTTGGCAGATATTTACTGAAGAGAAGCAGAAAGCTCAACAAGAAGTTGAAGTCCTTTCCAACCTGAGTCATCCCAACATTGTCCAGTATAAGAAATCTTTTGAAGGTAGAAATGATCCAAGATCTTAGCTGTCACCTTAACGTATCACAAAGGTCATCTACTGCAAAAATATCCTGATGTATATGTGTATGAAAGCATGTTCCTTATGCTGTATAAAATCTTGTAGACAAAGGCTGTCTGTATATTGTGATGGACTACTGTGAAGGTGGAGACCTCTCCATGAAGATCAAATCTCAGGAAGGAAAACTTTTGTCAGAAGAACAAGTAAGATACTAACTATTGAAGTTAATAATGAATGTTTAGGATCTGTCTGTTAATCTTTAGGATGAAACTTTACAACATGTGGATACAATTCATCATGTAACACTTTCTATTTCATTTTGCTGTATCATTTAAAAAAAAATGTATTTGGACTTGTTTAATGTTTTTATATTTCTTGGCTTTTTTGGTCATTAGAATTACAAATGATGTTTATAGTTCAAGTTGATACTTTTAAACTTTACATTCCTGTCTTTCTTAGATCCTGGACTGGTTTGTGCAGATTTGTTTGGCACTAAAACACATCCATGATAGAAACATCATCCACAGGGACATTAAACCACAGGTATTACTTCATACATCACATGATCTTGCCTCAGTGATGCTTGTTTTTTATTTGTATTGTAAAGCCTCATGATAATGATATTATGTCTTTTATGATGTCTACACAGAACATATTTTTGACTAAAGATGGGACTGTACAGCTTGGGGAGTTTGGAATTGCAAGAGTGCTGAACAGGTTTGTAAAATGTCATCTGACTGCAGATCTCTGTGGAGCCAAGATTAAAATGGAAATAGTAAATAATAATACAGCCTACTTACTATTCTCTCATCATTTCCAGCACTGGAGAACTGGCAACAACATGCATAGGAACACCACTTTATCTATCACCAGAGATCTGTGAGAACAAACCATACGACAACAAAAGGTACAAACATTATGCTTTTGTTTCTCATTTGAGGATAAATTAGTAGACCTGCTGTTAACATAGTAATCTATTGGGAGTAAAGCCTTATATGTTGTGTTTTTAAATAACAATCAATCTCAATGTCCACTTTATGGTTTTCTCAGCATTGAAGTCCTTTTTTCTCCATCTTAAAGTGACTTATTGAATAAATATAAAGCTGCCTTCATAACTGACCTCAGTCTATTTGTCTGCTCTCTCCTCTGACTTTCTCTCCCTCTGCAGTGATATTTGGGCCGTAGGTTGTGTCCTGTATGAAATGTGCTCTCTAAAGCCTGCAGTAAGTATTCTGTGTGTGAGCTGTTTACTAATTCATGTAGATTTAATGTATCTTACACAGCATTGCAATGTTCTCCCAAATAATGATTTAGATCTCTTCTCTTTATATTTGGCTAACACACAAGAATGGGTCATCTTTCCTTTCCTCATGTTCCCTGCAGTTGTTATAACTGTGTACTAAATGTTTTTCCTCTCAGTTTAAGGGTGGTAATATGGTGGAACAATGTCTGAAGGTCAGCAGTGGTTCATACTCTCCAGTGTCTGATCACTACTCCCAAGAACTGCGCTCTCTCTTGGCTCAGCTGTTGAAACGTGACCCTGAAGAGAGACCCTCAGTCAGCAGCATACTGTACAGACCTTTCCTCTGCTGCAGGATACAGAAGTTCCTCACACCACAGGTGGAGAACACAGTTAGTTGTCTCTGATAAACTCTGAATTTATATAAAACAGACTGTGTTCAGTTACAAAATATTTGTCCTCTACTTATTCTAGATCATTGCTCAGGAATTTGACCCTGAAGAGAGAAAGATTCTGGGGTCAGCAGGTAAGCAAACTATTTATCTCTATAAACAGACGTCTGCATATGAATACAGAATCTGTTGGCAAGAGACAAGATGTTGATATCAGAATAATTCTGATTTCTTTTTATGTTTCTGGTTTACTGTAAATAGTGCTTGTGGGAAGTGAAAGAGTTGGAACTGATTTGCTGAAATGTTGCCTGGATCTTAAACTGCTGTTATAAAAGAAACAAATTGCTCAATTTGCTTTAGCAGAATGCTAATTGGACTGTTGTCTGGACCTAAAACACCTACAGAAAATATGGATGTTTGTGCGTTGTGTGGAGAAATGTTCAATTTGTGTAAAAAAAGAAACAAATTGGTTCCAGTTCACAATCCAACTATAAACAATGACAGGTGCAATGAAGAGGTAAACTCAAAATATGAACTCTTTACAATTATTATATTATTATCTTTAGTATATTCTAATTATTACATTCAGACGTAATAAACATGTTCACAGGGAACAAAAAGGAGATGAAGTGACAAATCAAAGTTTGTCTTGACATTCTTAAAAAAATAAACAATGCAACATGTGGAAAGAGTTAGAGAGATGGAGCATCAGTTTAGAATGGAGAAGGTGGAGGTGAAGATGGTGTTGATATGGATGTTAATACTGAGCTAAATGAAGCCAAACATCCACTTGAGTCTCAATGGGCCAGATGCAAGAACCACTCGTATGCACAGATTTGTTCTTAAACCATGCGTACGAGTGATTTACGAGGATTTGCCGCATTCACCAATTTTCTCGTATTTTGGATTTTCTCTGAGGTACGAACAAAATGTACGAGTGATGCACACCTGCCGTACCTGTCACACACAACCAACCTGCAGTCCTCCAAAGCAATAAAACATGACTGTTACTGTCTAATTGTTTAATGGCAGTGTGCCAACGATATCATGTCTTTTGGGGAAACTCACATTTTTCCTGAGGCTGAGCGTATATTATATTGTCAGTATTTTAGAGACCTCTGAGTAATGGGTGTGAACTACAGGGGATGTAGGCAATGAGCAAGTGTATACTACAGTGGGGAGAACAAGTATTTGATACACTGCAGATTTTGCAGGTTTTCTATGGGCTGAAATATGTGCCACCAGAAACTGAATTTGAATCATTAGGGACCGAGCCGAAAGGCATTAACCCAGTCAGCTTTTTGAAATTGTCCTGTAATGAACTGAATAGGTCATCAATTTAAATTGTAATGTGTCAGTTGGAGGGGAGTCTTCTGAACACAGCACACAAAACATGGTTAGGTCTTTAATTTTCAGTAGTCATTGAGGCTGTGGCCTGTTTAAGAATTCCTTGTGTCACGTCGTTTAGGTTGTTATCAGACGTTTATAAATACAATTCAATTTAAGTTGCCAGAAGTATGACCTATAATCATTTAAATGTATAACAATAAGTTATATAAGCAGCAGCAGCTCAGTCTCCGTCTCAAACACAGTGTTTACTTTGAAAATCCTGGTGATTATGTCTCTCACTTGTGGGAAAGTGGCAGAAATATCACTGTATAACAGTTATGAATTATCTAAATGATTTAGGCTATTTGTTGTTAGGTTGTATTTATTTCATTTAGCTCTCCTTAAACTGACAGCTGCGGCCAACACGCTGATGGTTCTGAAGAGGCGTCCTGTGTATCTGCACTCGATTGCTCAGCCTGCCTCAACTACCCGGATGTTTGTCACAGAAAATTGAATTTGAATTGTGAGAACTGAATTTAATGCAATTATTCAAGTTAAGCAATTCAAATTCAAATATAAATGATTCAAATTCAGTTTCTGGTGGCACATATTTCAGCCCATAGTTTTCCCACTAACAAAGCATGTACAGGTCTGTAATTTTTATCGTAGGTACTCTTCAACTGTGAGTGACTGAATCTAAAACAGAAATCCAGAAAATCACATTGTATGATTTTGAAGTAATTAATTTGCATTCTATTGCATGACATAAGTATTTGATACATCAGAAAAACAGAACTTAATATTTGGTACAGAAACCTTTGTTTGCAATTACAGAGATCAGACGTTTCCTGTAGTTCTTGACCAGGTTTGCACACACTGCAGCAGGGATTTTGGCCCACTCCTCCATACAGATCTTCTCCAGATCCTTGAGGTTTCGGGGCTGTCGCTGGGCAATACGGACTTTCAGCTTCCTCCAAAGGTTTTCTACTGGGTTCAGGTCTGGAGACTGGCTAGGCCACTTCAGGACCTTGAGATGCTTCTTACTGATCCCCTCCTTAGTTGCCCGGGCGGTGTGTTGCGGGTCGTTGTCATGCTGGAAGACCCAGCCAGGACCCATCTTCAATGTTCTTACTGAGGGAAGGAGGTTGTTGGCCAAGATCTCGCGATACATGGCCCCATCCATCCTCCCCTCAATACGGTGCAGTCGTCCTGGTCCCCTTGCAGAAAAGCATCCCCAAAGAATTATGTTTCCACCTCCATGCTTCACGGTTGGGATGGTGTTCTTGGGGTTGTACTCATCCTTCTTATTCCTCCAAACACGGCGAGTGGAGTTTAGACCAAAAAGCTCTATTTTTGTCTCATTAGACCACATGACCTTCTCCTATTCCTCCTCTGGATCATCCAGATGGTCATTGGCAAACTTCAGACAGGCCTGGACATGCGCTGGCTTGAGCAGGGGGACCTTGCGTGCGCTGCAGGATTTTAATCCATGATGGTGTAGTGTGTTACTAATGGTTTTCTTTGAGACTGTGGTCCCAGCTCTCTTCAGGTCATTGACCAGGTCCTGCCGTGTAGTTCTGGGCTGATCCCTCACCTTCCTCATGATCATTGATGCCCCACGAGGTGAAATCTTGCATGGAGCCCCAGACCGAGGGAGATTGACTGTCATCTTGAACTTCTTCCATTTTCTAATAATTGCGCAGTTGTTGCCTTCTCACCAAGCTGCTTGCCTATTGTCCTGTAGCCCATCCCAGCCTTGTGCAGGTCTACAATTGTATCCCTGATGTCCTTACACAGCTCTCTGGTCTTGGCCATTGTGGAGAGGTTGGACTCTGTTTGATTGAGTGTGTGGACAGGTGTCTTTTATACAGGTAAGAAGTTCAAACAGGTGCAGTTAATACAGCTAATGAGTGGAGAACAGGAGGGCTTCTTAAAGAAAAACTAACAGGTCTGTGAGGGCCGGAATTCTTACTGGTTGCTAGGTGATCAAATACTTATGTCATGCAATAAAATGCAAATTAATTATTAAATTAAATGACATACAATGTGATTTTCTGGGTTTTTGTTTTAGATTCCGTCTCTCACAGTTGAAGTGTACCTATGATAAAAATTACAGACCTCTACATGCTTTGTAAGTGGGAAAACCTGCAAAATCGGCAGTGTATCAAATACTCCCCACTTTATGTCCTGTTCATTAAATTGCATTTCTGAATCCATAATCATGATGGCATTACTCTGTTTGTAAAATTATTAGGCTATTTAGTATAAAGAAGTAGGCTATTTAACAATTTAGGTAGATATATCAGTCATTTGAATTGACAATTGAAACTATGATATAATGCAAGCTTACAATATAAATATTAGCGGCCGAAACTAAAAAGCGACTTGTCCACAGTTACTTTTCCAAAGTTACTTTTCTATAAACTGACTATTTATTAATAACTGTTATTCATTTAATTGAAATATTGCTGATCGAAGTAAGTTTAACTCCCTGGCTGATGACGTCCCCTGGTATAATTCATGTTCAGTCATTTTTGTTTTTTATTTCTGTGACGGTGCGCGCGTGGTATTTTGGGGGCGCCATTCATGTTAATTTACTATTCTCGGGAACGCGCGTTCATTTAGAACAGGTGGGATTCATCATGTTTACGAAGGTCATTTACGACTGTTTCCTGGTGATACGAGTGTTTGGTGAATCCGACGTGGCACACTCGTAAATTCCACCTCCCGAAAAAAGTACGACAGATTTAAGAAGAAAAATACGAACATATTCTTGCATCTGGCCCAATGTCTCAGGTTTAGCTGCAAACTGTAGTGTAGTGTAGCCTGTTGAACAAAAAAGCCTAAGTGCTTATTTTATGTTTGTAATAATCTCTTTTTAGATATACAAGTCTATATTTCATTAAATATGTGTGTTGTGTTTATGCTGGATATTCAGAGGTGAGAAATTTACCCACAAAACTGACAGTCACATATTCCATGACCTTAAATCCAGCAGAGAACATAATCGACATCTGTCAACGTCTCCTGTTATTTGCAAAATCTTGCCTGAAATGCATATGTGATGAGGAGAAAGATAACAAAATGTAAACACTCACAAATAACTTGCAGAACAGCAGTTTCAGTCTGCTATGACTGTTTTATAAATATGTTTCAGCCAAAATGCTTCACCTCTGCAGTTGAAAAACAGGTGGAAAAGCCAAAGTAAATGTGTCCTGGTATGCACCTCTCTCTCTCTCACACACACACACAAAAGAGTTGATGGTTTTTAAAGTTATGTTTCGTTTCTCTTCCCCAGCCCTTTTCAACTTTCTTTCCAAACTTGGACTGAAGAAATTTTTAGCTCATTCTTCGCTCTCTCTTGGAAATCAACAAAAACAGTATTTATGATGAAACTGTTGAATCACTGGAGAAAATACCATGGTGCTTTCTCAGGAAACTCTTTAAAAACAACGCAGAATGCAGAAACTGTACACAAGTATCAAATGATGATGATGATGATGTAAAGAACAGGAAAAAGCTAAACTATTTGGCAAAGGTGGGGTTTGATAGATACTATTAAAACTAATTTTGCAAAAAACAATTACAGCCTTGAGATAGATAGATAGATAGATAGATAGATAGATAGATAGATAGATAGATAGATAGATAGATAGATAGATAGATAGATATACTTTATTGATCCCAAGCTCAATAAAGTATATAGATAGATAGATCTATCTATCTATCTATCTATCTACTTTATTGATCCCAAGCTGGGAAATTACAGTGTAGCAGCAGCATTACACAGACACATAGTGACATTCACTGCTGACAACTGATCTCGGTTAGTTGTTGAATAGTTTTGGGATATTGTGTGCATGGTTATAACACTACAAGTTAGAAAAGTAGTGCAGCTGCATAAACATGCATAGCTAAAATAAGTTAAAATGATTGAATGTCGCAAATTTAGTTGTCATCAACTCTCCATCGTTGTCATTCTCTCTGCTGCACTGCACACGTGCCTGCACTGAGAAAGCAACATGGTAGCTATAAAAGACAGCAAACCTTTATCTTTGTCTTTATTTATGTTATTATCTAAATGTATGTGCATTTGTTTAATTTCAGGTCAGTGTGAGCATCTCTTTTTTCTCCTCTTGCTCTTCTCCCCCGTGCGGGGGGGGTGAAGCACTTTATGGCCAAGAGTGCAAAAATCAATGATTCACTAATATGTGCTCAGCACAGTGCGTATGTTAGTGAATAGGAATCATTCTAAACTGACAGGCGCGTGTCCGCGCTCTGCAATCAGCATACCACCACGCCTCTGTTTCTTTATATAAGTATATCTGTTTGGTGTATCTTAAAGAGTGCGATATGCTGAACAGAGAAGATGAGTTATAAGAGATGATCTGAAAAAATCTAATACTTTCACAACAGCAGAAATTGAAATAATTGCATTGGAGGTGGACATGCAATAACTGAGCCGGTGAATGCTGTGTCATCTTGGGCTCAGACGGTGGCACTAGTAAAGAAAACAAAAAACGCAGAACTAAAAAAAGGGAAACAGGAGGAGGACAAGGAGCACCAGATCTGAAAGCCCAGGATGAGAGACTGGCAGCAATTATTGGACAGTTATCAGAAAAATAAATGTATTCAAGGAATGAGAGCCGACACCCAGGTCATTTATGTCATAATTGTTAAGATGATATTTGCAATTTCTTATGTCTTTTGTAATTAAAGAGTGCCATTTAATCAGAACAAAATTGTATTTAAATGAAAATAGCATTGCTGCTTGCAAAAGTGAATTAATTTGGCTAAGAATATAATTTGTCTGACAACACAGAAACCATATTGTTGCACTTCACTGGGTAACTAATGTGATATCAACAAATATTAGCTCAACATTTATTGCTTAGCAACTAAACCTGATGTTACAGGTTTAGTTGCAAAGCTACTGAAAAGGGTCTCCAAATAAAAGAAATGGGGGGAAAAATATGCTGACATTACAGCCTAATTAACATTTGAGTTACCTTGATTCTCGAGGATGGTCACTGCTCTGCTTTGACTTCAAACTATAATGAAAGGAAATGTGTAAAGGTTTAATAGAAACTTGCAGTTTTCATTAGCTATGGGCAATGGGGGCATGTAGGAATAACATCATATTTAACGTTACCAGAGCATGACGCTTTACACAAACAGCAGCCACACCCAAAAACAGAAGGACTATCGCTGACTGAAAAATTTACCAACTAACGTTAAAATTATTGCCTTGACTGGTAATGGCGCGTTCTGCACTCAAAAAAGTGCATGTTACATTTTAAAACAGCCTCGTCTAACAATCATTAATATCTGCAAAGGAGAACAAGAAAGAGTTTTGGTTTACTTACAAGTAGGGCCCGGGCGATATGGACCAAAAGCTTCTTGGATTTTTACTCTGGTAGCTTTTATTGCTCTTACAGCAACATAATGATGTAGTTGTCACTTCCAGTTTTCACCTGGTTCACTGTCTCTGTGTGAGCAGCACACACTGAGGACTCAGCTCCACCAGGTGAAACATACGGCTCTTGAATACAGAGATCATCATCATAGACATAAAGAAGATCTCTCATTAAGACTTATTTAAACTGAAGCAACTAAAGCTGCATAAAGCTGCTGCTGTTTTTTAAATAGCAGCAGGCAGGGCCGTACGCAGGGTTTTAGAATTACTGACGTCCAAAATCTAAATTTGCTATGGATCCATCCACATGTCAGTCTGAGTCTGCAGTAGCATAAATGATGTATCAAGTAGTAAAGAAGAAGAAAAAAGTTAAATGAAGAGGAGGCTGACACAAAACATCTAAGATAGTCAATGTTTCGGAGCTGTCAACTTTTCAGAAAACATTGGAGTGAGATTTGACGGAAGTTGAGCGGCCTCCAATCTTTTTTTTGGGCCTTTCATACGGTGGCCCTGAAGGGCAGACGACAACAACAAAAAGAATATCACAAAGACATTAACAAAAACACAACGACATTAACTCCTAACAGAAAGGGTTAGGAACCTGCTATGACAAGGATCACTGCTGATTGGACGAAAGCATACCTGTCTTTTTAAAAGGTGGGAAAGGCTGCTTTACGCCTCATATGCCCCGCATCAAAATTCCCATTCACATGTTTCTTTCTTCACAACTGCGTGCCCTTGTTGTTTGGATGTTAACCTGTTAGATGAAGAAGCTCTAATACTGAGAGGAGCTTTCTGTGCAGACTGCTGGGTCCCAAAGTTCAGCACTGTGCAGCGCGGAGCCCTCACCATCCACAGATGATCTGTTCACTACGTTTCTTATATTCAGTTAGATATGCTGAAAATCTGAATAAAGGTACTCTATCAGATTGGGTAGGTGCCTGTCTTCAACACCTTCCCTGGCCCGACCTCTAAGTCATTCATTCATTCAGAGAGAGAGAGAGATTTCTTAATTCTGCTTTTGTGAAACAGCACTCAGGTACAGTGTAACTGTAACCTTTCCCACCTGTTAAAAAGACAGACGTGCTTTCGGCCAATCAGCAATGATCCTCGTCATAGCAGGTTCCGTTAGGAGTTAATGTCGTTGTGTTTTCCTTTTTGTTGTTGTCGTTTGCCCTTCAGGGCCACTGTACTTTCATGGTTGCAACCATACATCAAAGACATTTTATAACATTTGTACTTCAAGTAAAGAAACATGACTATGTACAGCATAGGTGTAGGAAGCCTTTGAAATGTGGGTGGGACAATAGAATAGAGGATGGGGTCTAGGGGTCCTCCAGTAGATGTCATTTCCTGTATTCTGGTGACTTTTAACAGGTGTTTTGATACTTTGATCTGACTACTGTGAGACAAATGATTGGTACATGTCATAATTACATCCAGAGGAAGAGTTTGGCCCCAGATCACGTTAGAAGATATTAAAAAGCTAAAAGTATAGAAATTGATGAATCCATATTAAACAGCTGTGACATATGGGTCTGATTTTTTTTGGTGGTCTATGCCTTTACAAATAAATGACAATGAATTTAAGGGTCCATTGTTGATTTACAGTTTGAAAGTGAGCATAGCATAAGATGATTCACCTGGGAACAGTATGATATTAACTTAGGCTGACCAAACGTCCTCTTTTCCCCGGACATGCCCACTTTTTACGTCCTGTCCGTGGCGTCTGGGGGGGTTTTATTAATTGATGATAATGTCCGGTTTTCCTTCTGTGTGTGTATATGTGTTTACACCACCTGCCCCGGTTGTCATTGTTTGGGTTAGCGTGTGTGACGTAATCCCAGAGAGGCTGCCCTGTGGGCGGATCTCCAAAACTCACAACAAGAAAGCAGCAGACACCGGCGGTGCAGCTGAAGCGTTAAAGATGCCAAAGCGCAAATGCACGTTCACAGATGAACTGCGAAAAAAATTCCCAGTTTACCGACCCGGTCGGGACATATGGGAGGCTGAATGCACCGTGTGCAAAGCTGGTACATATGTGTCTGTGTCCAATAAAGGTGCCGGGGACCTCACAGCTCATATGGACACCATAGACTGTATATAAGAAATGGACGTAATATCCGTGACGTCACCCATTGGTTTGTGGACTGCTGCTCGGAGGCCAATAGTATCGGATCTGAGCAGCGCCATCTTGAAAATTTCATGTGCATGCTGGGAAAAATAAAAACACGGATTCTACTTATATGGGCATCAGGAGGAGCAAGAGGCGCCCTCCTGAACCTGTGAACCAATCAACCTGTCAATCACCACGTAGCCACGCCCTAATGCATACCCTGCTTTATCGTCAAATATAAAATCAGGAAGTCCAAAATGTCCCAAATGAACATCATACTGCATTGAAGAAGGCTTTAAACTAGCGATTGAGACCATAAACACATTTTGAAAACGTTTACTGAGGTTAGAAATCAAGTGAGAAGTTGGTGAATTCTCCATTGACTTGTATAGAGACGGAAGTCCTTTTGACACCAAAACGGTCGCCCCCTGGTGGCATTTTGATAGAATGCAGTTTTAAGTTACTTCCGCGTTGGCCTCATTTCAGAGGTCCGGAACTCCCCGCCTGATGGACACAGAGAAAGATAAAAAGGCAGTGCGAGGTGAGAGTAGTTTAGCAAAGTTGACTGAGTTCTTTGTTGAACCCGGATAAACAGAGCATGCTGTAAATGCAGCGGATGGTGCGTTGGCATTTCATACTGTGAAACACCACCACAGCTACAGGATTTTCTAATACAGAAGAGGTATTATTTAGAACATTATTTCATATTATTTATTTATTTACTTGTCCACTAAGACTTGAAAAGAGAGCGATTATTTTACGAGTTGATTTTTGTAAGACAAAAGAGACGTTATTTCTATCATTGTTTTATTCCAGAGATTTTACATTTATATATATATATATTAGGGATGCACTGAAATGAAAATTCTTGGCCGAAACCGAAAACTGAAAATGAGGAAACCAAGGCCGAAAACCGAAAGAAATTATTATGCCAATTATTAGTACCATTGCATTTATGGCTATGACTGTGTACTAACCTCACTAAAATCAAGGCATTGCAATTCAAAGAATAAATCAATTACAAAAGTATGAAAATATTTATTTAGCACTGACATTACAACAATGCACAATATAAAATGAAGTTAAAAATAAAATTGTTACACTTGGTGGAGGGTTGCGGTCTAATAAGCAGCAACACAGAGCTATAAGGACGCTTTACTTTCACGCGCTGCATTTATAGTCACACAAACACACACACCTTCTCCTGTGCTGTGCGCTTCTCCGTCTCCATCGCGGCCCGGATCATTTCTGGTGCGCGCTGCTTTAATCCCACATCCAAGTAATGATCTTTATAACGCGGATCAAGTACAGTCGCGATGAAGTGCAGAGGATCCAAATAGATCTCAGTGAAACGTGTGCTCACAGACTCTAAGAGTGTACTACACTTTAGTGCTGCAATTAAAGGAATAACGTCTGCTACAGATGCATCAGAGGAGCTGATCTTTAGTTAGCTGTTTCGGCCGTGTTGTTTCGGTGGCCGAATTTTCAGTGCATCCCTAATTATAATATATATAATAAAGAAAGTTCAGTAACCTCTGAGAAGCCTATCTGAATTTCTGTCTTTGAGAGATATTATTTTGTAATATAACAAAATATTCTATCCATACATATAAACTTTAAATATATTAAAATTATAAGGAATCTTTGAGTAAACTGCGAGTATCATTTAAGTGACCGGGCCTAGTGTCCTCTTTTTTGGAAATCAAAATATGGTCACGCTATATTAAGTTATCACATTTTCAAATAAGTGATGCTCTCCTGACTTTATTGGTCATACAGGACACCTTGACTGAAATGTTTAACATTCAATAATCCCATTGACAAATTATTCTAAACTGTTAAATCTCTTTCATCACTCACCACAGCAAAGGATCTATGCTCTGTCCCTGCATCCTGCAACTGTCTCTGACTTACTCTCATGCACCTAGATGTCAGCAGAGGTGGTGGAATAATACTTATTTGGTGAGCAGTATCTATCCTTTCATGTATATAATCAGAACAAATGATACTGAATATAAATACAGGGTGTCCATAAAGTCTCATTACAATTTAACAAATGTATCACAAAAGCAAATGAATAGACAAATCTGTGGAAATGTAATCATTTAATAAACCTCTTTACGGCCACTATTGTGGGGCGGCTGTGGCTCAGGAGGTAGAGCGGTCATCCTCCAATTGGAAGATTGGCGGTTTGATTCCCGGCTCCTCCAGTCCACATGTCGATGTGTCCTTGGGCAAGACACTTAACCCCTAATTGCTCCCGTTGCTGTGCCAACGGTGTATGAATGCGAGTGAATGGGTAGTTTCCTCCTGATGTGCAGGTTGGCACCCTGCGTGGTAGCTGCCTGCCATCAGTGTATGAATGTGTGTGAATGGGGTGAATGAGTTGTAGTGTAAAGCGCTTTGAGTGGTCGAAAAGACTAGAAAGGCGCTATATAAGTACAAATTTACCATTTATTAGTTGCACGAAGCATCAAAACGGTACTCGATTTCTTGCCATGTTGGCTGTAGCAGAGCCTCATCAATGGCATCAGTGATCTTTAGCTTCAGGTTGTTGATGTCCTGTATCTTTGTTCAATACACGATATCTTTAACATAACCCCATAGTCTGCGTATTTTTTTTCAATAAACCATGATACACATTGCGCCTTTTCTTGAGGAGAAGCCATTTTTTAGGGGTTTATTTAATAGAACCTATTTCATCAACAGAGTACCTGAAATACACAAATGCAATGTGATTTAAAACTTTGATAACCTACATAGAACAAATCTGATTAACATATCTCATCATTTGCTTTTGTAAGAATTTTTTATATTGTAAAGAGACTTTGTGGACACCCTGTACAACTGACTGTAAAGTACCAGTCTGTGAAACTAGAAATTTACCCAAAGTCCTCAGCAGCAGGCCAAAGATTGCTCCTCAAAAACTAGAATATTTGTCAGTTTTATGAGCCAGTTTATAAATGAGGCAGCCAGGCTTTTATTAGTCAGCTCCTGTCCATAAGAGACTTAGGTGGAGTTAGCTGAAGTTAACTGATTACTACCTGTGATGACTACTTTACCCTTTTAAAAAAAACAACTTGATGTCCATGTTGTTTAGGTTAACAAACATCAAACCAAGCGACTGTCAGCCAAAAACAGACTGGTCCTCTCTACAGTAACAACCAAATAATAAAAACTAACCACTCTCCTCATCTTTTCACTGTTTTACTAACGTAGCAAGTGTGTCATGGATAAGAGTTTCACTGATTTGGGTTTTCACACAATAAACAAGCGGAATGGATTTAATAATGAAGCACTAACACAGCGCTCTGAAAACAGCGGATAGACTGATGTACTGATTTTTGTCATGGTGGAAGTGATAACTAATACAACTAATAATAAACAAAAAACCTTTACAGTATTATTTTTACAGCGTGAGAAATAGCAGTGTGGCGAGAGTGCATGTGAAAATGGTCAATTGCGTGAGATTTGACAGCTCTGTGTACCTTAGGAAAAATACAGAGGTGACCTCAATGCTGGGTACGGCTATACATGCAGGTGTTTCACATTCAGAGGTTTGAGGCTTAGCTGCAGGGTTGAGTGGAGGTGTGTGGGGAAGTTTATTTGTGCTGTTGAACATAACTGCTGTGAAACTATCAGAAAATAATGTTTTATTGATCTGATTCACCGGCTTTCTTACTGTCAGCGCTCCCTTTCTTCATTCACTCTCTAGCTCGCTCAAGCACAGCTAACACAACAGCGTCCTGTAGCCGCTTACTGACGGAGTAACTCTGTCCTCCATTCAGTGTCCAGACCTTTTATACAGAGCAGTGAGGATGAATAAAGTAGTAGTATTGCTGCATTGAACAGACTCTCAAAAGGAGAGCAGCGCATGACTGCTAATAGCAGCATAGGCTAACGTTAGCTGCTCCTCTCCTCTGTCTCAGCAGGGCAGAGCTGAACCTCCATGCAGCAGAAACAGCTGTGGAGAGTTGTCATAACTTAACTCAGTCATTTAGATGCAGTAATGATCTGCTTGCTTCCAACCCCATTTTAACAATTTATTGATATTTGGAAATTGACTTGCGGGCTGCCCATGTCTGCTCTGTGTGTTTGTTGTGATAATAATGTAGAGTATCACGTTATATATTATTATTATACCTTTGTTATTTTCATCAGATCTGCATTGATCTCATATATGGCCTTTCGGCGGTCCAATTGACGGAAATCCATTGTAGCGACGGAGAACTTTAATCCCTGTAAAGGCCTTACATTAATAACTTACTCTTTCATTCCCCCTTTTTCCAGGAGAACTATTTAAGTGCATAGCTGGAAAAGAGTCACAGGTGGCAGAAAACACAGCTCGTATTATTATGAGTATAAAGGGGGTGTGAAATGATAGACTGTTTTAACAAGTAAGTAAATGTTTAATTAATATCTTTATTTCAATGCAGGTCCATTGACCACCTCTACTTCTGGTGCAGAATCTGGTTATGGCACCCAAAAAGCTGATAATACTGGTAAGTTATGTGTTTTAGTTAAACCTAAAGAGAAGATAGCTACATTTCCCACTTTCATTGCTCATAAAACACTCAGAGCACACGACAGTTTGAGGGGCCCCACAGCAGATTTTGATTAGGGCCCCCAAAGGTTTAGGGTCAACTCTGACCAGGAGTCACCAAGTCAGGATTTTTAAAATCATAACATTCAGGGTTTAAATGTCACAGTGAAATGACAGTTAGCTTTCATAACGTGATGTATTACCAAGTGAGACAGAATGTATAGATGGAGTCTAGTTACAAAAATGATTTGTTGAAAATAGATTTGATTGGACTGCATTAAACCTCAATCGCTTTCTTTGGAAATGTAAACAAACTGATATCCAAACATTGATGAAATAAAAAACTTGCCAAATGTCCTTCCCCTGTTTCAAAACATAAACATTAAACTAGAAAAACCTGTTTGTCATAAAACACGTCCGACTCTAAAATGCTGTTGTCTCCCTTCACATTCCAGTGTATGTGTGCTGCCAATGCAGTCTAATGTCAAAATGTGTAATTTGTCCACAGTGTTAAATATATGATTATAAATATATTAAATACATGTATCCTTTTATTCACAAGTGGAAATTTTAATATTTAAGTATTTGTCAGCATTAAAATGTTGTTTAATCTTCGCTCAGTGAATGTATATAACAGGGGTATTCAATTAAAATTCACTAAGGTCCAATTTGTGAAAATGTATCTCAAATGAAGGTCCAGAACATCATAATGTCTGTATTAATTTTCATTGTAGTTCCATCAGCATCTGTGTCTAGTGGGCAGATTGTAGACTGTCAAATAAATACAGTAGAATTCATTTATTAGTATTTACACTCAACTGGTGGGATTCAAATAAATAATAGAATTTTAAAAAATAAGAATAAATAAAGAATAAGATGGCGTGCAGGTAGTCGAGTGGTTAGAGCGCATGTCATATACGCAGCCGACCCCGGTTCGAATCCTGGTCAAAGGTCTTTCGCTGCATGTCACACCCCCCTCTCTCTCCCATGTTTCCTGTCGGTCTACTGCTAAATAAAGGCGTCTATGCCAACAAAATCTAAAAAAAAGAATAAGATAAATACATTTTTAAAAAGCTTTGATTGTGGTTCTTAAATAAAGTGTTTAGTTATAGAAAAATAAAAAGAATCCCTTTATACTTAAACCATAAAGTTAAACAATATACATTTTAGACTCCTTTTAAATCCAAACCAAAAAAAAGTTGCCACCTGGATTTAACTAAGCAAATAGGTAAGAGCCTCCTATTGGATAATTACTGCATGGGCGATCATCTTTCAGCTGGCAACAAGTTATTTAACCCCACTGATGCAATGAGTAGCTTCTTATTTCCTTAACAACCATGTCGAAAGACACATCCCGTGGTCATGGAAAAGATGTTAGTCTGTTTGAGAAGGGTCGAATCATTGGCATGCATCAAACAGAGAAAACATCTAAGGAGATTGCAGAAATTACTAAAATTGGGTTAAGAACTGTCCAACGCATTATTAAAGACTGGAAGGATAGTGGGGAACCATTGTCTTCGAGCAAGAAATGTGGTCGGTAAAAAATCCTGATTGATCATGATCGGCGATCACTTAAACGTTTGGTGAAATCAAATCATAGAAAAACAACAGTAGAACTCAGGGCTGTTTAGTAGTGAAAGTAAGAGCATTTCCACACGCACAATGGGAAGGGAACTCAAGGGATTTGGACTGAACAGCCGTGTAACCTTAAGAAAACCACTAATCAGTGAGGCTAATCAGAACAAAAATGGCTTCAATTTGCTAGGGAGCATAAAGATTGGACACTGGAGCAATGGAAGAAGGTCATGTGGTCTGATGAGTCCAGATTGACCCTGTTCCAGAGTGATGGGTGCATCAGGGTAAGAAGAGAGGCATATGAAGTGATGCACGCATCATGCCTAATGCCTACTGTACAAGCCTGTGGGGGCAGTGCTATGATCTGGGGTTGCTGCAGTTGGTCAGGTCTAGGTTCAGCAACATTATGAAAGAATGAGGTCAGCTGAATATACTGAATAACCAGGTTATTCCATCAATGGATTTTTTCTTCCCTGATGGCACGGGCATATTCCAAGATGACAATGCCAGGATTCATCGGGTTCAAATAGTTAAAGAGTGGTTCAGGGAGCATGAGACATCATCTTCACACATGGACTGGCCGCCACAGAGTCCAGACATTAACCCCATTGAGAATCTTTGGGATGTGCTGGAGAAGGCTTTGCGCAGTGGTCCAGCTCTCCCATCATCAATACAATAATTAATGCAACACTGGACAGAAATAAATCTTGTGACATTGCAGAAGCTTATCGTAACAATGCCACAGCGAATCGTGCCGTAATCAAAGCTAAATATTTTTAAAAAGAAACAAAATATTAGAGTGTGTGACCTTTTCTTTGGTGGCAACTTTTTCTTTGGTCAGGCAGTGTATATATATAATATAGTGAATGGACTATATAATATAATATGATACATAATATACTTTATAATAGTGAATGGACTATCATTTTGAATTGAAGTACATCAGACTGATGAGGTTGAAGTAATGCACTGATGAATCTGATGTATGGGCAGTGATGGGGAGGTGGTGGGTCGCACAAAACAACACCAAGAAAGCACCTGAGCAGAGAAGGAGAACATTTTAAAGCTCCGTCTATACATAGCCAGCAACCAATACTTTACTTTTATTGTTAACCTCTTGCTTCCCGGTCGATATTGTGAATGTGCAAATCTCCTCAGGTACTCAGCTCAGGAAAAACTATGTTAGTTCTGCATTATAGCACAAGAAACACGCACGATGACACAATTGACTAATGACCCGCAATTATATTGAGAGTAATGTAAATGTAGTACTGGTATTTCTACTATGGTAACTAGTATACCGTAAGTGTCATACAATTTACTGACGACTTATTTTGAGAAATTTTCTGTTGATTTGCTGATTTTGGGTGTGCAGCATGAGACGGATTTGAATGAAGGTGTTTAGACCAAAATGGTGGCAGTGCTACTGTAGCGCCAAAAAAGCACCAGAATGTATAAAAATACCTCAACAACAAAAACATTGCATCTACTCCTTTTTCAGCCTTCTGTATGCTTGTTTGTCTGTAATCAGTTATCTGTGTCTCTGTAGAACAAACACGTGCTGACAGTCATTCCACTAACAAGGATAAGTATGAAACGGTGAAGAAAATTGGGCAAGGTGCATTTGGAACAGCCACCCTTGTCACATCCAAAGAGGATGGACACCAATATGTCATCAAGGAGATTTTCATATCTGAAGTAAGCACCATATGCATAATGTTCAACAGTTTCAGTGTTCATATGAGTTCTCCTTTACTACTTTGCTCTTTCACATCATTATCTGTTCCTCTCACTTTGACAGATGTCGACTGAAAAGAAGCAGAAAGCTCGAAAAGAAGTTAAAGTTCTTTCCAAGATGAGTCATCCCAACATTGTCCAGTATAAGGAATCTTTTGAAGGTAAAATGACCTAAGATCTTAGCTTTAAGTATCACAGAGGTCATCTACTGCAAAAATATCCTGATGCATGAATGATATGTGTATGAAAGCATGTTCCTTACGCTGTATAAAATCTTTTAGAGGGGGACTGTCTGTATATTGTGATGGACTACTGTGAAGGTGGAGACCTCTCCAAGAAGATCAAATCTCAGGAAGGAAAACTTTTCCCAGAACAGCAAGTAAGCTATTGTGTCTTTGAGATAATAATGAATGTTTAGGATCTGTCTGTTAATCTTTAGGATGAAACTTTACAACATGTGGATACAATTCATCATGTAACACTTTCTGTTTCATTTTGCTGTATCGTTTTTCTAAATGTATTTGGACTTGTTTGTTTTCATATTTCTTGGCTTTTTTGGTCATTAGAATTACAAATGATGTTTATAGTTCAAGTTGATACTTTTAAACTTTACATTCCTCTGTCTTTCTTAGATCCTGGACTGGTTTGTGCAGATTTGTTTGGCACTAAAACACATCCATGATAAAAACATCCTCCACAGGGACATTAAACCACAGGTATTACTTCATACATCACATGATCTTATCTCAGTGATTCTGCATTTTTATTTGTATTGTATAGCCTCATGATAATGACATCACATCTCTTTCATGATGTCTACACAGAACATATTTTTGACTAAAGATGGGACTGTACAGCTTGGGGACTTTGGAATTGCAAGAGTGCTGAACAGGTTTGTAAAATGTCATCTGACTGCAGATCTCTGTGGAGCCAAGATTAAAATGGAAATAGTAAATAATAATACAGCCTACTTACTATTCTCTCATCATTTCCAGCACTGCAGAACTGGCAACAACATGCATAGGAACACCACTTTATGTATCACCAGAGATCTGTGAGAACAAACCATACAACAACAAAAGGTACAAACATTATGCTTTTGTTTCTCATTTGAGGGTAAATTAGTAGACCTACTGTTAACATAGTAATCTAGTGGGAGTAAAGCCTTATATGTTGTGTTTTTAAATAACCTCTCAATCTCAATGTCCACTTTATGGTTTTTTCAGCAATGAAGTCCTTTTTTCTCCATCTTAAAGTGACTTATTGAATAAATATAAAGCTGCCTTCATAACTGATCCCAGCCTGTTTGTCTGCTCTCTCCTCTGACTTTCTCTCCCTCTGCAGTGATATTTGGGCCGTAGGTTGTGTCCTGTATGAAATGTGCTCTCTAAAGCCTGCAGTAAGTATTCTATGTATCTTACACAGCATTGCAATGTTCTCCCAAACAATGATTTAGATCTCTTCTCTTTATATTTGGCTAACACACAACAATGGGTCATCTTTCCTTTCCTCATGTTCCCTGCAGTTGTTATAACTGTGTACTAAATGCTTTTCCTCTCAGTTTAAGGCTGGTATTATAGAGGAACTATGTCAGAAGATCATCAGTGGCTCATACCCTCCAGTGTCTGATCACTACTCCCAAGAACTGTGCTCTCTCTTGGCTCAGCTGTTGAATTGTGACCCTGAAGAGAGACCCTCAGTCAGCAGCATACTGTACAGACCTTTCCTCTGCTGCAGGATACAGAAGTTCCTCACACCACAGGTGGAGAACACAGTTAGTTGTCTCTGATAAACTCTGAATTTACATAAAACAGACTGTGTTCAGTTACAAAATATTTGTCCTCTACTTATTCTAGATCATTGCTCAGGAATTTGGCCCTGAAGAGAGAAAGATACTGGGGTCAGCAGGTAAGCAAACTATTCATCTCTATAAACAGACGTCTGCATATGAATACAGAATCTGTTGGCAAGAGACAAGATGTTGATATCAGAATAATTCTGATTTCTTTTCATGTTTCTGGTTTACTGTAAATAGTGCTTGTGGGAAGTGAAAGAGTTGGAACTGATTGGCTGAAATGTTGCCTGAATCTTAAACTGCTGTTATAAAAGAAACAAATTGCTCAATTTGCTTTAGCAGAATGCTAATTGGACTGTTGTCTGGACCTAAAACACCTACAACAAATATGGATGTTTGTGCGTTGTGTGGAGAAATGTTCAATTTGTGTAAAAAAAGAAACAAATTGGTTCCAGTTCACAATCCAACTGTAAACAATGACAGGTGCAATGAAGAGGTCAACTCAAAATATGAACTCTTTACAATTATTATTATATCATTAT